>NC_142877.1:51797000-52114000 GCF_051225735.1 Oryctolagus cuniculus
CAACATCCTATTGAATGGGGAAAAGTGGAAGCATTTCCACTGAGATCTGGTACCAGACAAGGATGTCCACTCTCACCACTGCTATTCAATATAGTTCTGGAGGTTCTAGCCAGAGCTATTAGGCAAGAAAAAAATTAAAGGGATACAAATTGGGAAGGAAGAACTCAAACTATCCCTCTTTGCAGATGACATGATTCTTTATGTAGGGGACCCAAAGAACTCTACTAAGAGACTATTGGAACTCATAGAAGAGTTTGGCAAAGTAGCAGGGTATAAAATCGATGCACAAAAATCAACAGCCTTTGTATACACAGACAATGCCATGGCTGAGGAAGAACTTCTAAGATCAATCCCATTCACAATAGCTACAAAAACAAGCAAATACCTTGGAATAAATTTAACCAAGGACGTTAAAGATCTCTACGATGAAAATTACAAAACCTTAAAGAAAGAAATAGAAGAGGATACCAAGAAATGGAAAAATCTTCCATGCTCATGGATTGGAAGAATCAATATCATCAAAATGTCCATTCTCCCAAAAGCAATTTATAAATTCAATGCAATACCAATCAAGATACCGAAGACCTTCTTCTCAGATCTGGAAAAAATGGTGCTGAAATTCATATGGAGGCACAAGAGACCTCGAATAGCTAAAGCAATCTTGTACAACAAAAACAAAGCCGGAGGCATCACAATACAAGACTTCAGGACATACTACAGGGCAGTTGTAATCAAAACAGCATGGTACTGGTACAGAAACAGATGGATAGACCAATGGAACAGAATTGAAACACCAGAAATCAATCCAAACATCTACAGCCAACTTATATTTGATCAAGGATCTAAAACTAATTCCTGGAGCAAGGACAGTCTATTCAATAAATGGTGCTGGGAAAATTGGATTTCCACGTGCAGAATCATGAAGCAAGACCCCTACCTTACACCTTACACAAAAATCCACTCAACATGGATTAAAGACCTAAATCTACGACCTGACACCATCAAGTTATTAGAGAACATTGGAGAAACCCTTCAAGATATTGGCACAGGCAAAGAATTTCTGGAAAAGACCCGGGAGGCACAGGCAGTCAAAGCCAAAATCAACTATTGGGATTGCATCAAATTGAGAAGTTTCTGTACTGCAAAAGAAACAGTCAGGAGAGTGAAGAGACAACCGACAGAATGGGAAAAAATATTTGCAAACTATGCCACAGATAAAGGGCTAATAACCAGAATCTACAAAGAGATCAAGAAACTCCACAAAAACAAAACCAACAACCCACTTAAGAGATGGGCCAAGGACCTCAATAGACATTTTTCAAAAGAGGAAATCCAAATGGCCAACAGGCACATGAAAAAATGTTCAAGGTCACTAGCAATCAGGGAAATGCAAATCAAAACCACAATGAGGTTTCACCTCACCCCAGTTAGAATGGCTCACATGCAGAAATCTACCAACAACAGATGCTGGCGAGCATGTGGGGAAAAAGGGACACTAACCCACTGTTGGTGGGAATGCAAACTGGTCAAGCCACTATGGAAGTCAGTCTGGAGATTCCTCAGAAACCTGAATATAGCCCTATCGTTCGACCCAGCCATCCCACTCCTTGGAATTTACCCAAAGGAGTTTAAATTGGCAAACAAAAAAGCGGTCTGCACCCTAATGTTTATTGCAGCTCAATTCACAATAGCCAAGACCTGGAACCAACCTAAATGCCCATCAACAGTAGACTGGATAAAGAAATTATGGGATATGTACTCTTTAGAATACTATACCGCAGTAAGAAACAACGAAATCCAGTCATTTGCAACCAAATGGAGGAATCTGGAACACATCATGCTGAGTGAAATAAGCCAGTCCCAAAGCGGCAAATACCATATGTTCGCCCTGATCGGTGACAACTGACTGAACACCAAAAAGGAAACCTCCTGAAGTGAAATGGACACTATGAGAAATGGTGACTTGATCAGCATAGCCCTGACTGTTAATGAACAACTTAATACATTATCCCTCTTAGTAGTTTTTTTGTCTGTTCTACTTAATATGACTGGTTTAATTCTGTAATTAACACACAGTTATTCTTAAGTGTTGAAATTTAACTGAAATGTGATCCCTGTTAAACATAAGAGTAGGAATTAGAGAGGGAAGAGATTTACAATTTGGGACATGCTCAAGCCCCAAATGGTAGAGTTAGAAACATACCAGGGGACTCCAATTCAATCCCATCAAGGTGGCATGTACCAATGCCATCTCACCAGTCCAAGTGATCAATTTCAGTTCACAATTGATTATAATGAAAGGACTCAGAGTCAAAGGAAGCACATAAACAAGTGTAGTACCTGCTAATACTAACCGATAGAATAAATAAAGGGGAGAGTGATCCAACATGGGAAGCGAGATACTCAGCAGACTCATAGAATGGCGGATGTCCTAAACAGCACTCTGGCCTCAGAATCAGCCCTAAAGGCATTTGGATCTGGCTGAAAAGTCCATGAGAGTATTTCAGGCATGGAAAGCCAAGACACTCTGGCAAAAAAAAAAAACCTAAATGAAAGATCTCTGTGATGAGATCCCAGTGGAAAGAACAAGTCTTCAAACAAGGAGGTACCTTTCTCTGAAGGGAGGAGAGAACCTCCACTTTGACTATGACCTTGTCTAAACAAGATAAGAGTCGGTGAACTCAAAAGGCTTCCATAGCCTTGGAAACTCATGACTGGAGCATAGGGAGATTACTGATGCCATAAACAGGAGTGTCAATTTGTAAAGTCAACAACAGGAGTCACTGTGCACTTATTCCTCATGTAGGATCTCTGTCCTCAATGTGCTGTACATTGAGACTTAATGCTATAATGAGTACTCAAACAGTATATTTCGCTTTGTGTTTCTATGGGGTTGCAAACTGTTGAAATCTTTACTTAATGTATACTAAACTGATCTTCTGTAAAAAAAAAAAAGAAATTATCAATTCCCAACTTGACTCTCACTGGGATTAAACATGACAATAGGTCTGATCTGATTTCATCAGCATTTAAAAAATCATCTATTATTTTTCACTTTATGTTTGTGTAGGAGTAAACTGTTGAAATCTTTACTTAATGTATGCTAAACTGATCTTCTGTATATAAAGAGAATTGAAAATGAATCCTCATGTGAATGGAAGGGGAGAGGGAGTGGGAAAGGGGAGGGATGCGGGTGGGAGAGACGATATGGGGGGAAAGCCATTGTAATCCATAAGCCGTACTTTGGAAATTTATATTCATTAAATAAAAGTTTAAAAAAAATGGGCAGAGGCTATGTGTTTCATCTCCTGCTTTATCTCTTGTGATTTGATCTGCCACATTATGACTCAGAAAGATAGCTCTTTCCCAAAGAGTTCCTTTGACTTCAGAATTAACAGACTCCAGATAGTAAGAAATAAATTTATTTTCTTGAGTTTGGTCTTGTGGTGCAGCAGAGTATTCCACTTGTACAATGCTTACATCCTATATCAGAGTGCTGATTTGAGCTATGGCTGCTCACTGTGAAATTCAGATTTCTGCTAATGCTACCAGGAAAGCATTGTATGATTGAACAAGTACTTAAGTTCCTGTCAAGGAACTGTGGTGTGGTATAATAGACTATGTCTCCACCTGCAGTGCCAGAAACCCATAGAGGTGCAGGTTCATGTCAGGTTCATATTCTGATCCAGGAATCTACTTCTGGCCTGGGAAAGTAGTAGACAGTGGCCTAAATGCTTGGGTCCCTGCATCCATGTGGGAGACCCAGAAAAAGTTCCTGGCTCCTGGCATCAGATTGGGTCAGCACCAGTTATTGCAGCCATTTGGGGATTGAATCAGCAGATGGAAGACTCTGTCTCTGCCTCTCCCTCAGTCTTTAATGCTGCATGTCAAATAAAAACTTAACTATTTTATTTAAAAGAGAGTTCCTGTCACCCAGATGCATGTTCTAGAGTTCCTGTCTCTTGATATTATCCTTGCCCAGTCATGCATAAAACAACAGATAAAATCGCTCTCTCTCTCTCTCTCTCCCTCCCTCTCTCTTTCCTTCACCTCTCTCACAAAAACTATATAAATAGCTAAATTTTGAAAAATGTTTTCTTTCCATAAAACCTGTTGTATGCCATTTTATCAAAAAAGAAAATAGACTAGGACAGAAAATAAATCAACAGATATTTTTAATACATGAAAGGGAAACCAATGTTAAGAAAATCAGAGGGGCCATCACTGTGGTGCAGTAGTGTAATTCTCTACTTGCAGTGCAGCATCCCATATGGGCACCAGTTCATGACCTGGCTGCTCCATATCCAATCTAGCTATCTGCTGTGGCCTGGTGAAACAGTAGAAGATGGCCCAAGTCCATATGCCCCTGTGCCCACATGGGAAACAAGGAAGAAGAACCTGGCTCTGGGTTTCAGATTGGCACATCTCCAGCCATCGTGGCCATTTGGGGAGTGAACCAGCAGATGGATGACCTTCTGTCTCCCTATCACTGTCTTGTATGCATTGGTTACATTTTTTGCACCAAATAATATCTTTTGTTCAACTTTCCATAATCACTTTGAAACACCCTCATATGTAAAATGAATATTTCATAAGGAAAAGAAGAAATGAAATTAATCAGCATAGATAAAAAGAAAACTACTCTAGGCAAAAACAAACTGAGGGGATCCAAATGCAAAGAAAAGACTTAAATAGTGGGAGGCACAACAGCTTATGGCATAGGAGGACACAAACATGAATAGATGATGGCTGGCTTCTCTAAGAAACAATGAAAGGAAACATTGAATATAACGAAAGAAAATATCTTTCCAAGCCTCATTCTTTATCTAATTATATTATTCCAAAATATTTAATGCATAGGATAGGTATTTTAGTTCATTGGATAAAGCTGTTACTTGGGATGCTCACATCCCTGCCTCTGCATCTATTTTACATTCATGTTAGTGCACTGTCAGGGAGACAGACTAACATGGTTCAAGCACTTGCATACTTCCACCCACACAGGAGATCTAGATTGGATTTCAGCCTCCTGGATTTGCCCTGGCTTTGATCCAGTTGTTACAGGCATATGGGGAGTGAACAAGCAGAAAAAGGAACTCTTTGCCATTTGTCTTTCAAATTGATAGGAATCAAAAATAAGCAGAGCAAAAGTTATATTTCTGAACAACAAAACACCAACATAACCATTGCAGATATCTGTTAAAGGAAGTTCTCTTGGTTGGAAGAAAATGATGCAAGATTAATACTTGGATTTGTTTAGTGGGGGATATCTTTTCTCTTCCAAGGGAGATTTGGATTTACAACATGATTCGCAGGCCAAAAAATTATCAACTTAAAAATTAACTTGCTATAGATTTATTGACTTAAGAGTCCCACCTGCATTTTTCTTATCAGAGCCAGACCAAGGACTGTCAGATGTCTTTGACTCCTTCATTAGCAGGAAAGAATCATTATCATTATAAATGGTAATCAAGTGTATAGGTAAATATAAAGAACTTTAAACTTTTTTATTCTCTTACTTTATTCAATGCATATGACTTTTTAAAAGATTTATTTATTTATTTGACAGGTAGAGTTATAGACAGTGAGAGGGAGAGACAGAGAGACAGTTCTTCCTTCCATTGGTTCACCCCCCAAATGGCTGCTATGGCTGGAGCTATGCCAATCCAAAGCCAGGAGCCAGGTACTTCTTCCTGGTCTCCCATGCGGGTGCAGGGCCCAAGCACTTGGGCCATCCTCCACTGCCTTCCCAGGCCACAGCAGAGAGCTGGACTGAAAGAGGAGCAACCAGAACTAGAACCCGGTGCCCATATGGGATTCTGACACTGAAGGTGGAGGATTAGCCAAGTGAGCCTCAGCACCGGCCCAGTATATGACTTTTTGAAGCAAGACTTATCACACTATGTGAGAAATGGATACATTCAATCACTATTTAAATAAAAGTTTAAAATAGTGCAGTGTAGAGGAATCATAAATAGAACTATACAATTGAAAAATCCCAATAATGTATATGAAACAGTGTGGTGATGTTATACATACAGCAAATTTTTCTAGCAATTAGTAATGAAATAAGCACATCATTCTTTGTAAATCAAAGGAAATTAATGGCAAATGGAGTGTAATTGTTTGATGGAGATGCAATGCTACAGATAGGACAACTTAAACATAAACCTATTTTCTCATAATTCTGCAGAATGAAAGTTCAAGAACTGCTTGGAGGTTAAGTTTATCCTGTGGTCTTTTGTTTCTATTCTTGGATGGCCAACTTCTCACCATGTCCTCACATGGCCTTTTTTCTCTGTTCCCCCATCCCAGTATTTCTCTTTTTTTTTTTTTTTTTTGACAGGCAGAGTGGACAGTGAGAGAGAGAGAGACAGAGAGAAAGGTCTTCCTTTGCTGTTGGTTCACCCTCCAATGGCAGCCGCGGCCAATGCACTGCGCTGATCCGAAGGCAGGAGCCAGGTACTTATCCTGGTCTCCCATGGGGTGCAGGGCCCAAGCACCTGGGCCATCCTCCACTGCACTCCCTGGCCACAGCAGAGAGCTGGCCTGGAAGAGGGGCAACCGGGACAGAATCCGGCACCCCGACCGGGACTAGAACCCAGTGTGCCGGCACCACAAGGCGGAGGATTAGCCTAGTGAGCCGCAGCACCAGCCGTCCAGTATTTCTCTTAAAAATACTAATTGAATTGGGAAGGGGCCTACCTATAGGACCTCAATTAACCTTAATTACCCATTTGAGGGTTCTATCCCAAATACAGTCCCAAATACACAAATGGATTTTTTTTGTCCTTAAACATTTTTTTATTATTTTTTCTTTCAAACTTTTATTTAATAAATATAAATTTCCAAAGTACAGCTTATGGATTACAATAGCTTCCCCCCCATAACATCCCTCCCACCCACAACCCTCCCCTTTCCCACTCCCTCTCCCCTTCCATTCACATCAAGATTCATTTTCGATTCTCTTTATATACAGATCAGTTTAGCATACATTAAGTAAAGATTTCAACAGTTTGCTCCCACACAGAAGCATAAAGTGAAAAATACTGTTTGAGTACTAGTTATAGCATTAAATCTCAATGTACAGCACACCAAGGACAAAGATCCTACATGAGGAGTAAGTGCATAGTGACTCCTGTTGTTGACTTAACAAATTGACACTCTTGTTTATGGCATCAGTAATCACCCTAGGCTCTTGTCATGAGCTGCCAAGGCTATGGAAGCCCCCTGAGTTCACCGACTCTGATCACATTTAGACAAGGCCATGGTCAAAGTGGAAGTTCTCTCCTCCCTTCAGAGAAAGGTACCTCCTTCTTTGATGACCCATTCTTTCCACTGGGATCTCACTCACGGAGATCTTTCATTTAGGTTTTTTTTTTCCCCAGAGTGTCTTGGCTTTCCATGCCTGGAATACTCTCATGGGCATTTCAGCCAGATCGGAATGCCTTTAGGGCTGATTCTGAGGCCAGAGTGTTGTTTAGGACATTTGCCATTCTATGAGTCTGCTGTGTATCTCACTTCCCATGTTGGATCGTTCTCTCCCTTTTTTATTCTATCAGCTAGTATTTGCAGACACTATTCTTGTTTATGTGATCCCTTTGGTTCTTAGTCCTATCATTATTATCAATTGTGAACAGAAATTGATCACTGGGACTAGTGAGATGGCATTGGTACATGCCACCTTGATGGGATTGAATTGGAATCCCCTGATATGTTTCTAACTCTACCGTTTGAGGTAAGTCAGCTTGAGCATGTCCCGAATTGCACATCTCTTCCCTCTCTTATTCCCACTCTTATATTTAACAGCGATCACTTTTCAGTTAAGTTTCAGCACTTAAGAAGAATTGTGTATTGATTACAGTATTCAACCAAAAGTATTAAGTAGAACAAAAAAAAATACTAAGAGGGATAACATATTAAGCTGCTCATCAACAGTCAGGGTGAGGGCTGATCAAGTCACCGTTTCTCATAGTGTTCATTTCACTTTAACAGGTTTCCTTTTTGGTGCTTAGTTAGTTGTCACCTATCAAGGAGAACAGTGGTATTTGTCCCTTTGGGGTTGGCTTATTACACTCAGCATAATGTTTTCCAAATTCCTAACAGGGATCACTTTTCAGTTAAAATTTAAACACCTAAAAATAATTGTGTGTTAATTACAGAGTTCAACCAATGGTACTAGAACAAAAAAAATACTAAAATGGATAAAGTATTACTTGTACATCAACTGTCAGGAGAAGAGCTGATCAAGTCACTGTTTCTCATAGTGACCACAAATGGATTTTGGGGAGAACACATTTACTCTATGACATTTAGTGAAGCAGGCAATAGAAGAACCACTATGCAATATTTAAAATATTTTCTGAATGTACACATTTACCTTAGTAGTTAAGGTATCAATTAAGATACCTGTGCATTACATTTTTCTACCAAAATATGATGCCCATCTCAAACTCCTGACACAAGCTTGCTGCATGGATGGACCCTGGTAGGTAGTGATGACGGCTCAAGAAACCAGGTTTCAGCTACCTATGACAAAGACTTGGATTGAGTTCCCAGGTCTTAGCTCCAGTGAGGCCCAGGCCACACCCAGCCACAGCAAAGATTTGGAAAGTAAACCAATTGTGGGAGGTTAATTTTATCTATATCTCAATGAATAAAATAATTGCTTAATAGTCATTAGTAATTTCCATGAGTCAAAACTGAAGTAGTAAATCAGAAACAGAGGAACAATTTTGATGAACCAGAGAGAAAATAAAACAAGTAGCAGAAATAATTTAAGCTATATTAATAGCTTAGAAGTAAAGTGACTAAAAATAAAGGCTGCAGTTGTCAAACTTGATCAAAAAACAAGAGATTTCAGTGTGCCACCTGAAAGTGCTCTGTTTAAAAACTAAGGCAAAAACAGACTAAAAGTGAAAGGATGTAAAAAGATACCTACAGTTAGTTGGGTATACAGCTTAGATTACACATCAGAATGGCATAATCAATCTTAATGTATCTATAGGCTCAAAAGACAAGAAACAAAGTCCATGAAAGTAAACAAGGAACTGAAAAAAATAACAAATAGTGTTAGGCTATTTATGTTCATTTTATAGTAATTGATAACAACTGATAAAAATCAAATATAAACATAAATGACAGTATAATAATCTAAGTAATATTTGTACACCACTCTATAGAACCAATATAAAACACCTGCTGAGCCATAATGCAAGAAAAATCAGAGGCTAGCAATTTTACATAGTTGGTAAAGCAACTGCCTTTACCAGCACCCATACAGGCACTGGTGCATGCTCTGGATGGTCCACTTTGACCCAGCTCCCTGCTGATGGCCTGGGCAAAGCAAAAAAAGATGGACCATAGGCTTGAGACCCTGGTAGCCATGTAGAGAATTGGAAAAATCTTCTGGCTTCAGGTTTGACCCAACCCTAGCCATTGAAGCCATCTGGGAATTAACCAGTGCTTGGAATAATTCTCTGTCTCTATCTCTCCCTTTCTGTAACTCTTTCAAAGAAAGAAATCTATAGAAATAGGATGTTTCTAGAGATAACATGAAAAGTACAAGATTTTTTGAAAGACTAAAATCATAAAGTAGTCTCCGATCATGTTAGATTAAGTTATGGGTCATTTTTTTTAAATTAACAAAAGCCTTCAAAATTTAAAAATTGGGTAACTATATACTCCTAAAATATCTGAGAGATTTTTCCATTTCTTGGTATCCTCTTCTATTTCTTTCTTTAAGGTTTTGTAATTTTCATCGTAGAGATCATTAATGTCCTTGGTTAAGTTTATTCCAAGGTATTTGCTTGTTTTTGTAGCTATTGTGAATGGGATTGATCTTAGAAGTTCTTCCTCAGCCATAGCATTGTCTGTGTATACAAAGGCTGTTGATTTTTGTGCATTGATTTTATATCCTGCTACTTTGCCAAAATCTTCTATGAGTTCCAATAGTCTCTTAGTAGAGTTCTTTGGGTCCCCTACATAAAGAATCATATCATCTGCAAAGAGGCATAGTTTGAGTTCTTCCTTCCCAATTTGTATCCCTTTAATTTCTTTTTCTTGCCTAATAGCTCTGGCTAGAACCTCCAGAACTATATTGAATAGCAGTGGTGAGAGTGGGCATCCCTGTCTGGTACCAGATCTCAGTGGAAATGCTTCCAACATTTCCCCATTCAATAAGATGTTGGCGGTGGGTTTTTCATCGATTGCTTTGATTGTATTGAGGAATGTTCCTTCCAAACCCAGTTTGCTTAGAGTTTTCATCATGAACGGGTGTTGTATTTTATCAGATGCTTTCTCGGCATCTATTGAGATAATCATATGGTTTTTCTTGTGCAGTCTGTTAATGTGGTGTATCACATTGATTGTCTTGCACACATTAAACCATCCCTGCATACCAGGGATAAATCCCACTTGGTCCTGGTGGATGATCTTTCTGATGTGTTGTTGCATTCTATTGGCGAGAATTTTATTGAGGATTTTTGCATCTATGTTCATAAAGGAGATTGATCTGTAATTCTCTTTCAATGCTGCATCTTTTTCCGGCTTAGGAATTAAGGTGATGCTGGCTTCATAGAAAGAATTTGGGAGGATTCCCTCTTCTTCAATTGTTCTGAATAGTTTGAGAAGAATTGGAGGTAGTTCTTCTTTAAATGTCTGGTAGAATTCAGCAGTGAATCCATCTGGTCCTGGGCTTTTCTTTGTTGGGAGGGCCTTTATTACTGTTTCAATTTCTGTCTCAGTTATGGGTCTGTTTAGGTTTTCGATGTCTTCCTGGTTCAATTTAGGTAGGTTGCATGTGTCCAGGAATCTATCCATTTCTGATAGGTTTCCCTGTTTGCTGGCATACAAGTCCTTGTAGTAATTCCTGATGATTCTTTTTATTTCTGTGGTGTCTGTTGTTACGTTTCCTTTTTCATCTTTGATTTTGTTGATTTGGGTCTTTTCTCTTCTTTTTTTAGTTAGTTGGGCCAATGGGGTGTCAATTTTGTTTATTTTTTCAAAAAACCAGCTCCTCGTTTGGCTGATTTTTTGTAATGTTTTTCTTGATTCAGTCCTGTTGATTTCTTCTCTGGTTTTAATTATTTCTCTTCTCCTACTAGTTTTGGGTCTGCTTTGCTGTAGGTTTTCTAGATCCTTGAGGTGAATTGAAAGCTCATCTATTTGGTGCCTTTCCAATTTCTTGATGTAGGCACCTATTGATATAAACTTTCCTCTTAACACTGCTTTTGCTGCGTCCCATAAGTTTTGGTATGTTGTGCTGTTATCCTCATTTACTTCCAGAAAGTTTTTGATTTCTCTTTTGATTTCTTCTATGACCCATTGTTCATTCAGGAGGATGTTGTTCAATCTCCATGTGTTTGCGTATGCTCTAGGGATTCCTGAGTTGCTAATTTCCAACTTCATTCCTTTATGGTCTGAGAAGCTGCATGGTATGATTCTAATTCTTTTGAATTTGCTGAGACTTGCTTCATGGCCTAGTATGTGGTCAATCCTAGAGAAGGTTCCATGTACTGCTGAGAAGAATGTAAAATCTTTAGCTGTAGGATTGAAAGTTCTGTATATATCTGTTAGATCCATTTGGGCTATAGTGTCGATTAAATCTACTGTATCTTTGTTGATCTTCTGTCCTATTGATCTTTCTATTTCTGAGAGTGGAGTATTGAAATCCCCCAGTACTATTGTATTGGGGTCTAAGTCTCCCTTTAAGTCCATTAACAAATCTTTTAGATAAACCGGTGCCCTGTAGTTAGGTGCATATACATTGATAATTGTTATATGTTCTTGTTGTATTCATCCCTTAATCATTATATAGTGTCCCTCTTTGTCTCTCTTAACAGTTTTTGTGGTAAAGTTTATGTTGTCCGATATTAAGATGGCTACGCCCGCTCTTTTTTCATATCTGTTGGCATGGTATACCTTTTTCCAGCCTTTCACTTTCAGTCTGTATGGATCTTTGTTGGAAAGATGTGTTTCTTGTAAGCAGCAAATAGATGGGTTTTGTTCCTTAACTCAATCAGCCAATCGGTGTCTTTTAAGTGGACAGTTCACGCCATTCACGTTCAATGTGACTAATGATAAGTGGTAACTTTGCCCTGCCATTTGCCAAAGATAAGTTCTAATATATGCTTTGAATTCCCTGTGATCTTTTGCTGTGAGGTTTCCTTCCTTTACCTTCTTTCATATTGATGACCGTGTTTCTGTGTTTCTGTGTGTAACACATCTTTAAGCATCTTCTGCAGGGCTAAACGAGTGGCCACAAATTCTTTCAATTTCTGTTTGCTATGAAAAGTCTTTATTTCACCTTCATTCACAAATGATAGCTTTGCAGGATATAATATTCTGGGCTGGCAGTTTTCTCTCTTAGTACCTGGGCTATATCTCGCCATTCCCTCCTAGCTTGTAGGGTTTCTGATGAGAAGTCAGCTGTGAGTCTGATTGGAGATCCTCTGAGAGTAATCTGACGTTTCTCTCTTGCACATTTTAGGATCTTTTCTTTATGTTTCACTGTGGAGAGTTTAATTACAACGTGTCGTGGTGAGGATCTCTTTTGGACGTGTTTATTAGGGGTTCTGTGAGCTTCCTGTACTAGGATTACTCTGTCCTTCTCCAAACCTGGGAAATTTTCTGCTAATATCTCACTAAAAAGGCCTTCTAATCCTTTCTCCCTCTCCAAGCCTTCAGGAACTCCTAGAACCCGGATGTTGGTTTTTTAAATAGTATCCTGCAGATTCCTGACAATATGTTTTAGATTTCTAATTTCTTCTTCTTTTCTTTGGTCTGATTGTATCCTTTCCTGTTCTCTGTCTTCTAAGTCTGATATTCTCTCTTCTGCTTCACCCATTCTGTTTGTAAGGCTCTCTATTGTGTTTTTCATTTGATCTATTGAATTCTTCACTTCAGTCACTATCCCAGTTTCCTGTTGTACTAGTTGTTTCGTTTCATTTTGATTCCTCCTTAATATTTCATTTTCACGAGAGAGATTTTCTATCTTGTCCATTAAGGATTTCTGTAGTTCAAGAATTTGTTTTTGAGAACTTCTTAATGTTCTTATCAATTTTTTGAGATCTGCTTCTTGCATTTGTTCTATGTCATCATCTTCATAATCTTGAATTGGGGTGTCTTTTTCATTTGAGGGCGTCATGGTGACTTCCTTGTTTTTATTACCTCGGTTTTTGCATTTGTTATTTGGCATATTGGAGATATTTGGTTTCTTCACTGTGGTGCTTTTTCTTGTTATACTATGACTCTAGATTAAGTGGACTCTCTGTTTTTGATGGAGCCTTAGAGGCTTGAGATGGGTGTGGCCTGAGAGCTCTGTTTGGTGTGCCAAAGGTGACACTCCCAGGTTAGGAGTGGTAGATCTCCCTGTCTCTCTTTCTTTTTTTGATTCAAAAGGGAAGTAATTCTGCACAGCTGAACGAAGTTGGAGGTAGTTAGCAGGCAAATGATATACCCTCAGGAGCCAGAGATCGGAAGCTCTTTCCCAAGGACCACACAGGGAATCTGTTCTGCCCTCAGGGTGGGCTCAGATTCTCCTTCAGTCTCCCACTGGGTTGCTAAAGTTACGGAAGTGTAGCGTCTCCGGAGAGTACTCACGTGAATTCCGTGAGTTCTCTCTCCCACCGTCTCTTTTTTCACGGTCTCAGGTCAGTAGCACCACAAATTCACTAGGTCCTAATCTCCTGTTAATTCGCCCCACCCAGAGTCAGGTTTTTCTGCTAGGCTCAGGGCCGGTGCAGACCTGAAGTCGCTCTGCTTATGACGTATGTCCAAGATGGCGCCTGCTCTTTGTCTTGCTCGCCCTTGAGAGGTGAGCGGAGCAGAGAAACCCGTGTCCGTACCAGTCACCTATTTCTCTCTCTCTCTCTCTCTCTCTCTCTCTCTTCCAGTTAGCCTGGTGAACTTCCCCCCCCCCCCAGGGGTCGTTAGAATGGCTCACATTCAGAAATCTACCAACAATAGATGCTGGAGAGGATGTGGGGAAAAAGGGACACTAACCCAATGTTGGTGGGAATGCAAACTGGTTAAGCCACTATGGAAGTCAGTCTGGAGATTCCTCAGAAACCTGAGTATAACCCTACCATTCAACCCAGCCATCGCACTCCTTGGAATTTACCCAAAGGAAATTAAATTGGCAAACAAAAAAGCAGTCTCTACATTAATGTTTATTGCAGCTCAATTCACAATAGCTAAGACCTGGAACCAACCCAAATGCCCATCAACAGTAGACTGGATAAAGAAATTATGGGACATGTACTCTATTGAATACTATACAGCAGTCAAAAACAACGAAACCCAGTCATTTGCAACAAGATGGAAGAATTTGGAAAACATCATGCTGAGTGAATTAAGGCAGTACAAAGGAACAAATATCATATGTTCTCCCTGATTGGCGACAACTAACTGAGTACCAAAGGGGAAAATTGTTGAAGTAAAATGGACACTATGAGAAACAGTGACTTGATCACCTCTTCTCCTGACAGTTGATGTACAATGTAATACTTTATCCATTTTAGTATCTTTTTTGTTCTAGTACCATTGGTTGAACTCTGTAATTAGCACACAATTATTCTTAGGTGTTTAAATTTTAACTGAAAAGTGATCCCTGTTAGGAATTTGGAAAACATTATGTTGAGTGAAATAAGCCAACCCCAAAGGGACAAATACCACTGTTCTCCTTGATAGGTGACAACTAACTAAGCACCAAAAAGGAAACCTGTTAAAGTGAAATGAACACTATGAGAAACAGTGACTTGATCAGCCCTCACCCTGACTGTTGATGAGCAACTTAATATGTTATCCCTCTTAGTATTTTTTTTGATTGGTCTACCTAATACATTTGGTTGAATAATGTAATCAATACACAATTCTTCTTAAGTGCTGAAACTTAACTGAAAAGTGATCGCTGTTAAATATAAGAGTGGGAATAAGAGAGGGAAGATGTGCAATTCGGGACATGCTCAAGCTGACTTACCTCAAACGGTAGAGTTAGAAACATACCAGGGGATTCCAATTCAATCCCATCGAGGTGGCATGTACCAATGCCATCTCACTAGTCCCAGTGATCAATTTCTGTTCACAATTGATAATAATGATAGGACTAAGAACCAAAGGGATCACATAAACAAGAATAGTGTCTGCAAATACTAGCTGATAGAATAAAAAAGGGAGAGAACGATCCAACATGGGAAGTGAGATACACAGCAGACCCATAGAATGGCAGATGTCCTAAACAGCACTCTGGCCTCAGAATCAGCCCTTAAGGCATTCGAATCTGGTTGAAATGCCCATAAGACTATTTCAGGCATGGAAAGCCAAGACACTCTGGGGGAAAAAAAAACCTAAATGAAAGATCTCCGTGAGTGAGATCCCAGTGGAAAGAACGGGTCATCAAAGAAGGAGGTACCTTTCTCTGAAGGGAGGAGAGAACTTCCACTTTGACCATGGCCTTGTCTAAATGTGATCAGAGTCGGTGAACTCAGGGGGCTTCCATAGCCTTGGCAGCTCATGACAAGAGCCTAGGGTGATTACTGATGCCATAAACAAGAGTGTCAATTTGTTAAGTCAACAACAGGAGTCACTGTGCACTTACTCCTCATGTAGGATCTTTGTCCTTGGTGTGCTGTACATTGAGATTTAATGCTATAACTAGTACTCAAACAGTAGTTTTCACTTTATGTTTCTGTGTGGGAGCAAACTGTTGAAATCTTTACTTAATGTATGCTAAACTGATCTTCAGTATGTAAAGAGAATCGAAAATGAATCTTGATGTGAATGGAAGGGGAGAGTGTGGGGAGCAACTCAGACTAGACTGTTACTCGAATTAAGACTTATTCTTTGCATCTGCTCTCCCACAATATAGCGCTGAGAAGGGAGGAAACAGCTCCTACACAGCTGCCTCCAGTTCAACCAATAAACTGTAGGACCTGCTCCTGATTGGAGGAGAGCAGCGTACTCGGCGTGTGGGTAGCAGAGTTGGGATTGGTGGAAGAGGACTATAAAGGAGGAGAGAGACAACATGCACAAGGAACATCTATCTGAAGGAACACCTGAGCAGCCTCCGAGAGAACCGGCTGGCGGTGTGCCACTCCCCCGCGGAAGTGGGGAAAGTGGCAGGGGGAACCGCCCTTCCACGGAGGTGGAAGGTCGGTAGCCAACCCGGGAAGAACCAGCAGCAAACCCAGGGAGGGCCGAGCAGACAAAAGAACAGCGCAGGGTCCTGTGTCGTTCCTCCACGAAGAGGGGGAGCGACATAATGGTGCCGTGACTCGGATATGAAGCCTAGGCAGGGTTTAGTGTCGTTCCTCCATGAAGACTGGGAGCGACAGGAGAGGGAGTGGGAAAAGGGAGGGTTGCAGGTTGGAGGGACGTTATTGGGGGAAGCCATTATAATCAATATTCTGTACTTTGGAAATTTATATTCATTAAATAAAAGTTAAAAAATGGAAAAAAAAAACAAAAACAAAAAAAATCTGAGAGAAAAAATCAAGAGAAATTAAAAATATATTCAACAAATTGTACCATAACAATGGCATTTTAGATGGAGTTCTAGTCATCAAAACTTCTCTCCTATTTCCACATTTGAAGTAGAATCTAAAGTCAAGTTCAATATAGGCTGGCCCAAGGAACTTTTCCAACAAATTTTAGCATTGTTAGGAACACTGAAAAAGTCTTTAGAATCAAAGGATAGTTCAGTTACTAGCTGTGCTAAGTTAAATGTGTATATGAGTTTCTAAATAACAATTGATATTTTTGTTATAAGCATAGATTATGAATTTAAAATAGCGTGAGTAACAAAAGACAATGTTAAGAGAACTATAAAATAAAAAGAATTCTGTGTATCAAAACATTAAAATACAGAGAAAAGGGCATCAATTTAATGGGAAAATATTCATATTGTATAGAAAATTACTATTGGCAATATATGATTTATAAGAAAATCTTACAAGTGAAGCAATAAAATGAGATTCCAAATTGGAGAAAGAAATAACATTTCTAAAAGGAGGTTTCCAAATGGCTAATTACCACACAAGATTGTCAGCATTACTTATCATTAGGCGAATGCAAATAGCAATCACAGTGAAATACCACTTTATATCCATTGTAATGTCTGTTATAAAACAACTGTTCACAATATTAGACAAATCAAATCATCATGCATTACTGGTGTAAATGTAAAATGATGCAGAAAATATGGCCGACAGTACTGAAGGCCTGCCGATGGTGTTCACTTTCTCACTCAGAAAGTTCATAGGCGATGTAGGACATCAGAAAGAAGGGGATGGGAATGTAGAAATGTTTGCATGGCCTCCATCTTTTAAATCTTTCAGTATCCAAGCAATCCTGAGGGACCCAACATGATGATCCAATCTAATCCTACTCACCTCACAAGGTTCTACCTCTAAACACTACTGTAAGATTAAATTTCCATCTTCTTCACATCTCAAATTGGATTTATTCCCAATAAATGATGATATCCAAACCATTGCAGCAGATGGTGATGTATTAGAGAGCTTTACTAAAATTTTTTGACAAATAGTACAATATGGACTGACTGTGAAGGCATACTGGTAACATGAAATAAGCCATTACAAAATGATAAATATGGTGTGATTCAACTTATTCGAGGTTACTAGAGGAGACAAATTCATAGAGATATAAAGTAGAGAAGCGACTTCCATGGTCTGTGGTGGAGGGGGATAGGAATTTAGTGTTTGAAGCACACAAAATTTTACCTGGGGAGATTAAAAAAAATTAGAGGGATGGTGTTTATTTTTGCAAAAGAATGTGTATAGGCTTACTGACACAGAAATTCAGTTTAAAAAGTCAAGTGGTAAGTTATACTTTTATCACAAAATATTTGATTTTAACAAACTATTCACCAGAGTCTTCATCCATAATCTTTTGCAATTATAGATGTATACATCTATTTTTAATACTAATTTAGATGTAACCAATGAAATATGATGATACAAACTTTAAAAGAGCTTGAAAACATGACAACCATTTTTGTGGGGGTTGAAACATACATTTTCATATTATATCAAAATATAGAAAGAATCATGTATACATTTGTGTGGGGCGCAAAATGTACAAAGCATATCTAAAAGTGTATTCTTATTCACTTTCTTTTATTTTAAACACACAGAGAGAGAGAGACAGAGACAGAGAAAGAAGAAAGAGAGGGACATGGACACAGAGGCATAGAAATCCCATCATCTTCTTTACTTCCCAAATTCCTACAAAAAACCAAGGCTGTGCCAGGCTGGGTATCTTATGCTGATGACAGAGACTCAAGCACTGAGTTATCACCTGCAGTCTCCTAGCATCTGTATTAGCAGGAATCTGGAATTAGAAGCAAATTCAGGAAATAAACACACACACTCTGTATGGAATTCAGGTGATGACAGAGGTATATTTGCTAAAATTTTATTGACTTGTTTTCATATTGATTCAAATGGAGAGAGGGAGACAGGGAGGAAGAAAGAGAGGGAAACAGGGGGAGAGAGAGAGGGGGAGAGAGGGAGAGAGAGAGAGAGAGAATATTTCATTTTCCAATTCATTCCCCCAAAAATCACTTCATCCAAAAATACACCAGGATATTGGAACTTAATTTAGTCACCCATTTGGGAGGTAGGGATTCAAATATTTTAGCCATCATCTACTGCCTCTCAGGACACACATTCAGAGGAAAAGGAAAAAAAGTGAACAGTGGGAAACTAAGTCAAGCAGTCTGATATAGTATGTGGGTATGCAAAATGGCAACTTAAGCTAGTGACAAAGACTCACCATCTTAGTCACCAGGACAAATGCTCATGCTCTAGGTCTCCTTTTTTCATGTACTTGATTTTGAGTCTGGTTCACTCGCATGTCCTAACAACTGACTGCTTTCCCCTACTGACTCCTAAGCCTTTCACCCCATCTGAGTAGAGATAAAGCTCAGCACTGAGGCAATACATTCTTGAGATGTTTGCTAAAATTAGTAATTCTCAATTTTTAAATTAAAAGCAGTCTTTATAATTTATATTCTATTTTACAAATATCAGGAGAATAGATTTAATGCAGTTCACAGATAATTCTAAGAATATAATGATATGTGTGTTTACTTCCATTTTTAGAGAGTGTATTCAGATATAAAATAAGTATTTCATAACAAAAAAGTAAAAGTACAAGTATTTGAAAAAAGATGACTTTAGAAATGCTTCCACAGTACCCCTTTCCTCCTCCAGTGTTTGACATGCATAATTTTTCACTTCCCCCACCACCACCGCCGCCCCAGCTCCCATCTGTAAACATGGGTTGGGCTGCACCTAACGTGGCCCCTCATCCAATGTTCAACTTACCCTACTCCCTGCCCCCACCCCCTCCCCCACCCCCGCTGCCACCTCCACCGTCATCTGCGGATAGCAGTGCTCCTCATTTCGGATCTTACTATTAAGATTGTATGCATTTGCAGAGAAATGTGGACTTTCATAGTATATGGTAGGATATTTTATTTTTTAAGAAAAGAAAGTGATTGTGGAGCTAGATTTTTAGAAAAACTGTAAAATACTGAATAATTCCTTCAGTTGTAGGTTGGTATATATTTGTAACCTTTGTGAAATTGTATTCATATGAAAATCTCTGTTCAAATTCTTGGAAAAATCCAATAATATAGTATTCCATTAAAACCTTTGAGCTATGTCTTCCTCCACCCTGCCCAACAGTATATATAGAATAGGTTTCAGCTAAGCTGAAAATCCAGAGTGCTCTCAGATCTGAAACTTTAAGCATTGACAGGAAGCTGCAAATGGAAAATTGTACACCTGTCCTATGATGATGGATCATGGTCAGAATGCTAGACATATTAAAAAATAGTCTCCAGCTTGCATGTATATATTAAGCATAAATGAATTTTGTATTGAGTTGGGTCCTCTCACCATGGTACCTCATTATGCAAAATCTGAAAAATTCCCAAATCTGAAATTCTTTTGATTCTAAGCATTTCAGGTAACAGGTACTCAACCAGTGGTGGATGTAGAACAAATTTCATTATGGATTAAAATACACTAAATGCACTAATTGTCTTCTTGGTAGAATCTGAAAATGAAATGCTAAAGCCCTATTCAAAGTCTTTAAAATAAACTGTTTTTATGAAAAAAAAAAGAAATGAAAAATGGGAGTTTAGAAAAAAATCCCATTTTTTCTGCTATCCTATGTTTTTTCTTTTTTATTTTTAACTTTTATTTAATGAATATAAATTTCCAAAGTACAGCTTATGGATTACAATGGATTCCCCCCCCATAACGTCCCTCCAACCCGCAACCCTCCCCTTTCCCACTCCCTCTCCCCTTCCATTCACATCAAGATTCATTTTCAATTCTCTTTATATACAGAACATCAGTTTAGCATACATTAAGTAAAGATTTCAACAGTTTGCTCCCACACAGAAACATAAAGTGAAAACTACTGTTTGAGTACTAGTTATAGCATTAAATCTCAATGTACAGCACACTAAGGACAAAGATCCTACATGAGGAGTAAGTGTACAGTGACTCCTGTTGTTGACTTAACAAATTGACACTCTTGTTTATGGCATCAGTAATCACCCTAGGCTCTTGTCATGAGCTGCCAAGGCTATGGAAGCCCCCTGAGTTCACCGACTCTGATCACATTTAGACAAGGCCATGGTCAAAGTGGAAGTTCTCTCCTCCCTTCAGAGAAAGGTACCTCCTTCTTTGATGACCCGTTCTTTCCACTGGGATCTCACTCGTGGAGATCTTTCATTTAGTTTTTTTTTCCCCCAGAGTGTCTTGGCTTTCCATTTTGATGATTTGGCCAAGGCTAGCTCATAGTAATACTTTATAAAAGTACATAGAGAAATGAATAATGTGGCTTTCATTTTAGATATGTTCAGCATAAATTCCAAATTGGATAACTACAAATAAATATTCTACAGGGTATAGCAACTATGTTCTGAAACCTGTGGGAGGGCCTACCCTGGGAATGAAGCAGGGGTGTCATAACCAAGAGGGTCAGATCTGTAAAGAACTACAGGATGTGTGAATGGAGAGTGTATGGAATATTTGGATAGGTAATATTGAGACGAAAGTAGAATTGTAAAAGAAGATGACAAGAAACCACTGCTGATGTCATGATAGAAATAGGAAATAATATTCAGGAGAAATCCATATACAGTAGTTGAGAAAAAAATAGAAGGTAGACATTTAGGTTTATGATACCCATTTAAATCCTCTATTTCTACTTCAAATTGCTTAGTTTGACTCTCAGCATTCATTCTGGATTCCAGGGTTTTGTTAATACAGATGTTGTGAGGCATTAGTGATGACTCAAGTAATGGGGCTTCTGTACCCATTTTGGAATCCAGGACTATATTCTTGTCTCTTGGCTTCTGCCTACTGCCAGCATGTGCGATTTACAAGGAATGAATCAGTTTATAATTGATATTCTCTTTTGGGTGATTTATTTGGAATACAGTGAGATAGAGAGAGAGAGAGAGAGATTCTGTCTGCTGGTTCTCTCCCCAAATGTTTGCGAAATTCATGGCGGGGCCAGACTGAATTCTGGAGCCAGGAGCTTCATCCAGGCTTCCCAAGTAGGTGGCAGGGTCCCAAACAATTTTGCCATCTTCTTCTACTTCCCAAGGTGCATTAGCAGGGAATTGTGTTGGAATTGAAGCAGACAGAACTTGAACCAGTCTAAATATGGAATTACACATTGTAGGTGGTGGTATAACCCATTATACCACAGTGCTGCCCCCACTATTGTCTTTCTTAGCTTAATTCACTCTCCCTGTGTCTTTCTACCTCTCAAATACATAATTTATTTTATTGTATAATAAATTCAAGTACAGAAAATCTATAAAATAATCTTTAGCTTTGACTACACTTTATGGTATTGATGAATAATTTAATCAAAAACTACTTTCAGTAGCATGAAGTACAAATGAATAGAATTTGGCTTAATATGTAACTTTGGAAAGACTGCAACACAATATAAATCTATAGAAAGCCTAAGAGACATGTATGGAGGGCTCTTTAAGGACCTGCCATGGGAGCTGGCATTGAGACATAACAGGTTAAGCCACAACCTGCAATGCTGGTATCTCATATGGATGGTGCTTTCAGTCCCAACAATTCCACTTCAAATCCAAGCCTTCGGTAATGTGCCAAGGAAAGAACTGGGAGAGGACCTCTGGCCTTGGATGGTAGACAAAGATGGACCTCCTGCCTCCTGGCTTTCACCTTGTTCAACCCTGACCATTGTAATTCTTTGGGGAGTGAACCAGCAGATGGAAGATTCTCATATTCATTCCCTCTGCCCTTTTTTATCTTTGTAACTCTGCCTTGAAAATAAAGCAATGAATTCTAAAAAAAATAGAAATGGCTACAGATTCTATCCCTGACACATTCCTGGCCCTGCTCATGAATCCCATTCAGTCTCCAATACGCTGTTAGGACCCCACTATTCAAGCAATTCACCCATAAAAAATCATATTCAGTAATTTGTCTTCCTAGCACAAGGTAACTTCTTCCTAGTTCAGTGTTTATATCAGGTTGGTACTAAACCCCTTCTACTATTTCATCCATAAGACCAACAAAAACAAATTCAGGCTTTATATCCTACAATAATTTAGAAGATTCTGTGTTCCCATTTGAATAATGTGATAAACATAGCACTGTTATAGCATCACAAAGACTGAAAACAAATTTGCTATCATGTTTTATAGTCTTAATATTTTATAATAATGAAAATTTTATGTTTTCACATATTTATTTCACCATCTTAATAATTATACTTATAAACCTTCTACATCACAATATAATATAAACTGAGAAATAACTTACTGAAGGTCCGTTCATTTTCTTTGGACTTGGAAATATTTAGTGGGCCCTAGGACTTTACCTGGAAGAGAAAAAAAATTGGAAATGTGAGAGAACTGGTTTGATTTGCTCCTAGACTCAGAGCAAGGTCATGATAGAAATGAATACAAATTACCAAATTCATTAGCAGTGGAAACAAAACCAATCAGCTAACCTGGGTAGTAATAGAGCCTTACACATGACAAGGGCCAAGGAAGACCTCCTGGAAAGAGCACCAGCAAGTAATCATTATGTTAAAACAAACATTTACTTGCTACTCATTTTAGTCAAAACATTACTGCCAAGAAGTAATTTGTCATTTGAAGAATGATTGTTCAAGCAGGTTGCAAAAGGCCACAGAAAAACATAATGCTGTCACTAAAATCTATACTATAGAAAAATACTTGTGTGACATTAACTACTGTTCTATTACTACAAATGTTCTGCACAACACTTCATATTGTTAGTTTCATTAGAACATATTTTCTGTTATACACTGAAAATTATAGAATATATTCATCTTGCAACCAGGGTATTTTGCTCACAGCTGTATAGAAAAATGAATACAATAGACATTTATTATACTATATCTTTCTAGTAATTGTTGCAAATGACACCACCCAGTTTACAAATCTTCACATAGTTCTTTCCTACAATGATCCTTGGCATTGCCATTTTACTTGCTACAGCTCATGGGGTATTCAGAGAATGTAACCTCAACCTGATAGATGTAAAAATCCTCAATAAAATTCCAGCCAATGGAATCCAACAAATATCTGAAAGATCATTCACCCAGACCAAGTGGGATTTATCCCTGGTATGCAGGAATGGTTCAGCATTCACAAATCAATCAATATGATACATCACGTTAACAAATTGAAGAACAGAAAACAAATGATTATCTCAATTTATTCAAAGAAAACATTGATAAAATACAACACCCTTTCATTATGAAAACTGTGCAAATTTGGTATAGAAGAAAGATTCCTAGACACAATCAAGGCAATTGATGACAAAAAACAGCCAGAATCCTATTGAATGAAGAAAAGTTGAAAGTATTCCCACTGAGATCTGGAACTAGACAAGGATGCACATTTTCAACATTGCTATTCAATATAATCCTGGAAGTTTTAACCAGAGCCATTAGGCAAGAAAAAAATCAAAGGTATACAAGTTGGTAAAGAGGAAGTCAAATTATCCCTATTTGCAGATGACATGGTTCTATTTATAGGGTATCCAAAAGACTCCAAAAAGAGACTATTTGAACTCATAGAAGAGTTTGGTAATGTAGCACGATATATAACAATACACAGAAATCAACAGTGTTTGTATACACAGACAATGCTATGATTGAGAAAGAACTTCTTAGATCATTCTCATTCACAATAGCTACAAAAAATCAAATACCTTGGAGTAAGTTTAGCCAAGGATGTCGAAGATCTCTACAATGTGAATTACAAAACATTAAAGAAAGAAATAGAGTAAGATACAACAAATGGAAAAATTCCATGTTCATGAATTGGAAGAAGAAATATTATCAAAACGTCCATTCTCCCAAAATTAATTTACAGATTCAAAGTGATACCAATCAAAATAGCAAAGATATTTGTCTCAGATGTAGAAAAAGATGTTGAAATTCAGATAGAAATACAGAATACCTTGCATAGCTAAAGTAATCTTATAAAACAAAATATCAGATTTCAAGACATGCTTCAAGGTAGTTATAATCAAGGCAGCTTGATACTAAAAAGTATGGATATTCCAAAGGAAAATCAATTCAAGCATGTACAACCAACTTATATTCGACTAAGGAGCATAAACACATCCCTCTAGCAAAGATGGTCTCTTCAGCAAATGGTGCTGGGAAAACTGGATTTCCACATGCAAAAATATGAAGCAAGACCCCTACTTTACAACTTACACAAAAATTTATTCAAAATAATCAAAGACGTGAATCTATGTACTGATAACATCACATTATTAGAGAACATTGGGGAAACCCTGCAAGATATTGACTCAGGCAAAGAGTTCTTGGAAAAGAAACCAGAGATACTGGCAATCAACACCATGACTAACAAATGGGATTAAATGAAGTTGAGAAGCTTTTGTCCTGCAAAAGAAGAACTCAGGAAACTCAAAAGGCAACTGATAGAATGGCAGAAATTATTTGTAAAATGCAACTGATAAAGGATTAATAACCAGAATATATAAAGAGATCAAGAAACTCCACAACAACAAAACAAACAAACCAGTGAAGAAATGGGCAAAAGAATTAAATAGACATTTTTCAAAATAGGAAATCCAACTGGCCAATAGACAAATGAAAAAAAATGTCCAGGATGACTAGCCATCAGGGAAATGCAAATCAAAACCATACTGAGTTTTCACCTCACCCCAGTGAGAATAGCTTTCATGCAGAAATCAACAAACAGCAAATGCTGACAAGAATGTGGGGCAAAATGTATCCTAACCCACTGTTGGTGGGAATGTAAACTGGTAAAACCAATATGGAAGACAGTTTGGAGATACTTCAGAAATCTGAATATAGACCTACCATATGACCCAGCATTCTCAATCCTGGTAATTTACCCAATGGAAATGAAATAAGCAAATAAAAATTTTATCTGTAACTTGATGTTTATTAAAGCTGCACTCAAAATAGCTAAGACATGGAATTGACCTAAATGCCCACCAACTAAAGACTAGATAAAGAAATCATGGGATATGTACTCTATGGAATACTACACAATGGTAAAAACAAATGAAATCTGATCATTTGCAACAAAGTTGATGAATCTGGAAAACATAATGAGTGAAATAAGGCAGTCCCTAGGTAACAAAGACCATATATTCTCCCTGATCTGTGATAACTAATAGAGCACCTAAAAGGAAGTCTGTAAGAGTAAAACTGACACTTTGAGAAGCAATGACTTGAACACCCCTGGTCTTGACTATTGAAGAACAGTTTCTTGTTCCCTTTTTCATACTATTTGTTGAATGCTTTACTTAACATAGATTTAATAATATGTGTATAAAGTCAATTGAAAATAGATCTCATTAAACATAATAGTGAGAATAACACAGGAAGGAGCAACTTTGTAACTGTGAAGCTGTATCATTCTGCATACTTTCCTACAGACTTACTTCTACTGGTGTAGTTTAAAATCTTGGCATAGGACCCCAAATCCCATTAAACTGGGTGGTAAAAATGCCATCTTAATTGTTAAAGAGCCCATATTAAGTGTTAAAGTGATAAATATATAGGATTGTATGTTAAATGTATCATATAAATAAGATCAACTCTCTGGTAATAATCATAAATAGAATTAAAAAGTACAGAATATTCTGACATGGGAAGCAGTCCACACAGCAGACACATAAAATGAGAATCATTTTAAATAACACTCTGTCCTCAGAATCAGCCCATAAGGCATTCTGGTCTGGCTGAAGGCCCATGAGAGCAATTCAGGCATGGAAAGCCAAGACAATGTGGTAAAAAAAATGTTCTACATGAAGGAATCTCTGTGAGAGAGCCCCAGTGGGAAGAAGTGGCCATAAAGGAGGGATGCAGTTTTCTCTGACAGGAGGAGAGTACTTGTGCTTTGCTTGTGGGTTTTTCAAGATACTGACACAGATTGTGGATTGGAAAGGCTTCCATAGGCTAGGCAGCTCATGACAAGAATCTTGGGTGATCACTGATATCATACTAACAACAGGAGTCACTGTGTGCATACTCTCCATGCAGGACTTCTGTCAGTAATGACTTGTATTATAATTAACTGTAAAACTAATTCTCAGTTTGTGTTTGTGTGTGTCTGTGTGTGCACAAATTGTTGCAATCTGTACTTTAAAAGTTGGGTTCCAATGTATAAAGTCAAATGAAAATGGATCTTAATGGAGAATGGAACTGGGAATGGGCAAGTAAGGAGGAGTGGTGTGGGAGTGGAAGAGGGAGGGCAGTTAGTGAGAATAATCACTATATTCCTAAAGTTGTACTTAGGAAATTTGTACTCCTTAAATAAAATGTTTCTTTGAGATAAAAAGAAAGAAACAAGAAGAATGATTGGTGTATTTCTTAGGTAAACAGCTTCACTATAAGACAAAACACATGATACAAAAGAATTCATCTTCAAACACACAATAACCAAGTGGAACTCTGGTGGTTAAATCTTAGAGTGACAAACTCATATTTGAAAGGCATGTGTTAAAAATGGATAAACTCAAATGTGAGAACAGGATTTTATGATGATTAATATCTTTTACTTTTGCTTTAAGTTCTGATAATTATACTGTAGTACTAAACACACATCTGCTTGTTACCATGCATGCATAGAATATGGAGAAAAGAAAAAATGATGCTATTGTACTTTAAGAACTTAAACAAGAACCTAATATTCCTATGGCAACTTACATTTAATCCATAAAAAGTTATTTGCTGTTACCTAATAAAATAATTAGTGTGCCATCCATGGGTCATATTCCAGAATTCAGAAAAATACTATAAAACATATACTGGAATAAAATATTGAGTCTTATGGTGGGTGCATTTTAAATTCATCGCACAAAACAAAAGTTCCAGTCTCCAGGAATTAGTTCAAAACCATTGAAATCCATCTTTCCACATATTAATCTGACGATCTAACAAACATAGCTCAGCACCATGGATTTTGTGAGTTCTCATGTCCTTTTCTAGGAGTTATTCATTCTGATCACATACTTCAGCAACAGGAGTTGTTCCTATGGGCAATGGAGATACGGATTCCATGAGGAACTCCAATATTATAAAACTCACCAATAATTAGCTCATTTTAAGCTACTCATTTATCTGATTCTTCTGAGTCAATACAGAAGCTGTAGTCATTAATTTGTACTGAATACAGAAGATTATACATAAGCCATGTGGTATAAATAGAGTGATGACCAAAGAGTGAATCTGGTGAATCTAGCTAATTAAGACACCCTCAAGGATTATGAACTGAATTTAGTATTTTCTTTTTAAATATTTACTTATTGAAAGGCAGAGAAATGAAGAGAAAGGAAAGACAGAAAGAGACAGACAGATGAAGCATCTATTTTTTTGGCTCACTTCCTAAAAGGCTGAAACAAACAGATCTGGGCAAGGACATAGGCAAGAGCAAGTAATTCCATCTACATCTTCTATAATGACACATACCAAAGCATTTGGGTGATGTTCCATTGCCTTCCCTGGTACATTAATAGAATGGACACAAAGTGGTACTACAATATAAGATGCCAGCAGTGGCCAAACACATTGCAAAACAATGCCTGACATAAACACTAGTCATTTTAGATCCATTATGAAAAATATTTCATCATATACCTCTAGTGTCTCATCATGCAGTTTTATATTAAATCATCTCATAATTTTATTGTTTAAAAAGACAAAAAATATACTCCCAGAAGTTTTAGACAGAACCATTAGATAAGAAAAAGAAATCAAAGGAATACAAATTAGAAAGTGGGCATTCAGACTTTTCCTATTTGCAATTAACAGGATTCTCTATACAGGGAAACTGAAAGAGTCCACTAAGAGACTATTAGAACTTAAAAAAAGAGTATGTAAAGTAGCAGAATATAATATTAACACACAAAAATCAATAGCCTTTCTATACACAGACAATGCCATGGTTGAAAAAGAGTTTCTAAGATCAATCCCATTTGCAAAAGCTACAAAAAAACAAAAGCACTTTGAGTAAATTTAACCAAGGATATCAAAGAACTCTATAATGAAAATAACAAAACATTAAGAAAAGAAACAGAATATACAACAATTGAAAAATCTTCAATGTTCAGGATAGGAAGAATGAATATCATCAAAATGTCCACAATACTGAAAGCAGTTTATTGATTAAATATGATCCTAATCACAATACCAATGACAATTTTTCATAATCCACATAAAATGATGCTATATCATATGGAAACACAAGAGACTCTGAACATATAAGCAATCTTACATTAAAAAACAAACCTGGAGGCTTTAAAATACCAGATCTCAAGACATACTATAAGGCAGTTATAACAAAAACAGTCTAGGAGTTGCATAGGAACAGATATGTATACCAACATCACAGAACAGAAACTACAGAAATCAATCCACACTTCTATAACAAATTTATATTTGAAAAAGAGGCTAAAATTAATCAATGGATCAATGACACCCTCTTTAACAAATGCTGTTGGGAAAACTGATCTCCTCACGTGGAAGCATAAAACAAGTCCCCACCTTACACCATAGACAAATATCCAATCAAGATGGATCAAAGACCTAAATATTGTAAGTATATATTACACTTCACATATGTTCAAAATTATCAAAAGCAGAAAAAAGTTTTGAGGTACCCTACTTAAAAATTTTCAGTGTCTTAGGTGAACCTCACCATATTGGCTGTAACATAAATAGTATCACAATTGTGAAGCTCTGATTCAACCTGAACTATGGTCCTATAAACAGGAATTCACATGGGCAGAGGAAATCTCTTGTAAGGATTCAAGGTGGTAGCTGTGTGATAGAGAGAAGCCTCAAGAGAAACCACCCTGCTATTACCTTGCACTTAAATTTTCATTCTCTAGAACCACAAGAAGAAAACTGTTATCTTTCAAACCACATAGACTACAGTATTGTGTTGTGCCAGCCAGAGCATGGTAATACCCTCTTGTCTCTGCCTACATTTTTTGGCAGTCAATTAGAAGGCCAGTGTTATTATCAGAAATACAGAAATTTTAAAAAATGGATTGTTGTGGTTAAACAGATAAACAGAAAGATATCAAATAAACAACCTAAGTATCCATCTCAAGAATCCTAGAAAACAAGAAGAAATCAAAGAGGAAATTAATAACTGAGCAGAAATGGAATATTAACATTAAAAATAATGAAATGAATTTCTGATTTTTAATAGAAGAAAGAGTACTTTAGCTAGGTTTTAAAAAGTACATTTATTGGCTTGCACTGTGGCAAAGCAGGTAAAGCCAACACCTGTGGTGCCGGCATCCCATATCAGCACTGGTTTGTGTCCCAGCTGCTCCACTTCTGATCCAGCCCTCTGCTAGAGCCTGGGAAAGCAGTAGAAAATGGTACCAGTCCTTGCATACCTGCACCCACCTGGGAGAAACTCCTGACTCCTGGCTTCGGACTGGCACACCTCTGGCCATTGGGGCCAGTTGAGGAGGGAACCAGCAGATGAAGACCTCTCTCTGTCTCTGTACCTCTTTGTCTCTCTCTCTCTCTGCCTCTCCTCTCTCTGTGTTACTCTTTCAAATAAATAAATATTTAAAAATTAAAATATTCAAGTAAATAAAATCAAAATATAAGAGAAAATACCACAATGGATATCCCAGATATATAATGGAATATTAACAATAACTATAAATGATAAAATTTTTAAAAGTTTACTTTGTGGATACATATAGCTTACCAAAACTGAGCCAGGATGATATAACATACCTGAATAGACCGACATCATTAAACCACAAATAAATTGTTCAAATCAAAGTTCAGCCCCAAATTTCACACTACAAATATCATCAAATTTTGAAAAAGACCAATTTTTCTAAAACTATTCGAAAGATTGATAGGGAGGGAACCTTTTCAAACACATCATATTAGTCCAGCATTTCCTAAAATGAACTGGCAGATAGAAGATCCCTGTTTGTCTCTGATTCTCTGTTTTCAAATTAAAAAAATAGACAGGAGTGTTTGTTGAATAGATTCAACACTCTCATCATATTAGAATTAATAATAGAATATAGGTGCAACATTTGCATCATAATAGAATCCATTTTGGAATCCAAAAAGATATAAAAAGTTCAGCTATCATAATAAAGTCAGATGTAACCTAGGGATAGAGAAAATATGAATGTAAATCATACTTCCAATATTTCACATCAATCAAAAATAAACATTGGCCAGCACCATGGCTCACTAGGCTAATCCTCTGCCTGCGGTGCCAGCACCCCAGGTTCTAGTCCCGGTCGGGGCACCGGATTCTGTCCCGGTCGCTCCTCTTCCTGTCCAGCTCTCTGCTGTGGCCCAGGAGTGCAGTGGATGATGACCCAAGTGCTTGGGCCCTGCACCCGCATGGGAGACCAGGAGAAGCACCTGTCTTCTGCCTTCAGATCAGCGCAGTGTGCCGGCCGCAGCGGCCATTGGAGGGTGAACCAACAGAAAAGGAAGACCTTTCTCTCTGTCTCTCTCTCTCACTGTCCACTCTGCCTGTCAAAAAAATAAATAAACATCAACATAATCATCTAAACAGATGTAGAAATATTTTATGTATAATTATACATAAACTTAAGAAAAACATTGAGAATATTTATAGACTGCACATACCTCAGTAAAATAGACACTACATTTGAGAATCCCAGAGCCAAATCCTATTGAATGCCAAGAAGCTGAAAGCATTTCCTCTATGATTTGGAACCATAAAATGAAACACAGTTTCTCCTCTTCTATTCAATATTTCAATGTAAAGTCTGGGCAAAAGAAGTAGACAAGGGAAGGAAATAAAAGACACAAAAATGGGAAACAAGAAATTTAAATTATATGTATTACAGATGACTTGATTTTGGTTATACAGAAATGGAATGAGTTTACCAATGGGACACTAGAAGTGTAAATGACATTAGTAGATTTGCAGGATGCAAAGTAAACACAAAAAATCAGAAGCAGTTTTACATACCTACAGTATTGTGAACCCACTGAAAAAAATTATAGAAGAAATTAAATTCACAATAAGAAATAAAATGACCTAGAAGAAATTTAACTTGTGATCTAAAATACCTCTACAAAAACAATTATAAAATCATCATAAAAGAAACTGAGATCAAAAGGAACTCTCATGTTTTCAGATTGAAGTAATTCCTAACATTTCCATACTAACCAAGTTAATTTGCAGATACCACATGTTTTCCACCAAAATCAGTGGAATTCTCCACATATCTAGAAAACAAACCTAAGTTTATTTTCTTCATATAGATTAACAAAAGCCCCACATATACAAAGAAATCTTGAGAAAGAGAATAAGTCTGGTGTCACAACACATGAATTCAATACTGACTACAGAAGTATGGTAAACCCTGGCATAAAAACTGATGCATAGACCAGTGTAATAGGATGGTGACTCCCAAAAAGAAACACATATATTTACACATAATGGATCTTTGATGAAGGTAACAAAAATACACTGGGAAAGGAATAGTCTATTCAATAAATTGTCCAGAGGAAATGGGATATCCATATGGACATGACTAAACTTAGATTATTACCCCTCTTACCTTATACAAAATCGACTGAAAGTCAATCATGGATGTAAATTTAAGACCTGCAATTGAAAAAAATAGAGAGAAAATGATAAGACATTGACAAAAGCAATGGCTTTTTGATAAGATTCCCCAAAGAACAAGCAATAAAAAAACTAGAGAAACTTTATATCAAACTAAGAAGATAATTCACAACAAAGGAAACGATCATCAGAGTGAAAATAAACCATCCTTGATAAAATACATCCTTGATTAAAAAAAACTTAAGCAAACTGTGAATAGATGGAACATTCATCAGTACATTCAACGTAGTTTATGACAAACCCATAGCCACCATCATATTGAGTGGGTTTATGTTGGAAGCATTTCCACTAAGATTTAGCAAGACAAGAATGCCCACTCCCTGATAGCTATTCAATTTAGTTCTAGAAATTTTACTTAGAGGCACCAGGAAAGCAAAAAAAATCAAAGAGAAACAAATTGGAAAGGAGGAAGTCAAATGATGACAGTTGACAGAAGACATGTTCTTATAAGTAGGGAAGCCAAAAGACACCACTAAGAGACTCAAGAGAGTTGGGTAAAGTTGCAGAATATAAAATCAATACCCGAAAATGAATAGCATTTGTAAAAAAGACAATGTTATGGCTGAGAAAGAACATATAAGATCAGTCCCATTCACAATAGTAAAAAATAAACATCTTGGAATAAACTTAACTGAAGAGGTAATATAACTCTACAATGAAAATTACAAAACATTTTAAAAGAGATAGAAGAACACATGAGAATGGAAATATCTGCCACGTCCATGGATTGGAAGAATTAGAATAATCTAAATGTCCATACAACTGAAAGCAGTTTACAGATTCAATATGATTCCAATCAAAATACCAATGACATTCTTCTGACATAAAGAAAAAAAAGATGCTAAAATTCATAAGGAAGTACAAGAAATCCTGAATAGCTAAAGCAACCTAAAGAATAAAATAAAGCCAGAAGATCAGTTTCAGGTGTCAAGAAAAAAATACGTATCAGTTAGAATCAAAAAAGCCTGATGCTGGAGCAAAAATAGACATGCAGACCAATGGACTAGAGTAGAAACTCGAGATATTAATACATATATATATACAACAAACTGATCTTTCACAAAAGAGCCAAGATCAATACTTGGGGAAAGGATAATCTCTTCAACAAAGGGTGCTGGAAAGCTTGGACTCCGCATGAATAAGTATGAAACCATAACCTTACAATTTATACAGAAATCAACTATAGATGGATAAATTATCTAAACCAATAACCTGATATCCTCAAATTACTAGATGAGAACATTGGGAAAGCTCTGCAAGATATTAGCATAGACAATGACTTCTTGCTAAATTTCCCAGATGCAAAAGCAGTCAAAGCAAAAATAGACAAGCAGGATTACATTAAGCTAAGATGCTTTTGCACTGCAAAGTACACACTCAACAAAGTGCAGAGGCAACCAAGGAAACAGAAGAAAATATCTGCAAATCATGCAATGGATAAAGGTCTAATATCCAGAATTTACAGAGTTCAAGAACAACAACAACAAAACAATGTTGTCAAGCAATGGGCAAAGGATAAATAGACATTTTATGAAGGATGACATTTAAATGGTCTAGACAAATGTAAAAATGCTCAAGATCATTAGCCACCAGGGAAATGCAAACCAAAACCAGGATGAAGTTTACCTCTCTTCATTTAGACTGGTATGTGTAGAGTAATAATCTAATACACTGCTGGTAGGATTGTAAGCTAGTACAACCAATAGGGAACACAATATGGCAATTTTTAAGAAATCTGAAAATAGTTCTACCATATACACAGCCATCCAACTCCTGCAAATTTACACAAATAAAATGAAATCAGCATAAGAAAGATTTATCTGCACCTCATGTTTATTGCAGCTCTATTCAAAATAGCTAAGATATGGCATCAACATAGAGGTTCATCAACTGAATAATGGTTAAATTAAATGTGGCATATATATACTATGCAAAAATACTCAGCTGTATAAATGAATGAGATCATTTCTTTTACAACAAAGTGTATGCATCAGGAAGCCATTATTCTCAGTGAAATAAGCCAGTGCTCAAAAGACAAATATCATCCTAGGAGGCAAGATGGCGGAATAGGAAGGGAGCACACTGATAGTCCGGGGAGAGATAGTTTAATAAAAGTGGAGATACTGCAGGTTCAAGGAAGAGTAGGGGAGGAAACAGGAGAAGAAACTCTTCCAGAACGCGTGATTCACAGCGGACATGCGTGGAGAGCGTGGGAGCCCACAGTTCGGGACACCAGCGGCAGACTCAACACACCAGCGCTGGAACGTGAGGTGAGCCGAACCTCAATAGCCCAAGACACCGGCAGGCAAGCGGAGAGAGGAGACTAGAGGGAACGACCCCCCGGGGGGGGAGTTCACCAGGCTAACTGGAAGAGAGAGAGTGAGAAAAAAAAAAGGAAAAAAAGGTGACTGGTACAGACACGGGTTTCTCTCTCTCCGCTCACCTCTCAAGGGCAAGCAAGACAAAGAGCAGGCACCATCTTGGACATACGTCATAAGCAGAGCGACCTCAGGTCTGCACTGGCCCTGAGCCTAGCAGAAAAACCTGAATCTGGGCAGGGCGAATTAACAGGAGATTAGGACCTAGTAAATTTGTGGTGCTACTGGACTGAGACTGTGAAAAAAGAGACAGTGGGGGAGAGAACTCACGGAATTCACGTGAGTACTCTCCGGAGACGCTACACTTCCGTAACTTTGGCAACCCAGTGGGAGACTGAAGGAGAATTTGAGCCCACTCTGAGGGCAGAACAGATTCCCTGTGGGGTCCTTGGGAAAGAGCTTCCGATCTCTGGCTCCTGAGGGTATATCATTTGCCTGCTAACTACCTCCAACTTCGTTCAGCTGTGTGGAATTACTTCCCTTTTGAATCAAAAAAAGAAAGAAAGAGAGAGAGAGAGGTTTACCACGCCTAACCTGGGAGTGTCACCTTTGGCACACCAAACAGAGCTCTCAGGCCACACCCATCTCAAGCCCTAAGGCTCCATCAAAAACAGAGAGGCCACTTAATCTAGAGTCATAGTATAACAAGAAAAAGCACCACAGTGAAGAAACTAAATATCTCCAATATGCCAAATAACAAACGCAAAAACCGAGGTAATAAAAACAAGGAAGTCACCATGACGCCCTCAAATGAAAAAGACACCCCAATTCAAGATTATGAAGATGATGAGATAGAACAAATGCAAGAAGCAGATCTCAAAAAATTGATAAGAGCATTAAGAAGTTCTCAAAAACAAATTCTTGAACTACAGAAATCCTTAATGGACAAGATAGAAAATCTCTCTCGTGAAAATGAAATATTAACGAGGAATCAAAATGAAATGAAACAACTAGTACAACAGGAAACTGTGATAGTGACTGAAGTAAAGAATTCAATAGATCAAATGAAAAATACAATAGAGAGCCTTACAAACAGAATGGGTGAAGCAGAAGAGAGAATATCGGACTTAGAAGACAGAGAACAGGAAAGGATACAGTCAGACCAAAGAAAAGAAGAGGAAATTAGAAATCTAAAACATATTGTCAGGAATCTGCAGGATACTATTTAAAAAACCAACATCCGGGTTCTAGGAGTTCCTGAAGGCTTGGAGAGGGAGAAAGGATTAGAAGGCCTTTTTAGTGAGATATTAGCAGAAAATTTCCCAGGTTTGGAGAAGGACAGAGAAATCCTAGTACAGGAAGCTCACAGAACCCCTAACAAACACGACCAAAAGAGATCCTCACCACGACACGTTGTAATTAAACTCTCCACAGTGAAACATAAAGAAAAGATCCTAAAATGTGCAAGAGAGAAACGTCAGATTACTCTCAGAGGATCTCCAATCAGACTCACAGCTGACTTCTCATCAGAAACCCTACAAGCTAGGAGGGAATGGCGAGATATAGCCCAGGTACTAAGAGAGAAAAATTGCCAGCCCAGAATATTATATCCTGCTAAGCTCTCATTTGTGAATGAAGGTGAAATAAAGACTTTTCATAGCAAACAGAAATTGAAAGAATTTGTGGCCACTCGTTTAGCCCTGCAGAAGATGCTTAAAGATGTGTTACACACAGAAACACAGAAACACGGTCATCAATATGAAAGAAGGTAAAGGAAGGAAACCTCACAGCAAAAGATCACAGGGAATTCAAAGCATATATTAGAACTTATCTTTGGCAAATGGCAGGGCAAAGTTACCACTTATCATTAGTCACATTGAACGTGAATGGCGTGAACTGTCCACTTAAAAGACACCGATTGGCTGATTGGGTTAAGGAACAAAACCCATCTATTTGCTGCTTACAAGAAACACATCTTTCCAACAAAGATCCGTACAGACTGAAAGTGAAAGGCTGGAAAAAGATATACCATGCCAACAGAAATGAAAAAAGAGCGGGCGTAGCCATCTTAATATCGGACAACATAAACTTTACCACAAAAACTGTTAAGAGAGACAAAGAGGGGCACTATATAATGATTAAGGGGTCAATTCAACAGGAAGATATAACAATTATCAATGTAGAGCCGGCGCCGTGGCTCAATAGGCTAATCCTCCACCTTGCGGCGCCGGCACACCGGGTTCTAGTCCCGGTTGGGGCGCCGGATTCTGTCCCGGTTGCCCCTCTTCCAGGCCAGCTCTCTGCTATGGCCAGGGAGTGCAGTGGAGGATGGCCCAGGTGCTTGGGCCCTGCACCCCATGGGAGACCAGGAAAAGCACCTGGCTCCTGGCTCCTGCCAGGATCAGCGCGGTGCGCCGGCTGCAGCGGCGGCCATTGGAGGGTGAACCAACGGCAAAGGAAGACCTTTCTCTCTCTGTCTCTCTCTCTCTCACTGTCCACTCTGCCTGTCAAAAAAAAAAAAAAAACAATTATCAATGTATATGCACCTAACTACAGGGCACCGGTTTATCTAAAAGATTTGTTAATGGACTTAAAGGGAGACTTAGACCCCAATACAATAGTACTGGGGGACTTCAATACTCCACTCTCAGAAATAGAAAGATCAATAGGACAGAAGATCAACAAGGATACAGTAGATTTAAACGACACTATAGCCCAAATGGATCTAACAGATATATACAGAACTTTCAATCCTACAGCTAAAGATTTTACATTCTTCTCAGCAGTACATGGAACCTTCTCTAGGATTGACCACATACTAGGCCATAAAGCAAGTCTCAGCAAATTCACAAGAATTAGAATCATACCATGCAGCTTCTCAGACCATAAAGGAATGAAGTTGGAAATTAGCAACTCAGGAATCCCTAGAGCATACGCAAACACATGGAGATTGAACAACATGCTCCTGAATGAACAATGGGTCATAGAAGAAATCAAAAGGGAAATCAAAAACTTTCTGGAAGTAAATGAGGATAACAGCACAACATACCAAAACTTATGGGACGCAGCAAAAGCAGTGTTAAGAGGAAAGTTTATATCAATAGGTGCCTACATCAAGAAATTGGAAAGGCACCAAATAGATGAGCTTTCAATTCACCTCAAGGATCTAGAAAACCTACAGCAAACCACACCCAAATCTAGTAGGAAAAGAGAAATAATTAAAATCAGAGAAGAAATCAACAGGACTGAATCAAGAAAAAATTACAAAAAATCAGCCCAATGAGGAGCTGGTTTTTTGAAAAAATAAACAAAATTGACACCCCATTGGCCCAACTAACTAAAAAAAGAAGAGAAAAGACCCAAATCAACAAAATCAAAGATGAAAAAGGAAACGTAACAACAGACACCACAGAAATAAAAAGAATCATCAGAAATTACTACAAGGACTTGTATGCCAGCAAACAGGGAAACCTATCAGAAATGGATAGATTCCTGGACACATGCAACCTACCTAAATTGAACCAGGAAGACATCGAAAACCTAAACAGACCCATAACTGAGACAGAAATTGAAACAGTAATAAAGGCCCTCCCAACAAAGAAAGGCCCAGGACCAGATGGATTCACTGCTGAATTCTACCAGACATTTAAAGAAGAACTAACTCCAATTCTTCTCAAACTATTCAGAACAATCGAAGAAGAGGGAATCCTCCCAAATTCTTTCTATGAAGCCAGCATCACCTTAATTCCTAAGCCGGAAAAAGATGCAGCACTGAAAGAGAATTACAGACCAACATCCCTGATGAACATAGATGCAAAAATCCTCAATAAAATACTCACCAATAGAATGCAACAACACATCAGAAAGATCATCCACCCAGACCAAGTGGGATTTATCCCTGGTATGCAGGGATAGTTCAACATTCACAAATCAATCAATGTGATTCACCACATTAACAGACTGCACAAGAAAAACCATATGATTATCTCAATAGATGCCGAGAAAGCATTTGATAAAATACAACACCCGTTCATGATGAAAACTCTAAGCAAACTGGGTTTGGAAGGAACATTCCTCAATACAATCAAAGCAATCGATGAAAAACCCACAGCCAACATCCTATTGAATGGGGAAAAGTTGGAAGCATTTCCACTGAGATCTGGTACCAGACAGGGATGCCCACTCTCACCACTGCTATTCAATATAGTTCTGGAGGTTCTAGCCAGAGCTATTAGGCAAGAAAAAGAAATCAAAGGGATACAAATTGGGAAGGAAGAACTCAAACTATCCCTCTTTGCAGATGACATGATTCTTTATGTAGGGGACCCAAAGAACTCTACTAAGAGACTATTGGAACTCATAGAAGAGTTTGGCAAAGTAGCAGGGTATAAAATCAATGCACAAAAATCAACAGCCTTTGTACACACAGACAATGCCATGGCTGAGGAAGAACTTCTAAGATCAATCCCATTCACAATAGCTACAAAAACAAGCAAATACCTTGGAATAAACTTAACCAAGGACGTTAAAGATCTCTACGATGAAAATTACAAAACCTTAAAGAAAGAAATAGAAGAGGATACCAAGAAATGGAAAAATCTTCCATGCTCATGGATTGGAAGAATCAATATCATCAAAATGTCCATTCTCCCAAAAGCAATTTATAGATTCAATGCAATACCAATCAAGATACCGAAGACCTTCTTCTCAGATCTGAAAAAAATGGTGCTGAAATTTATATGGAGGCACAAGAGACCTCGAATAGCTAAAGCAATCTTGTACAACAAAAACAAAGCCAGAGGCATCACAATACCAGATTTCAGGACATACTACAGGGCAGTTGTAATCAAAACAGCATGGTACTGGTACAGCAACAGATGGATAGACCAATGGAACAGAATTGAAACACCAGAAATCAACCCAAACATCTACAGCCAACTTATATTTGATCAAGGATCTAAAACCAATTCCTGGAGCAAGGACAGTCTTTTCAATAAATGGTGCTGGGAAAATTAGATTTCCATGTACATAATCATGAAGCAAGACCCCTACCTTACACCTTACACAAAAATCCACTCAACATGGATTAAAGACCTAAATCTACGACCTGACACCATCAAGTTACTAGAAAACATTGGAGAAACCCTTCAAGATATTGGCACAGGCAAAGAATTTCTGGAAAAGACCCGGGAGGCACAGTCAGTCAAAGCCAAAATCAACTATTGGGATTGCATCAAATTGAGCAGTTTCTGTACTGCAAAAGAAACAGTCAGGAGAGTGAAGAGACAACCGACAGAATGGGAAAAAATATTTGCAAACTATGCAACAGATAAAGGGCTAATAACCAGAATCTACAAAGAGATCAAGAAACTCCACAAAAACAAAACCAACAACCCACTTAAGAGATGGGCCAAGGACCTCAATAGACATTGTTCAAAAGAGGAAATCCAAATGGCCAACAGGCACATGAAAAAATGTTCAAGGTCATTAGCAATCAGAGAAATGCAAATCAAAACCACAATGAGGTTTCACCTCACCCCGGTTAGAATGGCTCACATGCAGAAATCTACCAACAACAGATGCTGGCGAGCATGTGGGGAAAAAGGGACACTAACCCACTGTTGGTGGGAATGCAAACTGGTCAAGCCACTATGGAAGTCAGTCTGGAGATTCCTCAGAAACCTGAAGATAACCCTACCGTTCGACCCAGCCATCCCACTCCTTGGAATTTACCCAAAGGAATTTAAATTGGCAAACAAAAAAGCGGTCTGCAGCCTAATGTTTATTGCAGCTCAATTCACAATAGCTAAGACCTGGAACCAACCTAAATGCCCATCAACGGTAGACTGGATAAAGAAATTATGGGATATGTACTCTTTAGAATACTATACCGCAGTAAGAAACAACGAAATCCAGTCATTTGCAACAAAATGGAGGAATCTGGAACACATCATGCTGAGTGAAGTAAGCCAGTCCCAAAGGGACAAATACCATATGTTCTCCCTGATCGGTGACAACTGACTGAACACCAAAAAGGAAACCTCCTGAAGTGAAATGGACACTATGGGAAATGGTGACTTGATCAGCATAGCCCTGACTGTTAATGAACAACTGAATACATTATCCCTCTTAGTAGTTTTTTTGTCTGTTCTACTTAATATGACTGGTTTAATTCTGTAATTAAATACACAGTTATTCTTAAGTGTTGAAAATTAACTGAAAGTGATCCCTGTTAAACATAAGAGTGGGAATAAGAGAGGGAAGAGATGTATAATTTGGGACATGCTCAAGCTGACTTGCCCCAAATGGTAGAGTTAGAAACATACCAGGGGATTCCAATTCAATCCCATCAGGGTGGCATGTACCAATGCCATCTCACTAGTCCAAGTGATCAATTTCAGTTCACAATTGATCATAATGAAAGGACTAAGAGTCAAAGGGAGCACATCAACAAGTCTAGTACCTGCTAACACTAACCGATAGAATAAATAAAGGGGAGAGTGATCCAACATGGGAAGTGAGATACTCAGCAGACTCATAGAATGGCAGATGTCCTAAATAGCACTCTGGCCTCAGAATCAGCCCTAAAAGCATTCGGATCTGGCTGAAAAGCCCATAAGAGTATTTCAGCCATGGAAAGCCAAGACACTCTGGCAAAAGATCTCTGCGAGTGAGATCCCAGTGGAAAGAACAGGTCATCAAAGAAGGAGGTACCTTTCTCTGAAGGGAGGAGAGAACCTCCACTTTGACTATGACCTTGTCTAAACAAGATAAGCGTCGGAGAACTCAGAGGGCTTCCATAGCCTTGGAAAGTCATGACTGGAGCATAGGGAGATTACTGATGCCATAGACAGGAGTGTCAATTGGTAAAGTCAACAACAGGAGTCACGGTGCACTTACTCCTCATGTAGGATCTCTGTCCTTAATGTGCTGTGCATTGAGATTTAATGCTATAACGAGTACTCAAACAATATATTTCACTTTGTGTTTCTATGGGGGTGCAAACTGTTGAAATCTTTACTTAATGCATACTAAACTGATCCTCTGTAAAAAAAAAAGTAAGAAATTATCAACTCCCAACTTGACTCTCACTGGGATTAAACATGACAATAGGTCTGATCTGATTTCGTCATCATTTAAAAAAAATCATCTATTATTTTTCACTTTATGTTTGTGTGGGAGCAAACTGTTGAAATCCTTACTTAATGTATACTAAGCTGATCTTCTGTATATTAAGATAATCGAAAATGAATCTTGATGTGAATGGAAGGGGAGAGGGAGTGGGAAAGGGGAGGGTTGTGGGTGGGAGGGACGGTATGTGGGGGAAGCCATTGTAATCCATAAATCGTACTTTGGAAATTTATATTCATTAAATAAAAATTTAAAAAAAAAGACAAATATAACATGTATTCCTGATTTGTGTTATTTATATACATAGCACAAAAGTACAATTTATATGAGTGAAATTGTCATGTTTAGATTTAGTTATTGTTTACAAGCCTAAATAAATAAATGAAAATTATGCCATTAGAGATATTAAAAGAAAAAATAAGAAATGAAGGAGGGTGGAGGGTTGGAGCATGGGCAAGAGGGAGGTTAGGGTGAGAAGTATTATGCTCTTACGTATGCATATATGAAATACATGAATTTTGTTAACTTCATATGAATAAAATTATTTTAAAAACACAATAGATTGGGACAAAATATTATCCAATTATTCATTTTATAAAGAACTGTAATTCAGAATATATATATAACTGCTGAAATTATACACAAATATATTTAAAATTTTGGGAAAGACCTGAACAGGAATGTCTCCAAAGAAGAAAAACTCAGTCAACAAAAATGGGAAAACATGCAATTATTAGATAGGAAAATGCAAATCAAAATACAGTAGGTGTCCCCTAACTCTATAAAGCAATTTCTGATGGGATACGAAGCAAAGAAAACCTTAATAAGTCACTGGTGCCAGGACTGTGTTGTAGCCAGTAAAGATGCTACCTGCAGTGCCAACATCCCATATGGGCACTTCTTTGAGACCTAGATGTTCCACTTCTGATCCAGCTCTCTGCTGTGGCCTGGGAAAGCAATAGAAGATGGCCCAAATCTTTATGCCTCTACACTCACATAGGAGACCCTGGGGAAGCTTCTTGCTCCTGGCTTCATATTGGCCAAACTATAGTCATACAGCCATCTGAGGAGTGAACGAGTAGATGGATGACATCTCTCTCTCTCTCTTTCTGCCTCTCTGTAACTCTACCTTTCTAGTAAATAAATAAATATTAAAAATAAGTTATTGATGAGAATGCAAATTAACCTGGGATTATGGAGACTAGCATGGCCATTCCTCAAAAACTGAAAAGTGATCAACTGTCCAACGATTTTGTGTGTATCAGAAGCGAAAGAAATCAGCATACCAAAGAGATTCCTGCCTTCCATGTTGACTATAGCACTATTCACAGTATTCGAGGTATGTAACCAACTTAGGTATCTGTCAATAGCTTAAGAGTTATCTGAACCTCATTTGGTGATTTAAAAGTAATACAATATTATTTGCTTTAAAATGGTTTGAGGTAGAGACACTTAAGTGAAAATAAGACTGGCATAGAAAGAAAGAAAGAAATCTTACATTTTATCTCTGATATACGGATTTCTGAAAAATGCAATGGATATAAATTTAATTGTTGTCAATTAGGATGTGAAGAGTGATTTCTGAGGATAGTGGGTTGTAGGATAACAGATACAGAAACAAGGTTAGAAAGAAACAACCTGCTGCAGTGTTGTGACTGTACTTCAAAATAAGATATACTGTATAAAAAACTGGAATGGGGGATCTTGTAGGCTCTAAACACAAACAAGGTAAATAGAAAGCCTAGATTACTAGATTGTTTAAATTATGCTGTGTAAGTACTCAAATGCTGCACTGCATCCTATATAATATACAAGTAGTACATGTTAAACATGGAGTAAAATATAAAAACAAAAAATTTCTTTATATACTAACAATGAACTATCTGCAAGAAGTGATTAACCAAACAACTTCATTTACAAAGCATAAGAAAGTATTTAGGCAATAATCTCCAGTCCTGTTAAGAATTATTTAAATATGCATCATCGTATAATTTTTAAATCAAACTTGCCTTTCTCATTGAAATTTCTGCTCATCCTTTGTGTGGTTTACAACTAGACTTTCTGATACTCTATGGATGCCATTATTGCAAAGCTAAACTTGAACTTAGATGCAACAATAGTTACAGTTTTTAAGCTTTATTTGTTTACTTGAAAGGATGAGGGACAGAAGTGGATAGAGAGATCATCCACTAGTTCACTTGCAAAGGCTTGCAAAACTGGGGCTGGGTCTGGCTTAATCTAGGAGCCAGGAACACCTTTTGTACCTCCAATGTAGGCGGAAGGTACATGAGTACTTAAGCCAGCATCCAATGCCTCTCAGATACATTAGCAGCAGTCTAGATTGGAAATATGGAATGGCTAGGTCCTGAATGAGATACATAAAGATGATGTGAGGGCATCTCAAGTGGTAGCTTAACTCACTGCACAAAACCCCATTCCTTCATACAGTTTCATTCAGTCTTAGTACTGTTCTCAAATTACAGGCACGATGTTCAACCTTGAATCCATGTTTAAAAACAGGCATGGGTGTTTAGTGTAGTGATAAGGAAAATTGTATTCAACAATGGAGGACCTTGGTTCATTTCCTGGTTCTGATCGTGATTCCAGCTTCCTATTTAAGCAGACCCTGGGAAGTCATGGTGATGGCTCAAGACATAGGTTGGTGCAACCCACATGGAAAACCTGAAGGCCAGCGCCGAGGCTCACTAGGCTAATCCTCCACCTTGCAGCGCTGGCACACCGGGTTCTAGTCCCAGCCGGGGCACCGGATTCTGTCCCAGTTGCCCCTCTTCCAGGCCAGTTCTCTGCTGTGGCCAGGGAGTACAGTGGAGGATGTCCCAAGTACTTGGGCCCTGCACCCCATGGGAGACCAGGAGAAGCACCTGGCTCCTGCTTTCGGATCAGCGTGGTGCGCCGGCCGCAGCGCACTGACCGTGGCAGCCATTGGAGGGTGAACCAATGACAAACTTTTCTCTCTGTCTCTCTTTCTCACTGTCTACTCTGCCTGTCAAAAAAAAAAAAAAAAGAAAGAAAGAAAACATGAAGTGAGTTGCCAGCTCTCAGATTTAGACATAATACCTCCCTGGAAGTTATCAGCATTTAGGAAGTGAACATGTCAATATGAGCTCTTTCTCACATTCCCTGTCTCTTACTTTCTCTCAAGTAAATAAGAAAAAAATTTATCAGACATAAAGAGCAACATAGGTTTAGATGTCAGGCCAAGTAAGGGAAAGTCTGAAAGCAAATGAAAGTACAGCAAAATACTTATATTCTTTTTTTTCTTTTTTTTAACTTTTATTTAATGAATATAAATTTCCAAAGTACAGCTTATGGATTACAATGGCTTCCCCCCCATACCGTCCCTCCCACCCACTACCCTCCCCTTTCCCACTCCCTCTCCCCTTCCATTCACATCAAGATTCATTTTCGATTATCTTAATATACAGAAGATCAGCTTAGTATACATTAAGTAAGGATTTCAACAGTTTGCTCCCACACAGAAACATAAAGTGAAAAATAATAGATGATTTTTTTAATGATGATGAAATCAGATCAGACCTATTGTCATGTTTAATCCCAGTGAGAGTCAAGTTGGGAGTTGACAATTTCTTTTTTTTTTTTTTACAGAGGATCAGTTTAGTATGCATTAAGTAAAGATTTCAACAGTTTGCACCCCATAGAAACACAACGTGAAATATATTGTTTGAGTACTCGTTATAGCATTAAATCTCAATACACAGCACATTAAGGACAGAGATCCTACATGAGGAGTAAGTGCACACTGACTCCTGTTGTTGACTTTACCAATTGACACTCCTGTCTATGGCATCAGTAGTCTCCCTATGCTCCGGTCATGAGTTTCCAAGGCTATGGAAGCCCCTTGAGTTCTCTGACTCTTATCTTGTTTAGACAAGGTCATAGTCAAAGTGGAGGTTCTCTCCTCCCCTCAGAGAAAGGTACCTCCTTCTTTGAAGACCTGTTCTTTCCACTGGGATCTCACTCACAGAGATCTTTTGCCAGAGTGTCTTGGCTTTCCATGGCTGAAATACTCTCATGGGCTTTTCAGCCAGATCCGAATGCCTTTAGGGCTGATTCTGAGACCAGAGTGCTATTTAGGACATCTGCCATTCTATGAGTCTGCTGAGTATCTCACTTCCCATGTTGGATCACTCTCCCCTTTATTTATTCTATCGGTTAGTGTTAGCAGGTACTAGACTTGTTGATGTGCTCCCTTTGACTCTTAGTCCTTTCATTATGATCAATTGTGAACTGAAATTGATCACTTGGACTAGTGAGATGGCATTGGTACATGCCACCCTGATGGGATTGAATTGGAATCCCCTGGTATGTTTCTAACTCTACCATTTGGGGCAAGTCAGCTTGAGCATGTCCCAAATTATACATCTCTTCCCTCTCTTATTCCCACTCTTATGTTTAACAGGGATCACATTTCAGTTAATTTTCAACACTTAAGAATAACTGTGTATTTAATTACAGAATTAAACCAGTCATATTAAGTAGAACAGACAAAAAAACTACTAAGAGGGATAATGTATTCAGTTGTTCATTAACAGTCAGGGCTATGCTGATCAAGTCACCATTTCCCATAGTGTCCATTTCACTTCAACAGGTTTCCTTTTTGGTGTTCAGTCAGTTGTCACCGATCAGGGAGAACATATGGTATTTGTCCCTTTGGGACTGGCTTATTTCACTCAGCATGATGTGTTCCAGATTCCTCCATTTTGTTGCAAATGACTGGATTTCGTTGTTTCTTACTGTGGTATAGTATTCTAAAGAGTACTTATATTCTTTATTCCCATGTGATCTAATGGTTTAGTGTTTATTAAAATGTTAGTAGCAATTTCTGATATTTAAAATTATGTTAGAAACTATATAAAAGATACAGGTAAAATTTTGAGGTCATTCTTTTACAAGATATCTGAGCTTCCAAAGAAATGGTGTTATTTGAAATTGGGTACAATCGCTTCTCGGCCTTTTGGCTAAGATCAAGTGTAGAAATTGGGTACAGATTATTTGAAAATATGTATTCTCAAGTCCAGTGAAATTACCGAAACAAAAATTTGAAAGACATATATTCATGATACCTTAAATATGGAGTTAAATGTGATCCTGTATTATGCTCAATGAAAAAGAGATGAGGTGTTGGGAATTTAGCATAATATTTAAGTGGCTCTTTGGGATGCCTTCATCCCACATTGGAGTGCCAATCTTGGGCTCTGGATGAACTCTCTATCTCAGCTTCCTGCTAATATTCACCATGGAAAGGAGAAGGAGGCCAGTGCCGCTGCTCAATAGGCTAATCCTCCACCTGTGGCACTGGCACACCAGGTTCTAGTCCCAATTGGGGCACCGGATTCTGTCCCAGTCGCTCTTCTTCCAGTCCAGCTCTCTGCTGTGGCCCAGGAGTGCAGTGGAGGATGGCCCAAGTCCTTGGGCCCTGCACCCCATGGGAGACCAGGATAAGCACCTGGCTCCTGGCTTTGGATCAGCACAGTGTGCCGGCTGCCGTGGCCATTGGGGGGTGAACCAATGGAAAAGGAAGACCTTTCTCTCTCTCTCTCTCACTGTCCACCTGCCTGTCAAAAAAAAAAAAAGAAAGGAGAATGAGATAGCTCAGGGTCTCTGCTAATTGAATCTTGGACACAGATTGAGTTCCTAACTCCTATATTTGGCTAGGTGCTGTTGTACTCCTGAAGGAATTTGAGGACTAAAGCAGCAGATACTAAATCATTCTTTCATTCTGCCTTTCATAAATAAAATAATTGAATAAAAAGAAAAAAGAAAGTGAGAAGAAAAATGTATAAACAAGAACTGCTATGGGTGTTTGGTGCAGCACATGTTTGGCCACATGTTATATCAAAATCTCAGCTTTAATTCCAACAGCTTCACTTCTGATTAAATTTGCTTTTAATGCACACATCAAAGGCAGCAGCTCATGGCTCAAGTACTTGGATCCCTGTCACACACGTGGGGACCTGGATGGATTTCCTGGCTCCTGTTTTACCCCTAGCCAAGCCACAAATCTTGTAGACCTTGGGGGAGTAAACTGTAGCTGGAGATTCTCTTTCCCTTGGCTTTTTAGATTTTCTAATGAACAGTAAATAAGAAATAAAAATACTAACTTAGAATAATATAACAGGGGGGCGGAGCCAAGATGGCGGAATAGTGAGGGCGCGCACCGATAGTCCGGGAAAATTTAGTTTAATAAAAGGGGAGTTATGGTAGCCGCAGAAAAAAGAACCAGGAAAAATTGCACGGGAATCGTGTATCGGAGGACCTACTTGGAGAACAAGGTCGCCCACCACGCGGAAGCCAAGTCGCGGGACCGAGCCGCAGAAGCCCCAGTGCTCCAAGGGGAGTGCATGCCACACAGACAACAGCGGGGAGACTTGGGACGCTCAGGGCTCCGAGTCCACACATCGGCGCTGGAAGGGGAGGTGAGCTCAATAACCCGAGACATTGGTGGGGAAATGGGGGTCAGAATCTAGAGGGGGGCCGGAAAGTGCAGCAAACTCACTACCGGAAAGAAGGGAAAAAAAAAAGCTTCGGGGTTTCTCTTCCCCCTAACCTTGCAAAGGTTACAAGGCTGCAAGGCTAGAAGAAATCCCAAGAGACAAAGAGCAGGCCTGCGCTCTGGATTTACATATCAATGGGGGAGAGCTAAGGAACTGAGTCACTACAATTCAGTAGCCTAGGCAACCCAGTGGGAGTCCAGAGGAGCCAAAGACTGGAAGCTAAATACCATCAATTCTGCACAGCCGTGCCCTGCGGTGTTACTTACCCCCTGAATAAATAAAATAAATAAATAAATAAAAAGAGAGAGATTTACCACGCATAACCTGAGGGTGTCACCTTTGCACACCCTTAACCTGGAAGAACCAGGCAGAGCTCTCAGGCCGCACCCATCTCAAGCCTCCAAGGCTCCTCCAACAGCAGGCAGTCCACTTAACACGGACACAGTATAAAAAAAAAAAGAAAGAAAAAAAAACGCACAGTGACGCAAGAAGAATTAACTATGCCGAGTAACAAACACAGAAATAGAGGGAGCAAGATCAACGATGACACTATGATGCCTCCAAATAAGCAAAACACCCCAAGCCAAGAGTATGAAGATGATGAGATAGAAGAAATGCAAGATACGGATTTCAAAAATTTATGATAAGAACATTTAGAAGTTTTCAAAAGCAAATCCTTGAACTACAGAAATCCGTAATGGACAACATTGAAAATCTCTCTCGTGAAAACGAAATTTTAAGGAAGAGTCAAAATGAAACTCAGAAACTAGTAGAACAGGAAAGTGTAATAGTCAAGAGAAATCAAAATGAAATGAAGAGCTCAATAGATCAAATGACAAACACATTAGAAAGCCTTAAAAACAGAATGGGTGAAGCAGAAGAGAGAATATCGGACTTAGAAGATAGAGCACAGGAAAACATACAGTCAGACCAAAGAAAAGAAGAGGAAATTAGAAACCTAAAAAATATTGTTGGGAATCTACAGGATACTATTAAAAAAACCAACATTCGAGTTCTAGGAGTTCCTGAAGGCATGGAGAGAGAGAAAGGATTGGAAGGCCTTTTTAGTGAGATACTAGCAGAGAACTTTCCAGGTTTGGAGAAGGACAGAGACATCCTAGTACAGGAAGCTCACAGAACCCCCAATAAACATGACCAAAAGAGATCCTCACCACGACACGTGGTAATTAAACTTACCACAGTGAAACATAAAGAAAAGATCCTAAAATGTGCAAGAGAGAAACGTCAGATTACTCTCAGAGGATCTCCAATCAGACTCACAGCTGAGTTCTCATCAGAAACCCTACAAGCTAGGAGGGAATGGCGAGACATAGCACAGGTGCTAAGAGAGAAAAATTGCCAGCCCAGAATATTATATCCTGCCAAGCTCTCATTTGTGAATGAAGGTGAAATAAAGACCTTTCATAGCAAACAGAAATTGAAAGACTTTGTGGCCACTCGTCCGGCCCTGCAAAAGATACTTAAAGATGTGCTACACTCAGAAACACAGAAACACGGCCATCAATATGAAAGAAGGGAAAGGAAGAACACCTACCAGTAAAAGAGCATGGGAAGCTCAAAGCATATACTAGAAAATATTTCCGGGAAAATGCCAGGGCAAAGTCACTACGTATCAATAGTCACATTGAACATTAATGGTCTGAATTCTTCAGTTAAAAGACACCGTTTAGCTGACTGGCTCACAGAACACAACCCAACTATTTGTTGCCTACAAGAAACACATCTCTCTAACAAAGAGGCATGCAGGCTGAAAGTGAAAGGTTGGAAAAAGATATTCCATGCCAACAGAAACCAAAAAAAAAGCAGGTGTAGCCATATTAATATTAGACAAAATAAACTTTAATACAAAAAATGTTAAGAGAGACAAAGAGGGACACTATATAATGATTAAGGGTTCAATTCAACAGGAAGATGTAACTATTATAAATGTATATGCACCTAATTACAGGGCACCGGTCTATTTAAAAGATATGTTAAGGGACTTAAAGGGAGATTTAGATTCCAATACAATAGTACTGGGGGACTTCAATACTCCACTCTCAGAAATAGACAGATCATCCGGACAGAAGATCAACAAGGAAACAGCAGATTTAATTGACACTATTGCCCAAATGGATCTAACAGATATCTACAGAACTTTCAACCCTACATCTACAGACTTCACATTCTTCTCAGCAGCGCATGGAACGTTCTCTAGGATTGACCACATACTAGGCCATAAAGCAAGTCTCAGCAAATTTAAAAGAATTAGAATCATACCATGCAGCTTCTCAGACCACAGCGGGATGAAGCTGGAAATTAGCAACTCAGGAAACCCCAGAAAGTATGCAAACACATGGAGACTGAACAACATGCTCCTGAATGAACACTGGGTCATTCAAGAAATCAAAAGAGAAATCAAAAACTTTCTGGAAGTAAATGAAGACAACAACACAACATATCAAAACTTATGGGATACAGCAAAAGCAGTATTGAGAGGCAAATTTATAGCAATAGGTGCCTATACCAAGAAATTGGAAAGGTACCAAATAAATGAGCTTTCAGCGCACCTCAAGGACCTAGAAAAACTGCAGCAAACCAAACCCAAATCTAGTAGGAGAAGAGAAATAATTAAAATCAGAGAAGAAATTAACAGGATTGAATCCAAAAAAACATTACAAAAAATCAGCCAAGCGAGAAGCTGGTTTTTTGAAAAAATAAACAAAATTGACACCCATTGGCCCAACTAACTAAAAAAAGAAGAGAAAAGACCCAAATCAATAAAATCAGAGATGAAAAAGGAAACGTAACAACAGACACCACAGAAATAAAAAGAATCATCAGAAATTACTACAAGAACCTGTATGCCAGCAAACAGGAAAACCTATCAGAAACGGATAGATTCCTGGACACATGCAATCTACCTAAATTGAACCATGAAGACATCGAAAACCTAAATAGACCCATAACTGAAACAGAAATTGAAACAGTAATAAAGGCCCTCCCAACAAAGAAAAGCCCAGGACCAGATGGATTCACTGCTGAATTCTACCAGACATTTAAAGAAGAACTAATCCCATTTCTTCTCAAACTATTCAGAACAATCAAAGAAGAGGGAATCCTCCCAAATTCTTTCTATGAAGCCAGCATCACCTTAATCCCTAAGCCAGAGAAAGATGCAGCACTCAAAGAAAATTACAGACCAATATCCCTGATGAACATAGACGCAAAAATCCTCAATAAAATTCTGGCCAATAGAATACAACAACACATCAGGAAAATCATCCACCCAGACCAAGTGGGATTCATCCCTGGTATGCAGGGATGGTTCAACATTCGCAAATCAATCAATGTGATTCACCACATTAACAGACTGCAGAAGAAAAACCATATGATTATCTCAATTGATGCCGAGAAAGCATTTGATAAAATTCAACACCCTTTCATGATGAAAACTCTAAGCAAATTGGGTATAGAAGGAACATTCCTCAATATAATCAAAGCAATTTATAAAAAACCCACAGCCAGCATCCTATTGAATGGGGAAAAGTTGGAAGCATTTCCACTGAAATCTGGCACCAGGCAGGGATGCCCACTCTCACCACTGCTATTTAACATAGTTCTGGAAGTTTTAGCCAGAGCCATCAGACAAGAAAAAGAAATCAAAGGAATACAAATCAAGAAGGAAGAAGTCAAACTATCCCTCTTTGCAGACGATATGATTCTGTACTTAGAGGATCCAAAGAACTCTACTAAGAGACTATTGGAACTCATAGAGGAGTTTGGCAAAGTGGCAGGATATAAAATCAATGCACAAAAATCAACAGCCTTTGTATACACAAGCAATGCCATGACTGAGAAAGAGCTGCTAAGATCAATCCCATTCACAATAGCTACAAAAACAATCAAATACCTTGGAATAAACTTAACCAAGGACGTTAAAGATCTCTACGATGAAAATTACAAAACCTTAAAGAAAGAAATAGAAGAGGATACCAAAAAATGGAAAAATCTTCCATGCTCATGGATTGGAAGAATCAACATCATCAAAATGTCCATTCTCCCAAAAGCAATTTATAGATTCAATGCAATCCCAATCAAGATACCAAAGACATTCTTCGCAGATCTAGAAAAAATGATGCTGAAATTCATATGGAGGCACAAGAGACCTCGAATAGCTAAAGCAATCTTGTACAACAAAAACAAAGCCGGAGGCATCACAATCCAGACTTCAGGACATACTACAGGGCAGTTGTAATCAAAACAGCATGGTACTGGTACAGAAACAGATGGATAGACCAATGGAACAGAATTGAAACACCAGAAATCAACCCAAACATCTACAGCCAACTTATATTTCATCAAGGATCTAAAACTAATTCCTGGAGCAAGGACAGTCTATTCAATAAATGGTGCTGGGAAATCTGGATTTCCACGTGCAGAATCATGAAGCAAGACCCCTACCTTACACCTTACACAAAAATCCACTCAACGTGGATTAAAGACCTAAATCTACGACCTGACACCATTAAGTTATTAGAGAACATTGGAGAAACCCTTCAAGATATTGGCACAGGCAAAGAATTTCTGGAAAAGACCCGGGAGGCACAGACAGTCAAAGCCAAAATCAACTATTGGGATTGCATCACATTGAGAAGTTTCTGTACTGCAAAAGAAACAGTCAGGAGAGTGAAGAGACAACCGACAGAATGGGAAAAAATATTTGCAAACTATGCAACAGATAAAGGGTTAATAACCAGAATCTACAAACAGATCAAGAAACTCCACAAAAACAAAACCAACAACCCACTTAAGAGATGGGCCAAGGACTTCAATAGACATTTTTCAAAAGAGGAAATCCAAATGGCCAACAGGCACATGAAAAAATGTTCAAGATCACTAGCAATCAGGGAAATGCAAATCAAAACCACAATGAGGTTTCACCTCACCCCGGTTAGAATGGCTCACATGCAGAAATCTACCAACAACAGATGCTGGCGAGGATGTGGGGAACAAGGGACACTAACCCACTGTTGGTGGGAATGCAAACTGGTTAAGCCACTATGGAAATCAGTCTGGAGATTCCTCAGAAACCTGAATATAACCCTAACGTTCGACCCAGCCATCCCACTCCTTGGAATTTACCCAAAGGAGTTTAAATTCACAAGCAAAAAAGCGGTCTGCAGCCTAATGTTTATTGCAGCACAATTCACAATAGCCAAGACCTGGAACCAACCTAAATGCCCATCAACGGTAGACTGGATAAAGAAATTATGGGATATGTATTCTTTAGAGTACTATACCGCAGTAAGAAACAACGAAATCCAGTCATTTGCAACAAAATGGAGGAATCTGGAACACATCATGCTGAGTGAAGTAAGCCAGTCCCAAAGGGACAAATACCATATGTTCTCCCTGATCGGTGACAACTGACTGAACACCAAAAAGGAAACCTCCTGAAGTGAAATGGACACTATGAGAAATGGTGACTTGATCAGCATAGCCCTGACTGCTAATGGACAACTTAATACATTATCCCTCATAGTATTTTTTTTGTCTGTTCTACTTAATATGACTGGTTTAATTCTGTAATTATCACACAGTTATTCTTAAGTGTTGAAAATTAACTGAAATGTGATCCCTGTTAAACATAAGAGTGGGAATAAGAGAGGGAAGAGATGTATAATTTGGGGCATGCTCGGGCTGACTTGCCCCAAATGGTAGAGTTGGAAACATACCAGGGGATTCCAATTCAATCCCATCAAGGTGGCATGTACCAATGCCATGTCACTACTCCAAGTGATCAATTTCAGTTCACAATTGATCATAATGAAAGGACTAAGAGTCAAAGGGAGCACATAAACAAGTCTAGTATCTGCTAACACCAACCGATAGAATAAATAAAGGGGAGAGTGATCCAACATGGGAAGTGAGATACTCAGCAGACTCATAGAATGGCAGATGTCCTAAATAGCACTCTGGCCTCAGAATCAGCCCTAAAGGCACTCGGATCTGGCTGAAAAGCCCATAAGAGTATTTCAGGCATGGAAAGCCAAGACACTCTGGCAAAAGATCTCTGTGAGTGAGATCCCAGTGGAAAGAACAGGTCATCAAAGAAGGAGGTACCTTTCTCTGAAGGGAGGAGAGAACCTCCACTTTGACTATGACCTTGTCTAAACAAGATAAGAGTCGGAGAACTCAGAGGGATTCCATAGCCTTGGAAACTCATGACTGGAGCATAGGGAGATTACTGATGCCATAGACAGGAGTGTCAATTGGTAAAGTCAACAACAGGAGTCACTGTGCACTTACTCCTCATGTAGGATCTCTATCCTTAACGTGCTGTACACTGAGGCTTAATGCTATAACGAGTACTCAAACAGTATATTTCACTTTGTGTTTCTATGGGGGTGCAAACGACTGAAATCTTTACTTAATGTACACTAAACTGATCTTCTGTAACAAAAAAAAAGAAAGAAAGAAAGAAAGAAATTATCAATTCCCAACTTGACTCTCACTGGGATTAAACATGACAATAGGTCTGATCTGATTTCATCATCATTTAAAAAAAATCATCTATTATTTTTCACTTTATGTTTCTGTGTGGGAGCAAACTGTTGAAATACTTACTTAAGGTATACTAAGCTGATCTTCTGTATATTAAGAGAATCGAAAATGAATCTTGATGTGAATGGAAGGGGAGAGGGAGTGGGAAAGGGGAGGGTTGTGGGTGGGAGGGACGGTATGGGGGGGGGAAGCCATTGTAACACATGAGTCGTACTTTGGAAATTTATATTCATTAAATAAAAGATAAAAAAAAGAATAATATAACAACAAATGATACACACTATATCAACTATAATCATTTTAATAGTACACCACCTAAATATGCCAATTAAAATATAGAGAATTACATAGTTAAATTTAAAGCAGGGCCTCACCTTTTGCTGTCCATAGATAAACTATTGGAATGTAAATACACATGGAGGGGATTTGAATTAACATTGGCAAAAAGAAAACACATTTTCTTTGCATAGTAGAAATAAATTCAAGAGGTCTGTTGTATAACATGATGAAAATATTAATTATAATATTGTGTACTATAAAATAATTAATTCATTAGGTTATAAAAGTTTTCATTATGCAAAACGGTAATATTATATAATACATATGGTAATTGTCTTTATATATACTCCAAACATCATTTTATGCGCTAAATACATTACATTTTTGTCAACTTAGGATACATATGTGCGGATTTCAAAAGTAAAATAAAATGAAGATATAAAATGATTAAATCAAAAATATGCAGAAACATGGTCCATTTAACACCAGTTACAACAGATAAATCCAATGGTATAAATACCAAACAAGGTGTAATTAGTAGTTATAAATATGTCATTATACAGATACTTTAGCTAACACTAGATGGAGAAAATAAATAGATCACTCCAAGTGTTGTAAAATCACACACATCGGTACATATGGATGAAAAGATAATCCATGTGCTATCAATATTTCCTACAGAATCAGAGTTTATGCACAATCTATAATATGACAGCATTTTGTCATAATGTAAAAAAAAGTTGACCAAGAATTAGCAGATGAGGAACACAAATCATGAAAGATATTGTCACAAATGTCAAACAAAAAGCAAGAAAAATCATGCTTTAGAGAAACAGAATATAAGCAAACAAAAACATCAAACAAGTACCAGGACGTGTTCCTCTGTGGAGGCAGACATAGAAGGGATTGGGAAAACACCTGAACTGACCAAGGCCTCTATATTTTCCTGGATATTGACTTTATGGATGATAACATTCTTATTCAAATTTAGCAGAAAACAAAGATGTCAACAATTCCCTTTGCTTTAAAGTTTTATTACCGTATAATAGGGTTCTATGCAAGTGTATAAATGTATAACACTGAAATCATGGCACACAATGTATAAATAGGTGGCAAAAGTGTAATTAAAAGGCAGCAAGTTTCTACAAATACAATAAAAAAATCTCAGCCCTGGAAACAACCTGTTTATCCCACAGTAACAAGGGACCCCAAACTCAGAAGGCTACCCAGGTTCCCAGACTTTAGGGATCACTTTCAGGAGATGCAGACTAAGGGGATTTACTCTCAGGAACAGAGTAAGGCAAACCTTAGCAGCCAGATAATTTAATTTTGAGAGTTCCACACTTCCTACTTTTCCCTCCCAACAGTCTTCATTGGCTCCCTCCTCCAGGGTCTGAATTCTCACTAGAAATCAAACACTCAAAATCAGTTATGAATCTGATGTTTGCAGGCTTTTTCATCATCACTAACACCAAATGTGTGTTGTTTGCTTAATATCAAACAATACCTCTACAAAACCTATTAACTTTCAAATAATTCAATTCTGATATTATACAGAGTTAGCAGACATCACATATTCAAACATTAGTCCAAACACACCTCAAGCAGATACCAATGAAAAGCATGTCTGTGTTTTTCTGGCTCCATTCCCCATTCTGAAGTTATGCAGAGATCCCATCTAAAGCTATCTTATTAGAATCAGTTTAGCTATTGCCTGAAATTTGTGTATTAGACAGAATCATAGCCACTCTTATCACTCAGGAAATACCTGGGTCTTAAGATCCATGGGCCAGGAATTAAGGAGAAAAGATTTTTTTTCTTTTACCAGTCATGAAAAAAACTCTCAAATTTATAAACCCTTTTGCAGTCAGCAGAATTGGATGTTCTGAGATATTCTCAGTTGCTACAAGTTATCATCTGACTAAACCAACTCTGGATGCACAGTGAAACTACTGTGTTTTCAGCAGTGCATTTGATTTTCAGTTCTCAAACCAGTTAGCTTGGGGTTGGGAGATGGAGAATGATTTGCCTTTACACAGATTTTACTCTCCACACAAGGGTGCAGAGACATTTAATCCCAATTAGGAGAAATCAATCATTGGGAACAGGTGGGACCCTAATGAAGTGATTAGGCTAAATCCATTCATGTGATTGAGTTACTGCTTATTCCCAGGTGTGTGCTATAGAAGTTATTTCATATTTGTCTCTCCTGCACTTCCATTATTTTCTCACATGTTCTCTGTGCCACCCAAGCCTCTGCCAACAAGAGGACCATCAACAGATACTGTTCTCCAACCTTGGACCCAAACCATGAGACGAATACCATTTATTTCTAAATTACTGATACTGTGCTATTCTGTTATTAGCAACAAGAAAACTGACTCAGACTCTAGGAAGAGCTGTGCTGACAGGAATGAATTGTATACCTGTGACCTGGTTTCTCAACTTAAGGATATCAGATCATATTTGGAAGTTCAGTCCTCCATGTGGATTCTGTTATCACCATCAATTTTGAAAGCTGTGAGGCCCCAGTTTTTACACAAACGCTCTTCATTTAGACAGGACAGGACACCAGGGTCATGGCTACTGGCCCAGCTCACAAGGTTACTGGTCTCAGACACTCACCACTTTCCAGCTTCCAAGGAGTCCTAGCATCCTCCTGAGGGTTCCTATGGTAAGGGAAGTTCACAGTGCAGCAAAGGCCTCTCAGGAACAAACTCAGAAAGCCTAGTATTGGGATGCTAGAAAAGAAGACCCGGTGTGGTTCAGCAGTGTTGCCTTAGAGTGCCTGATTTTAAAGTTGCCCTAACCGTGAGCACGGATAGCGTGAGAGAAAATTCAGCCAATCAAAATGCTCCTAGCATGAGGGCAGTAGCTTGGGGTTGTGGCAGGTGGGGAAAGAGAGCAGCTCTGCTGGGTCTCAGGTCTGAAACTGTCTCCTCTTTGCAGCTTGACCCTCCCAACAGCAGGGGCTGCTCTCACCTCCCTGATGATCACAACACCAGAGCTCCCCCTTCCTGCTTTGTCCAGGACCCTGTTAAAATCTTGTGACTCTTGGACTTTCAATAATCTTCTCCTGAGTAACAAAGTGCTGAATCTTTACGGTTTTCTGGGCCTTTTCTTTATGTTATTTATATTCTTGGCCCTTCTTTCAGGTCATTTGACTTTAAAAAATATTGATTCCAGGACTATTTTAAGATACTAAAAAAATATATTACGTAGGTTGACCTTTCTTTCTCTCGTTTCTCAAAGATATTAACTTGCTGGTCTTTATTCTGTTATTTAATACTGTTGTCTGTTTTTTCTTACTGGTATGTCATAACACACTGGATTTATATATTGATCTTACACACAGTAATCTTGCTTAATTCTCTTGTCAGTTTTTATTTGTTTTGGATTTTTTTTTGGATTATCGCATTGTAGAATAGTTTCATTAACATGTATTGACAGCTTGGTTCTTAAAAGCATATCCTTATACATAAAATTTTCTTTTTGTTGTTTCAATTTCCTAACTCACATCCAGGACATTATTTAAGACAGAAAGTGAGAGAGACTTGTACAGGTGTGTTCCCAGGGAAAATAGCTCTCAGCATTCTATGATAATTATGCCGTATATTACATGTTCATTGTAGCCCATCTTATTTATAATGAGTTATAGCTGTTTTTTACTATTTTACTCACAATTTGTTTTTGTGATTAGACCTGAATTTTATTCAAAGATTTTCAACTTTTAATCTCACTGACCATGTGATTTTTTTCCATTTTTCTTCCACATGAGTTATTTACATGGTTTATTTTGAAATATTAACCACCTTGGCAACTTCGAGTCTATCTTACTTTTTATTGATCTCTTATGATATCATATTTTGCTTCACATTAACACTTTCCTTAAAATATGTGTATCTCTTCTTTATAAAGGATGTGTTCTTTAAGCTCCTTTTTAGTTCATGTCCTGATCTGAGTGTGGCATCAATGTAATGCTGCATTCAGAAAAGAAATTCTAACACATTCCCTGTTTATTACCACTTTTCATGAATTTGGGAAATTGAGAACTGTTTTCCTGCCTTGAATATTTGGAAAGTTCTACAAATCTAGGCTGGAAATTTTGCTAGTCAAATTTGTTCATTTTTATTTTGATTTTTCAAACACTGATTCAACTTATTTAGTTTATGTAGCAGTTTCCTATGTTATGTAATATTTTGATAAATCTGTTTCATAATGTGGTGATCCTGGGTTTAAGTTTTAAGAAAGAAAAACATTGTGCATTTAAGAATATCTTCACACTGTCTTGGAAAAATTTATAAATTTGGTCAAGAACAATGCTGTTTGGATTTCTGTCATTGGTTATCTATGTGGCATATCTTTACTTTTCCTTGAGGATTTTACTAGCCTTTATTAATTTGACGTATTTTTTTAAATATTTATTTATTTGAAAGGCAGAGTTATAGAGAAGCAGAGGCACAGAGAAAGAGACAGGTATTTGATCTACTGGTTCACTCCCCAAATGGCTGCAATGGCCAGAGCTGGGCAGATTTGAAGCCAGGAGCCAGGAGCTTCTTCTGGCTCTCCTATGTGTGTGCAGGGGCCCAAGGATTTGGGCAGTCTTCTACTGATTTTCCAGACCGTAACAGAGAGCTGGATTGGAAGTGGAGCAGCCTAGACTTAAAACAGTACCCATATTGGATGTCGGCACTGCAGGTGGTGGCTTTATCCACTATGCCACAGTGCCAACACCTCTGCTCTTGTTTTAAAAATAATTTTCCTGTATACCTTTTTCTGCATGTTTGTGAGCACTGTGATTCTTAAAAGATTATTCCAGGTGTCAGTGATTTTTCAGAATAAAAGTCAACCAGCATTGTTATTTATGATTTAGAACTCAATACTGGATTGCATGGTTAAATGTGCCTTTAGTACACTACAAAATGTACTTCTTATTGGTAGGATCATGTTGTTAAATTGTATATTTTTGGCCAGCGCCACGGCTCACTAGGCTAATCCTCCACTTTGCGGCGCTGGCACACCGGGTTCCAGTCCCTGTCGGGGCTCCAGATTCTGTCCCGGTTGCCCCTCTTCCAGGCCAGCTCTCTGCTGTGGCCAGGGAGTGCAGTGGAGGATGGCCCAAGTCCTTGGGCCCTGCACCCCATGGGAGACCAGGAGAAGTACCTGGCTCCTGCCATCGGATCAGCGTGGTGCGCCGGCCGCAGGGCGCCGGCCGCGGCGGCCATTGGAGGGTGAACCAACGGCAAAGGAAGACCTTTCTCTCTGTCTCTCTCTCTCACTGTCCACTCTGCCTGTCAAAAAAATAAATAAATAAATAAATAAATTGTATATTTTTGGAATTGATGTTTTAAAATGTTGAGACCAAAGTAGTATAAAAAATTATGGATGTATTTTAATTTAATTGTAAAATTATTACTTATAGAGCTTTATATATTAAAGAGAGGTATTGGTGCATATGAAAACAGTAATATTATTGTTACATTCTTTCATTACAAAGTAAGTAAACACTGAAGAAACCTTATTTTAGTGTAACTACAAGTGCAGTAGCTAACATTTCATTATAAATTACATCTTCCTGGTTCTGTGTCTCAGCTGTTTTAGAACTGCCAGCCAAGTTTAATCTTTTGGGCGTTGAAACTTAGTACGCTGAGTAAGCGTTTTTTTCTACAGTAATCCACAATCTGTTCTTTGTGTGGGTTGGCACCTATTTATATTTCTCAAAATAAGGATAGCTTGGAGGAGGCATATACAGTAGTTTTGCTCACTCCTGTTGAGCATGAGCAGCAGTAGATTCTTTCCATCACTAATGCAGTTTTCTAGTGTCTTCCAGAATTTGAAATCTTGAGCACAGAGAAATTCAGTTCTTCAGTGGCAAAGATGTACAGTAGTGGTCTAGTATAGAAAGGAAATGAAGGGAATTTTCATTTTATAAAGGATGAGTCATTAATAAAACTAGGCACATAGTAAGTATATAATAGGTGTTTGATTTATATATTACAGGTATAAATTACTCACTTCTCCAGTTTCTACTTATTGTTTTGATATTTCAAAATGGGTTGATAAAATTTTTGTTGCACATCAGAGCACCCTACAGAGCTTGAAGAATATTGATACCTGTGTCCCATCATATAACCACTAAGTCTGAATCACTCATTTTCTTAAACCTTCCCTGGTGATTCTAATGGACACCCAGAGCTGAGATCCAATAATTTTCACCTATGTAAAATGATCTAATTAAACTGGATTCTGTTTGGAAGTATTGAAATGGAATAATTCAGTTTACAACTATTTAATGAGTGATTATGTTTATTAGACATTAAAGGTGACTTGGCATTCTTTATTTGGAAAGTAATTGAAGTATACTCTTTTTAAAGATAAATCTACCACTAGATTAAAAGTAATCTTTAAATAATATCATCTTTCTGTCCTCATTTCTTTAAAACTTAGAAAATAAGTGTTTATTATTTGAAAAAGCATGTTTAAAAATTGCAGATGAGAAGTGTTGTCAATGATAATCACTTGTGGTCTTATATAGCCACTTAAACCATTTACTGGATTATTGTGGTCTAGTATTGTAGGGTTAGAGGATTCAGGTGAGTTTTTAAAAATACCATTGTCTTTCTCTTCTAAACTTCTCAAAGCTTTCTGATCAAGAATTTCAGTAGCTGGGCGCAAATACTGTGTTCATCATTAAAATGGATATTATATCATTTAATAGAAGAAATTATCATGGCTTATCTGAAAAGAATGTCAGTATGGCTTGTGTATAGACTTAAAAGAGTATATGTGAAAATTTTGTAATGTGGAATAATCATTGAAATATCGAGGACTTTAGTAATTGTATTTCCTGAATAAATGTATGTTTATGAATTTTCCAACATATTTTGATCTGTCCTCTGCTAATAATACCTATCAAAATTCAAAAAAAAGAAAAAAAACACTTTTTCTTGTTTATTTTTTCTGTTTTACAGTCTTTTTTTTTATTTCTATTTTAATTTTTTTTTTACTTTTATTTAATGAATATAAATTTCCAAAGTACGACTTATGGATTACAATGGCTTCCCCCCCATACCATCCCTCCCACCCACAACCCTCCCCTTTCCCACTCCCTCTCCCCTTCCATTCACATCAAGATTCATTTTTGATTATCTTAATATACAGAAGATCAGCTTAGTATACATCAAGTATGGATTTCAACAGTTTGCTCCCACACAGAAACATAAAGTGAAAAATAATAGATGATTTTTTTTAAATGATGATGAAATCAGAGCAGACCTATTGTCATGTTTAATCCCAGTGAGAGTCAAGTTGGGAGTTGACAATTTTTTTTTTTTTACAGAGGATCAGTTTAGTATGCATTAAGTAAGGATTTCAACAGTTTGCACCCCCATAGAAACACAAAGTGAAATATACTGTTTGAGTACTCGTTATAGCATTAAATCTCAATGTACAGCACATTAAGGATAGAGATCCTACATGAGGAGTAAGTGCACCGTGACTCCTGTTGTTGACTTTACCAATTGACACTCCTGTCTATGGCATCAGTAATCTCCCTATGCTCCAGTCATGAGTTTCCAAGGCTATGGAATCCCTCTGAGTTCTCCGACTCTTATCTTGTTTAGACAAGGTCATAGTCAAAGTGGAGGTTCTCTCCTCCCTTCAGAGAAAGGTACCTCCTTCTTTGATGACCTGTTCTTTCCACTGGGATCTCACTCGCAGAGATCTTTTGCCAGAGTGTCTTGGCTTTCCATGCCTGAAATACTCTCATGAGCTTTTCAGCCAGCTCCAAATGCCTTTAGGGCTGATTCTGAGGCCAGAGTGTCAAAGGGAGCACATAGACAAGTCTAGTACCTGCTAACGCTAACCGATGGAGTAAATAAAGGGGAGAGTGATCCAACATGGAAAGTGAGATACTCAGCAGACTCATAGAATGGCAGATGTTTTACAGTCTTACTAAAAGTATTAGATTGATGTGTTTCTCCATTCTCACTTTCCTATATTGTTATATAATTCATTTTAGTTCTTAAGAAGGATGTCACAATGTTTAGGTCTCTGATATCTCACATAGTCACTTGAGCCTATAAATTTCTGTAAGCACTGATTTATATGACATCTCCTGTATTCCTTTCTGTGTTTCCAAATCCTGTACCAATAGCCTGCCAACTCTCTGCCTCTTGCTGTCTCAAGCCCATGTAACTTCCAGCTATGCCAGACTTTGTGTATCCCTGATCTTGTTCCTGAAAACCATATATTATCAGCAATTTTACCATCCTATGTGACTAGGACTCATATTCATCCTTGTACTTTGTCACTTAAAAAAAACTTTTGCCATCCAAGTCAGCTCTTAGTAGCCTATTATCCTTGTGCCTGCAGCAAGGGCTGGCTGCAGGGTCTTCATCGCTTTGGCTTACAGCACATCTTTCCTCAAGGTCTCCTAGTGTGCTTGCATCCTATGCCAATCCTCATGTATCTCCTGCCCCTAGGCATGTAATCCTTATGTTCCCCTCACATGCTGACCTCCCAGATCCACACAGCCCATGTCAGGACTCCTGTGTCTCCATTCCTTTATAGAAATTGACTTCACTCCTACCCTGGAGTGTTTTTTCCCTTTATACTTCCAGCTTATGGCAATCTTTGGTTATCACTTTACGATTTGCTAAAAGTCATGGCATCACTCAGCTGTTTCCATGCTATTTACCTGTAGCCAGTATCTCCTTTTGTCTCTGCAATCCCTATGATTCTAGCCCATGCCATTCCTCTGTTTCCTCATATCTATAGCCCATATATCTCAATCCCTTGTTGACTCTCAAGAGTCCCAACTACAGGGATAGTTTGGCTGCTTATCCACTGGTGGATATGAATACCTTTGCTGGTTTTATACTTAATTCCCATCCTTCCCCTCCCCCATCCCCTCCTCCTTCTCCTTCTGCATCTTCTTTTCTTCATTGCCCCACTTTCTTTATTTTTATATTGTATATACATTATTTTCATTTAAATTCCAATTTTTATTGATGGTGCTTACAATATCAGTTTACTTTGTGTTTGTAAATTTTACTAAATTTTCTATTATCTCTATTAATTTTCATCATAATTGATATTACAGACTCTATTTCCTGAATTTTAAACATGAAATTGATTTATTGAGTTTTGGGAATTTAATGAGTGGATAGAAATTGAGAACTCAAGGTTATCACAAAATGTAAATCTATTATTGTGCACTGTGTCTCATGCTGGGCAGAATGTGTGTTAATCTGCCTATTTTGCCTCATATGGGCTGCAGGCAGGCACTTCGGAAAATTGATCCAATTTCTTGTTATTAATGAATTCCTCTAAAGGAGGCTACAATTTGCATTTTTGTGTGCAACATTTATCTCTTTGATGCAAATATTTTGAAAATGACTGCCTGGTCTGAAACTTGCTTGGTAGACAATGACTAGAAAAATCACACAGATATTCACTCTAAGTACAGATGCAGTCTCCCTACAGATATTTTTTAAAACAAAAAGCTAATATTACACACAAATTGCATAACTATAAACAATACCTGCCCTGCAACAAGGAAACTTAAATCTCTTCTTATTGAATGGGATAATTGAGAAAAATAGATATTTAAAACATAACCAAGTTAAACACTAGAATTTGAATATAAGTGGGTATTAAAGAGTGTTTGGTCTTGTAATGGTTTATGCACAGACATGGGATTTACACAGTTAAGTTTTACATATACACTTAGGCATGAAACAAAGTTCTCATATTTTCTATATTGTCTCTGCCAAGCATGGAGGCATGTTCACACAGACACACACAGCTATGTTCACATGTACAAACTAGAATGAAAATGTTTGATGCTTATGTGAGTACAACTCCAATATAATATATAAGATGAGATATTAGAAAATATTAAAAATGATGAGCAGTAGAAAAATGCCAACAAATTCTGTAGTTACAGAAGAGTTATATGATATGCAATGTTTTTAATTCCTGAAAAACACTGAGGTATTAGGATCAAACTATAAACTGCAATTTACAGCATATAGACTCATCTACATCAAGGGTGTTTTCCTAAAGACCTTTAAAATTTTTAGTTGTTGTTAGTCAAAGTTGGGAAATAGGATTAAATGACACATAGGAAAAATACATTCTAAGAAATCATAAATTACTGTAGCAAAGGTTTTTTATTAATGCATTCTTTTATCTTCTAAGCATTAACTAAACTGACTGTACAGCAGATCACTGTGGATTTAATTGCTTTACCACTTTCCATAATATCATAAGATGGTCCAATTTAATTTCATATGTTTTTTGACACCTTTATAATTTCAGAAAGTTAATGAACATGGATGGAATAACACAGAGTTTTAAACATAAGGGAAAGTTTCAGTGATACATATGTCAACTTAGCATCTCCAAAGCATATCAATAACTGAGTTATTCACATCTGACTATTTGATTTTGTTTTAGTAACAAATATATCCTTACTATGGAGCAGTTTACCAAAATAATTCACAAAGCACTTAGAATTCCATTCATTCAATCAATACCTAGAGTGGATTCTAGCATGATATGATGTAGCTCTATGAACCAGTACTTAGAAACAAAACAAATATCAACCAGTTACTGTATTTGTAAATGTTAACAAGAATATATAGCAAATTAGGACATATTTAATGAAAAAATCTATAAAGTTACAGGGTGTGTTTGGAGATTGAGTGCTGTTTAAATCCACAACTGCTTTTTCCCTCCTTCTAGGCTGTGAAAAGACATCTTCATTTATCAACTTTGGCTGGGACTATGTCCTGGGTTAGTGAAACTGAGAGGTAGGGCCCAAACTCCTCCAAAGATGGAGGCTCCTCCTTGTTCATGAGAATAATTGAATCCCATTGTCCATACATGCAATATCCAAAGCAAGCAAATGCATAGAAAACATGACTGTCATTGCTAGTACTTGAGTGGATCGGATAGAGTGAAGAAGGGAAAGGATACTGAACTGGTTTCCAAGTTAATAAAAATGATCTAAAATAAAGGTGCTATTGACACTTAGATGTGATAACATTTGAATTATACAATCATTTTTTTATTTTTTTTACTTTTTTTATTTAGTAAATATAAATTTCCGAAGTACAGTTTATGGATTACAATGCTTCCCCCGCCCATAATTTCCCTCCCACTCGCACCCCTCCCATCTCCCGCTCCCTCTCCCATTCCATTCACATCAAGATTCATTTTCAATTATCGTTATATACAGGAGATCGATCTAGTATATATTAAGTAAAGATTTCATCAGTTTGCACCCCCACAGAAACACAAAGTGTAAAAAACTGTTTCAGTGCTGGTTATAGAATTACTTCACATTGGACAACACATTAAGGACAGATCCCACATTAGAAGTAAGTACACAGTGACGCCTGTTGTTGACTTAACAATTTGACATTCTTGTTTATGGGGTCAGTAATCTCCCTAGCCTCTAGTCATGAGTTGCCAAGACTATGGAAGCCTTTTGAGTTCGCTAACTATGATCTTATTCGGACAGGGTCATAGTCAAACTGGAAGTTCTCTCCTCCCTTCAGAAAAAGGTACCTCCTTCTTTGATGGCCCCGTTGTTTCCACTGGGATCTCACTCACAGAGATCTTTATTTTAGGTCTTCTTTTTTTCCCAGAGTGTCTTGGCTTTCCATGCCTAAAATACTCTCATGGGCTCTTCAGCCAGATCCAAATGCCTTAAGGGCTGAATCTGAGGCCAGAGTGCTACTTACAACATCTGCCATTCTATGAGTTGGCTGTGTATCTCGCTTCCCATGATGGATCGTTCTCTCCCTTTTTGATTCTGTCAGCTAGTATTAGCAGACACTACTCTTGTTTATGTGATCCCTTTGACTCTTAGATCTATCAGTGTGATCAATTGTGAACAGAAATTGATCATTTGGACTAGTGAGATGGTATTGGTACATGCCACCTTGATAGGATTGAATTGGAATCCTCTGGCACGTTTCTAACTCCACCATTTGGGGCAAGTCTGATTGAGCATGTCCCAGATTGTACATCTCCTCCTTCTCTTATTCCCACTCTTATATTTAACAGGGATCACTTTTCAGTTAAAATTTAAACACCTAAGAATAATTGTGTGTTAACTACAGAGTTCAACCAATAGTACTTAGAACAAAACAAAACAAAACAAAAATACTAAAATGGATAAAGTATTACATTGTACACCAACAGTCAGGACAAGAGCTGATCAAGTCATTGTTTCTCATAGTGTCCATTTCACTTCAACAGGTCTCCTCTTTGGTGCTCATTTAGTTGTTGCTGATCAGGGAGAACATATGATATTTGTCCCTTTGGGACTGGCTTACTTCACTCAGCATAATGTTTTCCAGATTCCTCCATTTTGTTGCAAATGACCGGGTTTCATTGTTTTTGACTGCTATATAGTATTCTATAGAGTACATGTCCCATAATTTCTTTATCCAGTCTTCCGTTGATGGGCATTTGGGTTGGTTCCAGGTCTTAGCTATTGTGAATTGAGCTGCAATAAACATTAGGGTGCAGAGAGCTTGTTTGTTTGCCAATTTCATTTCCTTTGGGTAAATTCCAAGGAGTGCGATGGCTGGGTCGAACGGTAGGGCTATATTCAGGTTTCTGAGGAATCTCCAGACTGACTTCCATAGTGGCTTAACCAGTTTGCATTCCCACCAACAGTGGGTTAGTGTCCCTTTTCTCCACATCCTCGCCAGCATCTGTTGTTGGTAGATTTCTGTATGTGAGCCATTCTAACTGGGGTGAGGTGAAACCTCATTGTGGTTTTGATTTGCATTTCCCTGATTGCTAATGACCTTGAACATTTTTTCATGTGCCTGTTGGCCATTTGGATTTCCTCTTTTGAAAAATATCTATTGAGGTCCTTGGTCCATCTCTTAAGTGGGTTGTTTGTTTTGATATTGTGGAGTTTCTTGATCTTTTTGTAGATTCTGGTTATCAACCCTTTATCTGTTGCATAGTTTGCAAATATTTTTTCCCATTCTAGCGGTTGTCTCTTCACTCTCCTGACTTTCATTTGCAGTACAGAAACTTCTCAATTTGATGCAATCTCAATAGTTAATTTTGGCTTTGACTGTCTGAGCCTCCAGGGTCTTTTCTAGGAAGTCTTTGCTGGTACCTAATCTTGCAGGGTTTCTCAAGTGCTCTCTAATAATGTGATGCTGTCAGGTCTTGATTTATTTCTTTAATCCATGTTGAGTGGATTTTTGTTTAACGTGAATGGTAGGGGTCTTGCTTCATGATTCTGCACATGGAAATCCAGTTTTCCCAATACCATTTATTAAATAGACTGTCCTTAGTAGAGTTCTTCAGATCCCCTAAATAAAGAATCATATTGTCTGCAAAGAGGGATAGTTTGAGTTCTTCCTTCCCAATTTGTATCCCTTTAATTTCTTTTTCTTGCCTAATAGCTCTGGCTAGAACCTCCAGAACTATATTGAATAGCAGTGGTAAAAGTGGGCATCCCTGTCTGGTACCAGCTCTCAGTGGAAATACTTCCAACTTTTCCCCATTCAATAGGATGTTGACCATGGATTTTTCATAAATTGCTTTGATTGTGTTGAGGAATGCTCCTTCCATACCCCGTTTGTTTAGAGTTTTCATCATGAAAGGGTGTTGTATTTTATCAAATGCTTTCTCTGCATCTACTGAGATAATCATATGGTTTTTCTTCTGCAGTCTGTTAATGTGGTGAATCACATTGATTGATTTGTGAATGTTGAACTATCTCTGCATACCAGGGCTAAATCCCACTTGGTCTGGGTGGATGATCTTTCTGATGTGTTGTTGCATTCTATTGGCGAGAATTTTATTGAGGATTTTTGCATCTATGTTCATCAGGGATATTGGTCTGTAATTCTCTTTCAATGCTGCATCTTTCTCTGGCTTAGGAATTAAGGTGATGCTGGCTTTATAGAAAGAATTTGAGAGGATTCCCTCTTTTTCAATTGTTCTGAATAGTTTGAGTAGAATTGGAGTTAGTTCTTCTTTAAATGTCTGGTAGAATTCAGCAGTGAATCCATCTGATCCTGGGCTTTTCTTTGTTGGGAGGGCCTTTATTACTGTTTCAATTTCTGTCTCAGTTATGGGTCTGTTTAGGTTTTCGATGTCTTCCTGGTTCAATTTAGGTAGGTTGCATGTGTCCAGGAATCTATCCATTTCTGATAGGTTTCCCTGTTTGCTGGCATACAAGTCCTTGTAGTAATTTCTGATGATTCTTTTTATTTCTGTAGTATCTGTTGTTATGTTTCCTTTTTCATCTCTGGCTTTATTGATTTGGGTCTGTTCTCTTCTTTTTTTAATTTTTGGGAGTATGGGGTGTCAATTTTGTTTATTTTTTCAAAAAACCGGCTCCTCATTTGGCTGATTGTTTGTAATGATATTTTGGATTCAATCCTGTTGATTTCTTCTCTGATTTTAATTATTTTCTTCTCCTACTAGATTTGAGTCTGGTTTGCTACAATCATATTTTTAATTAAAGTTTATTAATAATTATACACATGCATTGGGTACAGTGTGACATTTCATTTTTGTGTGGTCCTAGAATCATTTTCCAAATTTATTCTAAGATTTAGAAATTTTGACAATGGGGAGGCACTGAAATTTGAGCCTATACCTGCAGCACCAGCCTTCCATATGGGCACTTGTTTGAATCCCAGCTGTGCCACTTCCAATCTAGCTCCCTGCTAATGTGTCTGGGAAAATAGCAGGGGAACAACCAAGTATGTAGATTCCTTGCATCCATGTGGGAATCACAAATGAATCTCCTGGCCTCAGCCTGACCCATTCCTGGCCTTTATATTCATTTTGAGGTGAACAAGTGGATAGAAGATTGCCCCCTCACTCCCTCCCCTCTCTATTCCCTTCTTGTATTTTTCCTTTGAAATAAAGAAATCTTTTAAAAATTAACAATTTGCCATATTCACATCATGTAGAGATATTGTATCCATACTTATATACTATTTTTTGAACATGGGGCATTAATATCAGATAATATGAAATTTTTGATAGGGGCAAGCGCCACAGCACAGTAGGTTAATCCTCTGTCTGCCGCACTGACATCCCATATGGGCATTGGTTCTAGTCTCCACGTTCCTTATCCAATCCAGCTCTCAGCTATGTTCTGGGAAAGCAGTAGAAGATGGCCCAAGTGCTTGGGCCCCTGCACCCGCATGGGAGACCAGGAAGAAGCACCTGGCTCCTGGCTTTGAATTGGCATAGCTCCAGACATTACGGCCATCTGGGGAGTGAACCAACGGAAGGAAGACCTTTATCTCTGTCTCTCCCTCTCACTGTCTGTAACATTACCTCTCAAATAAATATATAAAATTTTAAAAAAAGAAATTAATGACAATGATCATAAAGTAAAGAAATAGGTTATATTGCCATGAATGCAGTAAAATTAAATGAGGGCATTATTTATAACTCTGCCACATAATGTGATATCCACACAAATATAAACTCTTTCTATATAGGTCAACTATAATATATAGGAGAAAACATATGATGCTGGTTTTTATCTGGTTTATTTCACTTGGCACAATGATATACAGTTTCACTCACTTTGTTGCAAATGTCAGGATATCTTTATTCCTATGTCCAAGTAATCTATCATGTATACATACCCTTTTTTATTATCCATTCATCAATGGTTGAACTTTTATGTTGATTCAATTTCTTTACCAGTGTGGACTGCTATAGAAACAGGAGATCACATACCTTTTTCATGTGCTGACTTCATTTCCTTTGGATATATTCACAGAAGTGTGAGAACTGGGATAGATGGCAGGTTCACTTTTATAAGGAATCTCCATATTACTTCCATAATGGTTCTAATTTGCATTCCTACCAACAGTGTATTAGGCATCTTCTTTTTTCTTCACCAGCATTTGTTATTTTATGATTATTGGATAATAGCCATTCTAATTGGAGTGAGGTGATACCTCAACATGTAAGGTAATGAAATTGTCCCAAACTTCTGCATATGGAAATCTACTTTACCCAATACCACTTGATGAGTAAACTATCCTTTCTCCAGGGAACTAACTGTTCAAGCACATTTCTAAAATATTAATTGGTTGTGTATTTATGGATTTATTTGTGGAGTTTCTCTTCTGTTCTGCTGGTTGACATGTCAGTTTAATCCTACATTAGTTATAATATCCCTCTCTTGAAAAATCATGAAAGTTGGGAATGTGATTGCTCCAGTTGTTCATTATTGTTTAAGATTGCTTGAGGCAAATAGTACTTTATACTCTGTGTATCTGTGTGGGTACAAACAGTGTAAATCTTTACTTAGTATATACTAAGCTGATCTTCTGCATATAAAGATAATTAAAAATGCGTCTTGATGAAAAATGGGATGGGAGAGTGAGTGGGAGATAGGATGGTTGCATGTGGGGGAAGGTTATGGGAGGAAAAGCCACTATAATCCAAAAGTTGTACTTTTGAAATTTATGTCTTTTAACTACAAGTTAAAAAAAGATTCCTTGGGGCATTTCAGATAGTTTTTGTCTCTGTATGCAGTGTAGGATTATTTTTCTAGCTCTGAAAAGAATGTTCTTGGATTTTTGATGTGGATTGCACTGAATCTGTAAACTGGTTTTGGTAGTATGTTCATTTTAATGATATTAATTTTTCAAACATGAACGTGGAAAATATTTTTCATTTTGGTGTTTTCTAATTCTTTAATTAATATTTAATTTTCCTTGTATCAATCTTTCACATCCTTGATTAAATTTATTCCAATGTATTTGAGGTGGGTAAGTACTATGAATGTGATGCAATGTGTAAGTTCTTTCTCAGAGAGGTTACTTTTGGTGTATATGAATGATATAAATTTCATTTGTCAAATTATCTAATAGTCACAGTATGGAGTCTTTTTGTTACCCTAGATAACAATCATGTCTTATACAACAGAAAATTTGATTTCCTCATGTCTTTTTTTATTTTTTTAACTTTTATTTAATAAATATAAATTTCCAAAGAAAAGCATTGGATTACACTGGCTTTTTTCCCCCATAACCTCCCTCCTACCCACAACCATCCCATGTCCCGCTCCTTCTCCCATCCCATTCACATCAAGAATCATTTTCAATTATTTTTATATACAGAAGATCAATTTAATATATGCTTAGTAAAAATTTCAACAGTAGGCACCACACAGAAACACAAAGTATAAAGTACTCTTTGAGTACAAGTTATACAATTAATTCACATAGTATAACACATGAAGGACAGAGATCCTACATGGGGAGTAAGTGCACAGTGACCCCCGTTGTTGACTTTACAATTGACACTCTTATTTATTGCATCAGTAATCACCCTAGGCTCTTATCATGAGCTGCCAAGGCTTGGAAGCCTTTTGAGTTTGCCAACTCTGATCTTATTTAAACAAGGTCATAGTCAAAGTGGAAGTTCTCTCCTCCCTTCAGAGAAAGGTACCTCCTTCTTGGATGGACCATTCTTTCCACTGGGATCTCACTCGCAAAGATCTTTCATTTAGGTCTTGTGTTTTTTTTTTTTTTTTTGACAGGCAGATGGACAGTGAGAGAGAGAGACAGAGGGAAAGGTCTTCCTTTTGCCGTTGGTTCACCCTCCAATGGCCACCGCGCTGATCCGATGGCAGCAGCCAGGTACTTATCCTGGTCTCCCATGGGGTGCAGGGCACAAGGACTTGGATCATCCTCCACTGCACTCCCTGGCCACAGCAGAGAGCTGGCCTGGAAGAGGGGCAACCGGGACAGAATCCGGCACCCCGACTGGGACTAGAACCTGGTGTGCTGGCGCTGCAAGGCGGAGGATTAGCCTAGTGAGCCGTGGTGCAGGCCTAGGTTTTGTCGGTTTTTTTGTTTTGTTTTTATTTTCTTTTTTTGCCAGAGTGTCTTGGCTTTCCATGCCTAAAATACTCCCATGGGTTCTTCATCCAGATCCGAATGCCTTAAGGGCTGATTCTGAGGCCAGAGTGCTGTTTAGGACATCTGCCATTCTATGAGTCTGCTGTGTATCCTGCTTCCCATGCTGCATCTTTCACTCCTTTTTAATTCTTTCAGTTAGTATTAGCAGACATTAGTCTTGTTTTTGTGATCCCTTTAACTCTTAATCCTTTCATTATGATCAATTGTGACCTGAAACTGATCACTTGGACAAGTGAGATGCCACCTTGATTGGATTGAGTTGGAATCCCTGGCACGTTTCTAACTCTCCCATTAGGTGTAAGTCTGATTCAGCATGTGCCGAACTGTACATCTCCTCCCTCTCTTATTCCCACTCTTATATTTAACAGGAATCACTTTTCGGTTAAATTTAAACAACCAAGAATAATTGTGTGTTAATTAAAGAGTACAATGAATAGTATTAAGTAGAACAAAAAATACTAAAAAGGATAAAGAATTAAGTTGTTCCTCGACAGTCAGGACAAGGGCTGATCAAATCATTGTTTCTCATTTCTAATTTGTATCTCCTTAATTGTATTTTTAAAAATTCATTTTGTTTTAAGTGCAGATAGACAAATAGATACACATAGAGTGTATACATAGACGTGAAGTTACACAGATGTGAAGTCATTTAGTGAATTACAGGCATAACTATTATGCTACATTTGAGAAAATAAATAAGCATAGCAAAAATCAAGGGAAGTTTATGCCATTTGCTATAAAGTGTCTGCACCTCAAAATAGAATTACTTGCCAAAGGCAGTTCTCATGAGAGGTGCATAATAATATGGCCAATAAAACTTACCAAAAATGTTTATTTTGATGATCACATCATGAAAAAGGCAAACAAGGTGATGTATTAAGTTTCAATTGTGAAGATTGGCTTACCTTAGGTTGATCATGATATATAATGTTATTATTCATACATTCAATGGAGTAAGACATAATTTATATTATGATTGGCAGAATTAACACTGAGCCAAAAAATAAAGCAATTATACAGTGACAATAACATGTTTATGCATTTAATGATCAAGAGTCTATTACAGTTGTATTATAATTGGATAATTAAAAAATGAAGATAAGTCAAATATAAGCCATATACCAGAAATATAATGAATGATGATATATATAGATAGTAATAATAAATTCAAAGAACAAATAAAATATTAAATAGTGATACACTATTTACAAATAAGCTATATGATGTTTGCCATAAGTAAATCTCAGTTACATGGTAGAGATATTAATGTGGCAAGCAGGTAAAAAAGGGAACTTACTTAAAAATAATTCAGTACAATTACATAAAAATTGAAAGCCAGAACACATGTAAAATAACAAAAATGACAACAACCAAGAACATTTTAAACCAAAGAAACTTGCATCTAGAGATACTCTTCAGCAATGGGAGATAAATTTACTGTAACCTACAACTCAGGAATAAACAAAGCATATAAAACTCTTCAAGAGAAAATCACTACACCAGAATGTGATGGTTCTGAGAAATGTGTGCAAGAAAGTGGCCAAGAGAAATTAAAGAAATTTTTTCGGCGGAGCCAAGATGGCGGAATAGTGAGGGTGCGCACCGATAGTCCGGGAAAATTTAGTTTAATACAAGTGGAGTTATGGTAGCCTCAGAAAAAGGATCAGGAAAAAATTGCAGAGGAAACTCTTCTGGATCTAGTGGCTGTGACTCGGAGGACCTACTGGGAGAACAAGGTCGCCCAACGCGCGGAAGCTGAGCCGCGGGAGCCGCAGGGTCTGGGCGCCAGTGCGGGAAGGGGAATGGATGTCACAAAGACACCAACGGGGAGAGTTGGGACGCCCAGGACTCCGAGTCCACACATCAGCGCTGGAAGGGGAGGTGAGCTCAGTAACCCGAGGCATTGGCGGGGAAACGGCGGTCAGAATCTAGAGGGGAGTGGGAAAGTGCACCAGACAGACTACAGGAGAGAAGGAAAAAAAAGTGGGGGGTTTCTCTCTCCGCCAACCTTGCAAAGGTTGCAAGGCTACAAGGCTTGCAAGAGTTTGCAAGAAGACAAAGAGCAGGCCCCCTCTCTGGATTTACATAACAACAGGGGAGAGCTAAGGAACTGAGTCACTACAATTCAGTAGCCTAGGCAACCCAGTGGGAGTCCAGAGGAGAAACTGAGCCTGCACAGACTCTTTGGGTAAAAGCCAGAGATCGGAAGCTAAATACCATCAATTCTGCACAGCCGTGCAGTGCGGTATTACTTACCTCCTGAATAAATAAAATAAATAAATAAATAGAGAGAGATTTACCATGCATAACCTGAGGGTGTCACCTTTGCACACCCGTAACCCAGAAGAACCAAGCAGAGCTCTCAGGCCACACCAATCTCAAGATTCCAAGGCTCCTCCAACAGCAGGAAGTACACTTAACATGGACATAGTATAAAATAAAATAAAAAAACGCACAGTGACGAAAGAAGAATTAACTATGCCAAGCAACAAACACAGAAATCGAGGGAACAAGATCAACGATGACACTATGATGCCTCCAAATAAACAAAACACCCCAAGCCAAGATTATGAAGATGATGAGATAGAAGAAATGCAAGATACGGATTTCAAAAAATTTATGATAAGAACAATTAGAAGTTTTCAAAAGCAAATCCTGAACTACAGAAATCCTTATTGGACAGGATTGAAAATCTCTCTCATGAAAATGAAATTTTAAGGAAGGATCAAAATGAAACGCAGAAACTACGTAGAAAAGGAAAGTGTGATAGTGAAGAGAAATCAAAATGAAATGAAGAGCTCCATAGATCAAATGACAAACACATTAGAGAGCCTTAAAAACAAAATGGGTGAAGCAGAAGAGAGAATATCGGACTTAGAAGACAGAGAACAGGAAAGGATACAGTCAAACCAAAGAAAAGAAGAGGAAATTAGAAATCTAAAAAATATTGTTGGGAATCTACAGGATACTATTAAAAAAACGAACATTCAGGTTCTAGGAGTTCCTGAAGGCATGGAGAGAGAGAAAGGATTAGAAGGCCTTTTTAGTGAGATACTAGCAGAGAACTTTCTGGGTTTGGAGAAGGAAAGAGACATCCTAGTACAGGAAGCTCATAGAATCCCTACTAAACATGACCAAAAGAGATCCTCACCACGACACGTGGTAATTAAACTCACCACAGTGAAACATAAAGAAAAGATCATAAAACGTGCAAGAGAGAAACGTCAGATTACTCTCAGAGGATCTCCAATCAGACTCACAGCTGACTTCTCATCAGAAACACTACAGGCTAGGAGGGAATGGCGAGACATAGCACAGGTGCTAAGAGAGAAAAATTGCCAGCCCAGAATATTATAGCCTGCTAAGCTCTCATTTGTGAATGAAGGTGAAATAAAGACCTTTCATAGCAAACAGAAATTGAAAGACTTTGCCGCCACTCGTCCGGCCCTGCAAAAGATACTTAAAGATGTGCTACACTCAGAAACACACAAACACGGCCATCAATATGAAAGAAAGTAAAGGAAGAAAATCTACCAGTAAAAGAGCATGGGAAGCTCAAAGCATATACTAGAAAATATCTCAGGGAAAATGGCAGGGCAAAGTCACTATGTATCAATAGTCACATTGAACATTAAGAAGAGAAATAATTAAAAACAGAGGGAAACTAACAGGATTGAATCAAAAAAAAAACTACAAAAAATCAGCCAAGCGAGAAGCTGGTTTTTTGAAAAAATAAACCAAATTGACACCCCATTGGCCCAACTAACTAAAAAAAAGAAAAGACCCAAATCAATAAAACCAGGGATGAAAAAGGAAATGTAACAACAGACACCACAGAAATAAAAAGAATCATCAGAAATTACTACAAGGAACTGTATGCCAGCAAACAGGGAAACCTATCAGAAATGGATAGATTCCTGGACACATGCATCTACCAAAATTGAATAAGGAAGACATCGAAAACCTAGACAGACCCATAACTGAGACAGAAATTGAAACAGTAATAAAGGCCCTCCCAACAAAGAAAAGCCCAGGACCAGATGGATTCACTGCTGAATTCTAGCAGACATTTAAAGAAGAACTAATCCCATTTCTTCTCAAACTATTCAGAACAATCAAAGAAGAGGGAATCCTCCCAAATTCTTTCTATGAAGCCAGCATCACCTTAATCCCTAAGCCAGAGAAAGATGCAGCACTCAAAGAAAATTATAGACCAATATCCCTAATGAATATAGATGTAAAAATCCTCAATAAAATTCTCACCAATAGAATACAACAACACATCGGAAAATCATCCTCCCAGACCAAGTGGGATTCATCCCTGGTATGCAGGGATGGTTCAACATTCACAAATCAATCAATGTGATTCACCACATTAACAGACTGCAGAAGAAAAACCATATGATTATCCCAATTGATGCAGAGAAAGCACTCAATAAAATTCAACACCCTTTCATGATGAAAACTCTAAGCAAATTGGGTATAGAAGGAACATTCCTCAATATAATCAAAGCAATTTATGAAAAACCCACAGCCAGCATCCTATTGAATGGGGAAAAGTTGGAAGCATTTCCACTGAGATCTGGCACCAGGCAGGGATGCCCACTCTCACCACTGCTATTTAACATAGTTCTGGAAGTTTTAGCCAGAGCCATCAGACAAGAAAAAGAAATTAAAGGAATACAATTGAGAAGGAAGAAGTCAAACTATCCCTCTTTGCAGATGATATGATTCTGTACTTAGAGGATCCAAAGAACTCTACTAAGAGACTATTGGAACTCATAGAGGAGTTTGGCAAAGTGGCAGGATATAAAATCAATGCACAAAAATCAACAGCCTTTGTATACACAAGCAATGCCACGGCTGAGAAAGAACTTCTAAGATCAATCCCATTCACAATAGCTACAAAAACAAGCAAATACCTTGGAATAAACTTAACCAAGGACGTTAAAGACCTCTACGATGAGAATTAAAAAATCTTTTTTTTTAAACTTTTATTTAATGCATATAAATTTCCAAAGTACGACTTATGGATTACTATGGCTTCCCCCCCATACCGTCCCTCCCACCCACAACCCTCCCCTTTCCCACTCCCTCTCCCCTTCCATTCACATCAAGATTCATTTTCGATTATCTTAATATACAGAAGATCAGCTTAGTATACATTAAGTATGGATTTCTTTTTTTTTTTTTTTTTTTTTTTTAATTTTTTATTTATTTTTTATTTTTTTTTAACTTTTATATAATGAATATAAATTTCCAAAGTACGATTTATGGATTACAATGGCTTCCCCCCCATACCGTCCCTCCCACCCACAACCCTCCCCTTTCCCACTCCCTCTCCCCTTCCATTCACATCAAGATTCATTTTCGATTATCTTAATATACAGAAGATCAGCTTAGTATACATTAAGTAAGGCTTTCAACAGTTTGCTCCCACACAGAAACATAAAGTGAAAAATAATAGATGATTTTTTTTAATGATGATGAAATCAGATCAGACCTATTGTCATGTTTAATCCCAGTGAGAGTCAAGTTGGGAGTTGATAGTTTCTTTTCTTTTCTTTTCTTTTTTTTTTTTTTTTTTTTTACAGAGGATCAGTTTAGTATGCATTAAGTAAAGATTTCAACGGTTTGCACCCCCATAGAAACACAAAGTGAAATATATTATTTGAGTACTCATTATAGCATTAAATCTCAATGCACAGCACATTAAGGACAGAGATCCTACATGAGGAGTAAGTGCACAGTGACTCCTGTTGTTGACTTTACCAATTGACACTCCTGTCTATGGCATCAGTAATCTCCCTATGCTCCAGTCATGAGTTTCCAAGGCTATGGAAGCCCTCTGAGTTCTCCGACTCTTATCTTGTTTAGACAAGGTCATAGTCAAAGTGGAAGTTCTCTTCTCCCTTCAGAGAAAGGTACCTCCTTCTTTGATGACCTGTTCTTTCCACTGGGATCTCACTCACAGAGATCTTTTGCCAGAGTGTCTTGGCTTTCCATGCCTGAAATACTCTCATGAGCTTTTCAGCCAGCTCCGAATGCCTTTAGGGCTGATTCTGAGGCCAGAGTGCTATTTAGGACATCTGCCATTCTATGAGTCTGCTGAGTATCTCACTTCCCATGTTGGATCACTCTCCCCTTTATTTACTCCATCAGTTAGCGTTAGCAGGTACTAGACTTGTCTATGTGCTCCCTTTGACTCACAGTCCCTTCACCATGACCTACTATGAACTGAAACTGATCACCTGGAACAGTGAGATGGCATTGGTACATGCCACCCTGATGGGATTGAATTGGAATCCCCTGGTATGCTTCCAACTCCACCACTTGGGGCAAGTCAGCCTGAGCATGTCCCAAATTATACATCTCTTCCCTCTCTTATTCCCACTCTTATGTTTAACAGGGATCACATTTCAGTTAATTTTCAACACTTAAGAATAACTGTGCATCAATTACAGATCTAAAGCAGTCATATTAAGTAGAACAGATAAAAAAACTACTAAGAGGGATAATGTATTTAGTTGTTCATTAACAGTCAGGGCTATGCTGATCAAGCCACCATTTCTTATAGTGTCCACCACACTCCAACAGGTTTCCCTCTTGGTGTTTAGTCAGTCGTCACCGATCAGGGAGAACATATGGTATTTGTCCCTTTGGGACTGGCTTATTTCACTCAGCATGATGTGTTCCAGATTCCTCCATTTTGTTGCAAATGACTGGATTTCGTTGTTTCTTACTGCGGTATAGTATTCTAAAGAGTACATATCCCATAATTTCTTTATCCAGTCTATTGTTGATGGGCATTTAGGTTGGTTCCAAAAAAATCTTAAAGAAAGAAATAGAAGAGGATACCAAAAATGGAATAATCTTCCATGCTCATGGAATGGAATAATCAATATCATCAAAATGTCCATTCTCCCAAAAGCAATTTATAGATTCAATGCAATTCCAGTCAGGATACCAAAGACATTCATCTCAGATCTTGAAAAAATGATGCGGAAATTCATATGGAGGCAAAAGAGACCTCAAATAGCTAAAGCAATCTTGTACAACAAAAACAAAGCCGGAAGCATCACAATACCAGATTTCAGGACATACTACAGGGCAGTTGTAATCAAAACAGCATGGTACTGGTACAGCAACAGATGGATAGACCAATGGAACAGAATTGAAACACCAGAAATCAACCCAAACATCTACAGCCAACTTATATTTCATCAAGGATCTAAAACCAATTCCTGGAGCAAGAACAGTCTTTTCAATAAATGGTGCTGGGAAAACTGGATTTCCACGTGCAGAAGCATGAAGCACGACCCCCTACCTTACACCTTACACAAAAAATCCACTCACATGGATTAAAGACCTAAATCTACGACCTGACACCATCAAGTTATTAGAGAACATTGGAGTAACCCTCCAAGATATTGGCACAGGCAAAGAGTTTCTGGGAAAGACCTGGGAAGCACAAGCAGTCAAAGTCAAAATCAACTATTGAGATTGCATCAAATAGAGAAATTTCTGTACTGCAAAAGAAACAGTCAGGAGAGTGAAGAGACAACCGACAGAATCGGAAAAAATATTTGCAAACTATGCAACAGATAAAGGGTTAATAACCAGAATCTACAAAAAGATCAAGAAACTCCACAAAAACAAAACAAACAACCAGGACCTCAATAGACATTTTTCAAAAGAGGAAATCCAAATGGCCAACAGGCACATGAAAAAATGTTCAAGATCACTAGCAATCAGGGAAATGCAAATCAAAACCACAATGAGGTTTCACCTCACCCTGGTTAGAATGGCTCACATACAGAAATCTACCAACAACAGATGCTGGCGAGGATGTGGGGAAAAAGGGACACTAACCCACTGTTGGTGGGAATGCAAACTGGTCAAGCCACTATGGAAGTCAGTCTGGAGATTCCTCAGAAACCTGAATATAACCCTACCGTTCGACCCAGCCATCCCACTCCTTGGAATTTACCCAAAGGAATTTAAATTGGCAAACAAAAAAGCGGTCTGCACCCTAATGTTTATTGCAGCATAATTCACAATAGCCAAGACCTGGAACCAACCTAAATGCCCATCAACGGTAGACTGGATAAGGAAATTATGGGATATGTACTCTTTAGAATACTATACCACAGTAGAAACAACGAAATCCAGTCATTTGCAACAAAATGGAGGAATCTGGAACACATCATGCTGAGTGAAATAAGCCAGACCCAAAGGGACAAATACCATATGTTCTCCCTGATTGGTGACAACTGACTGAACACCAAAAAGGAAACCTGCTGAAGTGAAATGGACACTATGGGAAACAGTGACTTGATCAGCATAGCCCTGACTGTTAATGAACAACTTAATACATTATCCCTCTTAGTAGTTTTTTTTTGTCTGCTCTACTTAATATGACTGGTTTAATTCTGTAATTAACACACAGTTATTCTTAAGTGTTGAAATTTAACTGAAATGTGATCCCTGTTAAACATAAGAGTGGGAATAAGAGAGGGAAGAGATGTATAATTTGGGACATGCTCAGGCTGACTTGCCCCAAATGGTAGAGTTAGAAACATACCAGGGGACTCCAATTTAATCCCATCAAGGTGGCATGTACCAATGCCATCTCACTAGTCCCAGTGATCAATTTCTGTTCACAATTGATCATAATGAAAGGACTAAGAGTCAAAGGGAGCACATAAACAAGTCTAGTACCTGCTAATACTAACCGATAGAATAAATAAAGGGGAGAGTGATCCAACATGGGAAGCAAGATACTCAGCAGACTCATAGAATGGCGGATGTCCTAAACAGCACTCTGGCCTCAGAATCAGCCCTTAAGGCATGTGGTTCCGGCTGAAAAGCCCATGAGAGTATTTCAGGCATGGAAAGCCAAGACACTCTGGGGAAAAAAAAAAACCTAAATGAAAGATCTCTGCGACTGAGATCTCAGTGGAAAGAATGGGTCATCAAAGAAGGAGGTACCTTTCTCTGAAGGGAGGAGAGAACTTCCACTTTGACTACGACCTTGTCTACATATGATCAGAGTCAGTGATCTCAGGGCGCTTCCATAGCCTTTGCAGCTCATGACAAGTGCCTAGGGTGATTACTGAGGCCATAACCAAGAGTGTCAATTTGTAAAGTCAACAACAGGAGTCACTGTGCACTTACTCCTCATGTAGGATCTCTGTCCTTAGTGTGCTGAACATTGAGATTTAATGCTATAACTAGTACTCAAACAGTAGTTTTCACTTTTTGTTTCTGTGTGGAGCAAACTGTTGAAATCTTTACTTAATGTATGCTAAACTGATGTTCTGTATATAAAGAGAATTGAAAATGAATCTTGATGTGAATGGAAGGGGAGAGGGAGTGGGAAAGGGGAGGGTTACAGGTGGGAGGGATGTTATGGGGCGGAAGTTATTGTAATCCATAAGCTGTACTTTGGAAATTTATATTCATTAAATAAAAGTGTGAAAGAAAAAAAATTTGTAAAGTCAACAACAGGAGTCACTGTGCACTTACTCCTCATGTAGGATCTCTGTCCTTAATGTGCTGTACATTGAGGCTTAATGCTATAACGTGTACTCAAACAGTATATTTCACTTTGTGTTTCTATGTGGGTGCAAACTGTTGAAAGCTTTACTTAATGTATACTAAACTGATCTTCTGTATAAAAAGAAGAAGAAGAAGAAATTATCAATTCCCAACTTGACTCTCACTGAGATTAAACATGACAATAGGTCTGATCTGATTTCATCATCATTTAAAAAATCATCTATTATTTTTCACTTTATGTTTCTGTGTGGGAGCAAACTGTTGAAATCTTTACTTAATGTATGCTAAACTGATCTTCTGTATATAAAGAGAATCAAAAATGAACCTTGATGTGAATGGAAGGGGAGAGGGAATGGGAGAGGGGAGGGTTGCGGGTGGGAGGGACGTTATGGGGGGGAAGCCATTGTAATCCATAAGCTGTACTTTGGAAATTTATATTCATTAAATAAAAGTTAAAAAAAAAGAAAGAAAGAAAAATACTCTTTGAGTACTCGTTATAGCATTAAATTACAATGTACAGCACATTAAGGACAGAGATCCTACATGAGGAGTAAGTGCACAGTGACTCCTGTTGTTGACTTAACAAATTGACACTCTTGTTTATGGCATCAGTAATCTCCTTCGGCTCTTGTCATGAGTTGCCAAGGCTATGGAAGACTTTTGAGTTCACCAACTCTGATCATATTTAGACAAGGTCGTAGTCAAAGTGGAAGTTCTCTCCTCCCTTCAGAGAAAGGTGCCTCCTTCTTTGATGACCTGTTCTTTCCACTGGGTTCTCACTCGCAGAGATCTTTCATTTAGGTCATTTTTTTCCCCAGAGTGTCTTGGCTTTCCACATCTTCCAGCTTTTTTCTTTTTAATATCTTACAATGAATCTGAAAGTACTGATTTTCAGTATTCTAACACATTCACTTAATGATGTAAATATTCTCTAAGCTCTGATTTATCTTCATCTTCTTTATTCCCTGGTTTATTTTCAAACCCTGTATGTACAGGCCCTGTCTGTCCCAGTGGATCCACCTCTGTGTTCCCACAGCTATGCCAGCCTTTGTGCCTCTATCCCTGTGCCTGAAACCTGTATGTTCTGTACAGTGCCAACATCTCAAATAACTGTGACGTGTGTTTGCCCTTGCATGCTGACCTATTGAGTACTTATATTAAACAAAATGATCAAAATAAATTTATAGAGTTAGTAGTTATATTTTAATATTTTAATTGCTAAATAATTTTAAAATGTTCACTCATGTGGACGTTCTCTTTACTACAAAAATGTTTCTGTCAGAACCTTTATCCAGAAAAATCCCTTTGTACAATTTAGAGAAAATCCTCATGGTTGCCCTTTATCTGTCTCCCACCCACAAATAAGCACTGCTCAGTGAATGAAAAAGTGAAAGAAGTCTTAACAGATTCTGTCCCACATCACTATTCTTGGGTTTCCATAATTAGGATATTTTTAACATGTGCTTTCTCTTTACACAGTGAGTACAAATTGGGGATTACGTCACTAATGTGCTCCCCTAATTAGGCAGTGAACGCAAGATGGAGATAATCATAGTGGAAGGAAAGCCACAAGATGACACTTTATTTTTAATGCCTTCTTTATTTCTTTGAAAGGCCGTGTTACAGAAAGAAATCTTCCATCCACTGGTTAAAATCCCAAATGGCCACAATAGCTAGGACTGGGCCAGCCCAAAGCCAGGAGCCTGGTGTTTCATCTGGATCTCCCATATCATTGCAGGGATTCAAGCACTTGGGCCATCTCCTGCTGCTGTTCCAGTTGCATTAGCAAAGGAGCTGATCAGGAGTGGAGTGGTTGAGACTGAAACCAGTGAAAATATGAGATGACAGCATCACAGGAGGCAGCTTAACCTACTGTGCCACAATGGCAGTCCCTACCCTCTTATTTCCAATGATTCTTGGTAAGTTGGCTGGCCTGTTAACTCAACATGTGTTCATAATGTAGTCTCCAAATGAATACTTTAATCAAGTGGAACAAGTCACACAAGATCAATGACAGAGATAATATCACTATAAAAATATTTTTACTCAAATTCATAAGAAAACTAATTTATAGAGAGCAAATACTTCAGTCACGTTCCTGTATATGGATATGATATTTTAAAGAGGAATGTCAGTGGTCGTCAATAAGCTTAAACAGAAGATTTAGCACATCAGGGGTATAACAATGCTAATTAAAAATAAATCGGCCAGTAGTGAGTGATGGCTGTGAGAATGGGAAATCTCTCTCCAGCAGTGGTTGGGATGGAGGCTCTGAGAAATACCCCAGAGCAGTGAGGACACCTAGAAACGTCTTCAGGAGAGGTGAAAACTGGCCAGAGCCCAGAAATGGCCCTGAAGGTGGGAGTGTGGGACATGAGGAGTAATCAGAGCCAGAGTGGTCAGAATGAAGGGAGTGATAGCCAGAGATAGGCAAGTAAAAGTCTGCAGGAGCCACATGATGAAGGGCATTGTCAGCCATGGCAAGGAGGTTTTTTTCTATTTACTTTTAACAAAGAACATTTGTGTATAGTTCTGTGGCGAATGTGATTTTAAAATATTGTATTCATTGCAGAAAAATTAAATCAAGCTAATTAACATCCATTACCTCACCAAACTATAATTTTTGTGGTGAACAACTTGAAAGTCTGCTATTTTCAGCAATTTTAAAACACAAAATACATTATTAATATAGTCACCAAATGGTGCTATAGAAGGTTAAATTCATTACCCCAGTTTAACTGAGATCCTGTTCCATTTAGTATACGTATTCCTTTTTCCACCTCACACCATCACCCTAGCCTCTGACAAACACCTTTCTACTCTCTGTGAGCATGACTTTTTATATTCTGCGTATAAATATCTTCTTATACCTGCCTTATTTTACTTAGCAAGCTTCCCTCAGTTTCACCCATATCATGCCAAATAACAGAATTATCTTTTTAAAGGTTGAATCCATTGTTAATATATACTACATTGCTGTGTTCAGTGGACACTCTTGGTTGCTTCTATAACATGGCTATTGTAAATATCATAGAAGGGAAGATATTCCTTCAAAATATGGATTGAATTCTTTGGATGTATACCCAGGAGTGACACTGCAGGGTCATATGATAATTCTGTTTCTAATTTATGCCTTTGCCACTCTTACTTTTTCAACATGGGCCCTTCTCATGGCAACAATCACATTTCTTTTCTCTTCTACAATACTAAATTCCTTGAATTTAGTAGATTGACTATCACAAAAAAGAGATAAAAATGGTGGTGAGGATATGTTGAAAAGAGAACAATTGTACATAATTGGTGGGAATTTAAATTAGTACAGCCACTTTGGAAAAGAATATGGTGGCTCCTTTTAGTTAAACATAAAACCTCCATATTACCTGGAAATCCTTCTTCTGGGTATTCATCAAAAGGAAATGAAATCAATATTTCAAAGACATATGATAAACCTGCACTCTCTGTTTATTACACTTTATTACATTAGCCATGGTATGGAAACATTAATGTCTTTCAACCAATGAATGAGTTGGGTAAGTGTAATATTTATATAAATTAACTGTTATCTTTATAAAATTATAAAAGCACAACATTTGAAACATAGTGTTATAGAAAGAAATCTTCCATCCACTGGTTAAATTCCCAAATGGCCACAAAAGCTAGGACTGGGCCAGTCCAAAGCCAGGAGCCTGGTGTTTCGTCTGGATCTCCCATATCATTGCACATCATTATACTAAATGAACCAAACCAGATATAGAAAGACACTGCTTAATCTCATTTATATGTGGAATCTAAAGTAGCCACACTCATTGAAATAGTGTCAGGAATTGATGGTGATAGTTGAAAGTAGAATGCTGAACTTATGCAAGATAAATAAGTGCAGGGGCTCTAATACACATCATAATGACTAGAGCTATGATATTTTACTTTATTTTTAAAATCTGCTAAGATGGAAGATATTTTAATTTTTCTGACACCTGATTATAACTATTATAATTAAATAATATTAAAAGTGATGGGAAGAAACTTGCAAAGTGATGGGTATGTTTATAGTATGAACGGTGTCCATGATTTCATGAGTGTATAATTGTGCCTAAAATCATCAAGTTCTATACTTTAAATATGTGAAGATTTTATAAGCTAGCTGTATCTTAATAACGTGACTTTAAAAAAAAAAAAAAGAAGAAGGTCCAACATGGCTGAATAGGGAAATTGTGTGCTGATTCTGATCACAGGAAGATAATGGAGAAGAACTGCATTCTCAGAAGACAGTTGGAGAGAAGTCAGCAGTAGAAATTCTACAAAAAGAAGAGTGATGTGGAGCAGTAGGGAGACTACAACCATGTAGTAGTGAACATGACACCACCAGCAACTCCTGAAGCTGGTGGCTGGATGGGACCATCTTCTTGGAGCAAGGCACCCAGAAACCAGTAGACAGGAAATAAGGTTAGTAGAGACCACTGTGGCCCATGCATGACTTGGAATTTTATCACAGAGATAATTTTGTGGTCACCACAAACTTTGAGTCTGGCATAAAGGTTTTTGAAGGGTGCAAGATGCCCACTTTAAGCCTATAAAGACCTCCCTTCCCCTCACTCTATCATGGTACCTGGACTCAACCTGCAAGAGGCAACCCTGACCAATCCCTATCAGTTAGGCAGCCAGCTCATGGATCTTTCATTAGATGGGCGTGGCTTGTGTGGCTGAATGTGGATCCTCACTCCTTATGACTGTGGGAGACCTACAGCCTGTGATTGTGGAAATTCTTTGTACGATAGGGCATATGATAGGGTGTGGCTAGGTCTCTGGGAAATCTCTGTGTCTGCCTTCAGGTGTTCAGAGTTCTGCACTCACACTGAGGAGTGCATGGATCCTTTGTGAAGTTCGGGTGCCTGCATGGATGAGGTATCTGGGTACTATGAGGCTGAAGGCAAGCTTACCCTTGGTAGGTTCACCTTGGAAGAGATGGGTTGATGCTGTGATCATGCCAGCCATCTTTCCTGCTAGTGAAAGACACTTACCACACTCAAGTTGGGTGTCACCCTGGACTCCTGCCCCATACTCAAACACTGACCAGAGCTCCCTGAATCATCCAGCAAATGCTTCCAGATAGCCACTGAAGAAGCAGAAACTCCGGTAAGCCACAGAGACATATTTCAAAGATGAAATACTTCAGAGGAGAAAACCCACAAGTGCTTCCACAGGTGCCTGAAAATAAATATAAGATAATATCATGTCCAAAAGGAACACAACGCTTCAATATTAGACAGGATGGATATATTGATGAAATGCCTGAAAAGGAATTTAAAAGAATGATCATAAGTATACTCAAAAGCACACAGAAGCAAATAGATGAGATAAAGTAATCCATACATAACATGGGCAAAGAGTACACAGAAAAAAAATAAAATAATTTGGAGCTGTGTCAGAGTGCTACCTTTGGCTGGGGATGGAGCAAAAGTGTGGTTAAAGGAAGACTAGTTTCTGACTTTGTAAAACAAGGAGGTGATCTGTGGTAACTTAATGTTTTGAATAACTCCCGAACAATGAAAAGTTCTGAGCTTCGCGAGCTCCTCCAAGGCCTCAGTGTGGCAGGAGACAAAGCAGAAGCTGCCATGGAAAGAACGGTACCCGCCCCGCCTTGAACTCGCTCCTGAATAATGCGGGCTCTGAACATCTCTGGATGGCGTCACTTACAGCCCAAGCCCACAGGCTGGCCCAGCGCTGGAACCCCAGCCCACAGCTGGAGGCCCGCATGGGCCCAGAGGTGATCACGGCATCCTAGTGTATGCCAGCGCCTCAGCCAATCACGTGCTTCCTCGCTTCCCCCCCCCCCCCCAAATCCCCCGACCACAGGTAAGCTGGCACCCGGAAGAGGAAGAACAATCACCCTCCTCCTTCCGGGATGGGGCTGCGCCCCGGGGTCACGACCCTCACCTTTCACCTAACAAACTTCCTGACTCAGGACCCTGTTGGCATCACCTGGGAGGCTCCGCCTGCTGCAGGCCCGGTTTCCCATTGTCCCCCGACAATGGGATCAAGCCTCACCCCATAGGGCCCTGCTTGAGAGCAATTTGGCAGGATCCTGAGGTAAAACTGAAAGATGGTGAGGCTGGCTCGGCCCCTGGCGGAGGGGTGGGCCTGGCATGTGGACTGGACGGCACCGCAGGGGTGGCAGAACCAGAACCTTTCACGTTTGCTGTGGGGCAGCGGCGGCACTTGGCATAGCCAGGCTGCTCTCCCTGTTCTCTCTCGCTCCGCTTACCTTGTGGTCCTTCTGTCCCTCACTCCCCAGCTTCTTGCCCACCGCTTCTTGCCTGTAGTTGGCTTCTGCCCCGGCCAAGCTGCCATATTGTCTAAGAGAGCGTGGAGGAAAAGTATTTGTAACCAACAATTTAAAGTCTTCCAAAAAATGGTGTCTGTAATCAAGCCAATGATGATTATGCCTTTGCCTTGTCACACGTAGAAATTTGTATATTACCTTAGCAAACCTATTAAATTTCAATATTATTATTTTCTGTTAGTGTACGTTTTGAACAAACAGTAAAATTTCAAGAACATCTGGCCACAGTTAAAGTTAGTGTAGTTAACTATAAATAATTTCTGGCACCAAAAATGATAACAAGAAACAATGGACATATGGGTGATAATTTAAAGATAAAACCAGGAACATTTCTGTAAGGAAAATGGTGCCAGTGAGTCAACTCAGAAACTACAGATAAAAGCTTTATTATTAGATGAGACCCTACAAGGGTGGCTGGGTAAAGCGACTGGAAGACCTTTTGTTAAAGGCGATGCTGCTCTGAGAGGATGACCAGACCAGAAAAGATTTCTGTTCGGACTTGATCAACCAGATGCAACTCACTGGGGTGAACACTGCAGGAAAAGGAAAGGATAGAACATGGCTGTGCCTGAGGTAGGGCTAATAACTGCCCCACACTCTAGTCTTTGCAGCACAAACTCCTCAGTCTAGGCTGTCACCATTTCCACATGCGGTTTATTGTAACGACACAATGTCTTCCAATGTAGGCTCAATCCCTGGGTCTCATATGGAAAGATTTAATTGTACACAGGTAATGAAATCCAAGATAGGGAGAAAAAAGGATTATTTTTAGGTAATAGAGAATATTGGTATACTGCTTAGCCTTGATCACATGTTAAGTATAGACTATTTTCTTGGTTTTGATTCAGAAATAAAAATCTAGAGTAATATGCTATATAATATTTCTAGATATCCAATTTTTCAAGGAATAGGACTAGTAAACTTTATTAACCAGGCTAGGAATCCTGAGTGTTCTCAATCTAGTGGACTACAAATTTACCACCTTATAATAGATTATTATATATGACTTATTATACAGTTAAACTATCATATGCTTTCTAAATTGCATATGCTAAGATCATTACAACTTTCCTTCTTTCATCATTCTAAGTTCTTAGCCTTTCTTCATAATCTATAACAAAAGATTACCCTGCATCTTCATGAACAGCAAAACATTCCAACATTTCTGTAACAATTAGTTATTGTATCATTAACCTCTTAGCCTCTGTCCAAAAAATTAGATACAGTGGGGGAAATCATGGGTGGGGGGCTGGCGCTTTGGCATAATGGGTAAAGCCTCTGCCTACAGTGCTGGCATCCCATATGGGTGTCGGTTCAAGTCTGACTGCTCCACTTCTGATCCAGCTCTCTGCTATGGCCTGGGAAAGCAGTAGAAAACAGTTCAAGTCCTTGGGCCCCTTCATCCGCATGGGAGACCTAGAAGAAGGCCCTAGCTCCTGGCTTCAGATTAGCACTGCTCTGGCTGCTGCAGCCAATTGGGGAGTGAATCAACAGATGGAAGACCTCTCCCTCCCTCTCTCTCTGCCTCTGCCTCTCTGTAATTCTGCCTTTCAAATAAATAAATAGAAGTCTTTTTTTAAAAAAAATCATGAATTAGGTTTCAGACTTGCCCATTTCTTGTTATTTTACTTAGAGCAAGGATTTATCTTCTCTGAGCCTGTTTCTAACCAAGGTCCTTCTCTCGAAGAACACTGAAGTGTGGAAATGGCAACACAAAATAGCTATTCAATAAATGTTTCTTTATATTATCTACCTTTCATATCCCTGTTGCTATTATTAAGCCAATGAAACCTATTGCTCTCAAAAGTCTTGTCATAAATATTCTCAGCTCCACCATGACAATTTACCTCCAGGATTTCCTTTCCAGGTGTATTGTTTTTAAGGCATTTCTTCTTGCCTTTGATTAATGAAGAGCTTTTCAGTTGCTTTTTGGTAGCTAAGGCAGAAAAGAGAAAAATTATGGGGAACAAAGTTTCTCTATTTATACATCTATTTAATTGTTATGTAAGATTCACCCATGGAATGCAAGATTAACAAGATCATACTCTCTCCCATCCATGTATCATTTATTCTTATCAAGTATTAGCATCTTTTAATTTTACCTTTTTTTTTTTTTGACAGGCAGTTAGACAGTGAGAGAGAGACAGAGAGAAAGGTCTTCCTTTCCATTGGTTCACTCCCCAAATGGCTGCTACGGCCATTTGGCTGCACCAATCTGAAGCCAGGAGCCAGGTGCTTCCTCTTGGTCTCCCATGTGGGTGCAGGGCCCAAGGACTTGGGCCATCCTCCACTGCCTTCCCTGGCCACAGCAGAGAGCTGGACTGGAAGAGGAGCAACCGGGACAGAATCCGGTGCTCCGACCGGGACTAGAACCCAGAGTGCTGGCGCCGCAGGTGGAGGATTAGCCTAGTGAGCCGTGGTGCTTGCCCAATTTTACCTTTTAATTCCATTCTCCAAAAACTTTTTGAAATCCCCATTGTATATAATGAAAGTGTGTGTGCATATATCCACTTATAGATATATAGATTATATTTTAATTTGTTAAATTAAAATGTAATTTTATTTTCAAGTGAAATTAACAAAGGGAGGGCCATTTCTAGGTTTCAAACATGGAGATTTTTTGTTGCCTATTGTTTTAAGAGATCATGTATTCTGTTGTGACTAGATAGTAGAGAGGTACGAGTAAATAGTAGTATTAAGTAAGAGACAGTATAAGTTCTCAAAGATAGAGCTAGTGGTATTTTAAACCAGATAGGGACAATAATGTGATCATGACTGTGTTAACAATATATTAGAAGAATCTCATCCATAAGACTTAGTGATTCTATGTCAGAGAACGGTCATACTTAAATAATATGACTTCTAGATTTTGATATTGAGCTTAAAGATGGTTTTAACTGACCTGAATAAATACAGGAAAGCTTAAAAAGAAAAGTTGGATAAAGTGGTTAGGAATTATCTAGTAGCATAGGAAGTTGATAACATTCATGGAAAGGAGAGCTATGAAAGTAACCAAAGACTTTACAAGAACTGGGAGAATATTTTCAAGATAAATGCAAAGATGCTTCCATGTATTTGATTTGGAGGAGTAAGAAATTTGGGAGAGATGAAAAAATGTAATACAGAGAGTTCTTTTCTTATGAGGATTCAATTAAGGGCATAATTTTGCATGTTAGGATAGTGCAAAAATGATACATATTCAATAGGTTCATACTTAGTTTTTATTTTTATCTCTTCTTAAGATAGTAATCTGTACTATAATACTCTCTTGCAATTCTGGGCAGTGGCAGGAAGACACAGCCCTCTGTGAGCTACATGTACATGAGGATAAACAACTGATTGTTTACAGTGTGCTGTGTTAAACTATAATGTTCAGTAAAACAAGTGCACTAAACCTTTAGGTTTTTCTGAGTTCTTAAAAAAAACTGGAAAAATTGACAGAAAATTAACAAAACTACATGATAGGTTTTTTAAATGAAGAGACAGAACATGGGAGCATCCATTTTAAAAGCATACCACCAGATAGTTTTGCCCCAGCACTTTTTATGAGAGGGTACCAACAATTTTACAAGCCAGCAGGCACATACATAAGGTTGTACATCAGATTTAAGATGGGAAAGGAATCTGGTCTGGTGGTCCATGATAGAGAACATATTGGTGGTATAAGTCTTCAAAGGCAGGCCCATTCAAATGTTAGCACATGAAAACACCCCAGGTACCAACCAATGCCCATTAACCCCCTGTGGCCTCCCCTTCCACATTCCTTTGAGGGTGGGTTGTTCTCACCTGCCCCTAGCCTGAATTGGCAGGAGACAGAAATGCAGCCATGCCTCTAATCCCAAGGGTGTCATCAGCAGATGACAGTGTATCAGAAGGATCAGCTCCCATTCCCTTCCCAGCTTCTGCCAGGCCTGTGAACACTATATCCCCACCATTCTTGCTCAGTTCTGCCCCAACCATTCTTGGCCTGTGACTTCCCTTGTGCTCTTAGGCATCTATTCAAAGAATTTTTGATATAATATTTTAAATTTAAAGTGGGTTTACTGTGATTTAATCCCATTATAAAGCAAAGAACATATGAACTGTCATCCCAGAAAACAGAAAGAGCACATCCATTTATTTACTCCCCAAGTGCCAGCAGTGGCCAATACTGGGCCAGGCTGAAACCAGAAGCAGAAAAATAATTCTGGTGTCTGACAAGGAGCAAGTGCCTGAAATCAAGCCCTAATATTCTAATGTGGACATCTTAATCTGTTATTTAAATGCCTGTTCTGATAAGCAGAAACTTGAAATATAAATAAAAATTATTTAAACCTTGAATGATGGAAAGTTAAAGTATTAAAGTTACAAAAGTGCAAGCAAACGTGATTTTTAGTATTTCACCCTGCCAAACAGTATTAGAGATTGTATTTATTAAATTATCCAATTCTCATACTCTCATGAAAAAAAGACAGCACATACAGCCTCATGATCTTTCTCAATACCACCTACATACTAGAGAAGATGACTTATTACAGTGCCTGCTTCCAGATAGCACACAGGAAAGCTAACACTACTAATTACCAAAGATATCAATAGTTTAAGTGAGATATGTCAGAGATTTTAAATATATTTACATTTATACATGTGTATATATGTATACACTTATTTGAATGGCAGAACAACCGAGAGGGGAGAGACAGAGCTTTCATCCTCTGGTTTACTCCCCAGAAAGCCACAACAGGCCTGTCTAGCCTGTCAGCTCCCAGCTGAAGCCAGGAGCCACAAATTCCATCCTGATTTCCCAGATGAGTGGCGGTGCCTATGTTCTTTGGCCATCTTCTGCTGCCTTCCCAGGCACATTAACAGCAGCTGCACCAGAACTGGAACAATGAGGAATCAAACTACCATTTTTATATGTGACATTGGCATATCAAGTGGCAGCTAAACCCTGTGTGCCACAATGCTGCTTCCCCTTGGATGTTTTTAAAATGAATGACTAGGAAGCTTACAACAAGCAAAACATCAATGTATAGCTACAAATCTCAAACAAGAAATAACTAAATTTAACTGATAGAAAAGGTACAACAATTCTATATCTTATTCATAAAATTAGAGTTACCAATAAGATAAGATAGCTGCAAATTTTTATAAACATCACAGCAATATCATGGTTCATAAGAACAAATTTGATGAATACAAGTTGATATTTAAAAATACAGTACTGTAAGATAAATTTAGCATGAATATATCATTAATGAACAGAACAAAAAATGATAAAAAGAAAGGTTTTGGGCAGAGAACGAGGCCTGAAGCTCCATTAGGAAAGTTCACCAGGCTGGCTGGAGGAGAGAAAAAAATCAAATAAATAAGGGGAACCGGCACGGACATTTAGCCTATCTCTCCACTCACCTTACAAAGCCAAGCAAGACAAAGGACAGGCACCATTTTACGTAAGTAAAGTGGTGCGCGCCATTTTGCATATGTAAAGTGGGTATCCCTCATTAGCCAAGCAGAAAAACCAGACTCTGGAAAGCAAATGAATACACAGAGGGGCCAGATTTCATACATCAACTACTCTCAATTCCACTCAGCTGTGTGGAATTACTTCCCAACTAAGTCAAAAAAAAAGAGAGAGAGAGAGAGCAAGAGAACAATCAGGGTGAATCACCTTTGGCACACCCTTAACCCTGTAGAACCAGAGCTCTCTGGCCACACCCATCACAGCCTCTAAGGATCCATCAAAAGGAGACAGTCCTCTTAATCCAGAGTCACAGTAAAACAAGAAAAAAAAACAAAGAATATCTCCAATATGCCAAACAAACGCAAAAGCCGAGGTACAAGAACAAGGAATACACTACGATGATCCAAAACATAGACACCCCAATTAAAGATTATGAAGATGATAAGATAGAAGAAATGCAAAAAGTGGATCTCAAAAAATTGAGAAGAACATTAAGAAGTTCTCATAAACATTTTCTCAAACTACAGAAATCCTTAATGGACAAGATAGAAAATCTCCCTCATGAAAATGAAATATTAAGGAAGAATCAAAATGAAATGAAACAACTAGTAGAACAGGGATGGTTCAACATTCGTAAATCAATGTGATACACCACATTAACAGACTGCAGAAGAAAAACCATATGCTTATCTCAATAGACGCAGAGAAAGCATTTGATAAAATACAACACCCGTTCATGATGAAAACTCTAAGCAAATTGGGTTTGGAAGGAACATTCCTCAATACAATCAAAGCAATTTATGAAAAACCCACGGCCAACATCCTATTGAATGGGGAAAAGTTGGAAGCATTTCCACTGACATCTGGTACCAGACAGGGATGTCCACTCTCACCACTGCTATTCAATACAGTTCTGGAAGTTCTAGCCAGAGCTATTAGGCAAGAAAAAGAAATTAAAGGGATACAAATTGGGAAGGAAGAACTCAAACTATCCCTCTTGAAGATGATATGATTCTTTATTTAGGGGACCCAAAGAACTCCACTAAGAGACTATTGGAACTCATAGAAGAGTTTGGCAAAGTAGCAGGGTATAAAATCAATGCACAAAAATCAACAGCCTTTGTATACACAGACAATGCCATGGCTGAGGAAGAACTTCTAAGATCAATCCCATTCACAATAGCTACAAAAACAAGCAAATACCTTGGAATAAACTTAACCAAGGACGTTAAAGATCTCTACGATGAGAATTACAAAACCTTAAAGAAAGAAATAGAAGAAGACACCAAAAAATGTAAAAAATCTTCCATGTTCATGGATTGGAAGAATCAATATCATCAAAATGTCCATTCTCCCAAAAGCAATTTATAGATTCAATGCAATACCAATCAAGATACCAAAGACCTTCTTCTCAGATCTGGAAAAAATGATGCTGAAATTCATATGGAGACACAGGAGACCTCGAATAGCTAAAGCAATCTTGTACAACAAAAACAAAAGCCAGAGGCATCACAATACCAGATTTCAGGACATACTACAGGGCAGTTGTAATCAAAACAGCATGGTACTGGTACAGCAACAGATGGATAGACCAATGGAACAGAATTGAAACACCAGAAATCAACCCAAACATCTACAGCCAACTCATATTTGATCAAGGATACAAAAGCAATTCCTGGAGCAAGGACAGTCTTTTCAATAAATGGTGCTGGGAAAACTGGATTTCCACATGCAGAATCATGAAGCAAGACCCCTACCTTTCACCTTACACAAAAATTCACTCAACATTGATTAAAGACTTAAATCTACGACCCAACACCATCAAATTACTAGAGAGCATTGGAAAAATCCTGGAAGATATAGGTACTGGCAATGACTTCTTGGAAAATACCCCAGAAGCACAGGCAGTCAAAACCAAAATTAACATTTGGGATTGCATCAATTGAGAAGTTTCTGTACTTCAAAAGAAACAGTCAGGAGAGTGAAGAGGCAACCGACAGAATGGGAAAAAATATTTGCAAACTATGCAACAGATAAAGGGTTAATAACCAGAATCTACAAAGAAATCAAGAAACTCCATAACATCAAAACAAACAACCCACTTAAGAGATGGGCCAAGGACCTCAATAGATATTTTTCAAAAATGGCGAACAGGAACATGAAAAAATGTTCAAGATCACTAGCAATTAGGGAAATGCAAATCAAAACCACAGTGAGGTTCCACCTCACCCCAGTTAGAATGGCTCACATACAGAAATCTACCAACAACAGATGTTGGCGAGGATGTGGGGAAAAAGGGACACTAACCCACTGTTGGTGGGAATGCAAACTGGTCAAGCCACTATGGAAGTCAGTCTGGAGATTCCTCAGAAACCTGAATATAACCCTAACGTTCGACCCAGCCATCCCACTCCTTGGAATTTACCCAAAGGAAATGAAATTGGCAAACAAACAAGCTGTCTGCACGTTAATGTTTATTGCAGCACAATTCACAATAGCTAAGATCTGGAACAAACCCAAATGCCTATCAACAGTAGACTGGATGACATTATGGGAGGGCCAGTGCCATGGCTCAGTAGACTAATCCTCTGCCTGGCGGCACTGACACACGGGGTTCTAGTCCCGGCTGGGGAGCCAGATTCTGTCCCGGTTGCCCCTCTTCCAGGCCAGCTTTCTGCTGTGGCCAGGGAGTGCAGTGGAGGATGGCCCAAGTACTTGGGCCCTGCACCTCATGGGAGACCAGGATAAGTACCTGGCTCCTGCCATTGGATCAGCGCGATATGCCAGCCGCAGCATACCGGCCGTGGTGGCCATTGGAGGGTGAACCAACGGCAAAGGAAGACCTTTCTCTCTGTCTCTCTCTCACTGTCCACTCTGCCTGTCAAAAAAAAAAAGAAATTATGTGACATGTACTCTGTAGAATACTATACAGCAGTCAAAAACAATGACTCTAATAATATTTGGACAAGGCCATGGTCAAAGTGGAAGTTCTCTCCTCTCTTCAGAGAAAGGTACCAAGATGGAGGAATTTGGAAAACATCATGCTGAGTGAATTAAGCCAGACCCAAAGGGACAAATATCATATGTTCTCCCTGATTGGTGACAACTAACTGAGCACCAAAGGGGAAACTTGTGAAGGGAAATGAACACTATGAGAAACAGTGACTTGATCAGCTCTTGTCCTGATGGTTGATGTACAATGTAATACTTTATCCCTTTTAGTATTTTTTTTTGTTCTAGTACTATTGGTTGAACTCTGTAATTAACACACAATTATTCTTCGGTGTTTAAATTTTAACTGAAAAGTGATCCCTGTTAGGAATTTGGAAAGCATTATGCTGAGTGAAATAAGCCAGTCCCAAAGGGACAAATACCATATGTTCTCCCTGATCGGTGACAACTAACTGAGCACCAAAAAGGAAACCTGTTAAAGTGAAATGAACACTATGATAAACGGTGACTTGATCAGCCCTCTCCCTGACTGTTGATGAACAACTTAATACTTTATCCCTCCTAGTAATTTTTTTGTTTGTTCTACTTAATACTTTTGGTTATTCTCAAGTGTTGAAATTTAACTGAAAAGTGATCGCTGTTAAATATAAGAGTGGGAATAAGAGAGGGAAGAGATGTGCAATTCGGGACATGCTCAAGCTGACTTACCTCAAACGGTAGAGTTAGAAACATACCAGGGGATTCCAATTCAATCCCATCAAGGTGGCATGTACCAATGCCATCTCACTAGTCCCAGTGATCAATTTCTGTTCACAATTGAGCATAATGATAGGACTAAGAACCAAAGGGATCACAGAAACAAGAATAGTGTCTGCAAATACTAGCTGATAGAATCAAAAAGGGAGAGAACGATCCAACATGGGAAGCGAGACACACAGCAGACCCATAGAATGGCAAATGTCCTAAACAGCACTCTGGCCTCAGAATCAGCCCCTAAGGCACGCGGATCTGGCTGAAAAGCCCATGAGAGTATTTCAGGCATGGAAAGCCAAGACACTCTGGGGGAAAAAAAAAAACCTAAATGAAAGATCTCCACGAGTGAGATCCCAGTGGAAAGAACAGGTCATCAAAGAAGGAGGTATCTTTCTCTGAAGGGAGGAGAGAACTTCCACTTTGACTACGACCTTGTCTACATATGATCAGAGTCGATGAACTCAAAAGGCTTCCATAGCCTTGGAAACTCATGACTGGTGCATAGGGAGATTACTGATGCCATAAACAAGAGTGTCAATTTGTTAAGTCAACAACAGGAGTCACTGTGCACTTACTCCTCATGTAGGATCTCTGTCCTTAATGTGCTGTACATTGAGATTTAATGCTATAACTAGTACTCAAACAGTATTTTTCACTTTGTGTTTCTATGGGGGTGCAAACTGTTGAAATCTTTACTTAATGTATGCTAAACTGATCATCTGTATACAAACAGAATTGAAAATAATCTTGATGTGAATGGAAAGGGAGAGGGAGTGGGAAAGGGGAGGGTTGTGGGTGGGAGGGAAGTTATCGGGGGGAGGAATCCATTGTAATCCATAAGCTGTACTTTGGAAATTTATATTCATTAGATAAAAGTTAAAATATGTATATATATTGTCCCTGAAAAAAAGAAAGGTTTTGTAAAATAACATTTAAAAAGTTTGCCTTCAAGTACACCTTTAAGAAAAAAACTATACTTCCTCAAAATGAAATTTTGCATGTTACAATCACTGATCAGAATGCAGTATTAAGATATGACAAAAATTAAAATACACATATATGATTGTACCTCAAATAATTCATGGAAGAATGGAATTAAAATATTTAATGTTTTGATATAAAACAAATATAAAATCCATGTATAGTTTGTCACATGAATTTCTCATGCGGTTTTTCTAACATCTTTATATACATGGATTTCAAATTTCCATTTTTCTATTAACTTACTTGAAGTATCTTTATACACAGACATCTTTACCCTTAAAATATAAAAGTGCATTTTAGAGGTTTTGCTAAATTAATTTTAAGGGAAATTTATATCAAATGCATCATGTCAAAAAATTGCAAAACACTCTCTGCCTCTGCTTTGCTGCCAGTGATAAGTGGTGGATAGCAGCTCAAGGTGCTTGTTGCACATGGCTTTTGACCTGCTCTCTGCTTGGTATGGATGCTACACTAGTTTCCAGACTTTCCACTCTCTCCAACCTGAATTAAAGCCCTCACTTTCCTAGATACCTCTCACACTAAATAAAGCTTAAAACATAAAAAAAATTTACAAAATAGTGTAAGGTTTCATAAAAGAATAAATAGCAAATCAAATCTTCATTTTTTAAATATAAGAAGTTATGAGTAAATTCACAGAATGATATAAAATAGAAACAATATACATAATTTAAATTATCTCTAGAAACAGTATACCACAAGTTTCAATATTAAAATATTTATCTTTGGTCCTGTGAGCCTTGTTCTGATTTATTTATATACTATTTTCACATTCCAGATATATTCATTTTATATGCTTAGCTTTAGTAATACAAATGTATTTTATTTCTAAAATTACTGCCACTAGAGCTGGTTTTCCCCCTGTAATCTCCACTGAAGGATTTATCACTTTTACCATCTCTAGAAACACCAACCCTGGCTCATGATCCTCTTTAAGCTTCAAAGCCAGGAGAGGCATCACTCCAACTTCTGCCTCTGTCATCATAGTTCCTTCCCCGACTTCTGTCCCCCTTTCCTTTATAATGCCCTGTGATTACACTGGAACCACAAAATAATCCAGAATAGATTTCTCATCTCATCTTAAATTACATATAAAAAGCTCTAGAAATTGGAATTAGGTATATGAAGGATAGGGTTGAACATAATAAATGCCATATATAGCAAACCTATGACTAGCATCATACCGAATGGGGAAGACAAAGATGTGCATACCCACCACTGTCATTCTGCATTGCACTGGAAGTCCTGACTAGAGCAATCAGGGAAGAGACAGGACTGAGGAACATGCAAATTGGAAAGAAGGAAGTTGGGGCCAGCACTGTGGTACAGTGAGTTAAGCTGCCATCTGCAGTGCCAGCATCCCATAGGTGCTTAGTTTGACTCCCTGCTGCTCCACTTCTTTTCTAGCTCCTTCTAATGTGCCTGGGAAAGCAGCAGAAGGTGGCACAAGTGCTTGGGCTGCTTCACCTACCTGGGAGACCTAGATGAAACTCCTGGCTTGGCCCTGACCCAACCCTGTCATTGTGGCCATTTGGAAAGTGAACCAGCAGATGGAGGATCTTTCTCTGTGTCTCCCTCTCTATCTGTAATTCTGACTTTCAAATAAATAAAGCTTTAAAAAAAGGAGGGAGTCACACTGCTATTCTTTGCAAACAATATGATGTTATATCAAAAGACTATACCAAAAACTATTAAAATGACTGATTTTAGTAAAAAGTCAAACACCTTTTTATATTCCAATAGTGAATCATTGGAAAAAACAGAAAAATATTTCATTGTAGCTATGGAAAGATAAAATATGAAATATATTTACAATGTGAAAACTATAAACCTTTGTTGCAATAAGTAGAAGAGGACACAAAAAGACATGTCCTATTCGTGGATTATTATTGTTAAAATGACCACACTGTTCAAAGCAGGCTATATATCCAATACAATCTCCATTAAAATGTCAATGACCAAACTCACTGTTCACTTACTCCCCCTGTCTTTAATGAGTTCTACTATGAGGATTAACTGGCAATCTTGTTCTCAAACAATACTTTATACATTGTGTGTCTGTGTGGGTGCAAACTGTTGAAATCCTTTCTTAGTATAGATTTGGTCTTCTGTATATAAAGTTAATTTAAAATTAATCTTAATGAAGAAAGGGATGGGAGAGGGAGTAGGAGGTGGGATGGGAGTTGGGGTGAGAGGGTGGGTATGGGAGGAAGAACCACTATATTCTAAAGTTGTACCTATGAAATTTGCATTCATTAAATAAAAGCTTTTAAATACCAATGACATCTTTCTCAGAAATATTTTTTAAATTTATTATATACATGGAACTAAAAAAAGACTTCAGGTAGACCAATCAATTTGAAAAATGAATAGCTCTGATAGCATCATACTACCCAAGTTCAAAATAAATTGCAAAGTTTAGTAACCAAAACCACATGGACTTAGATCAAAGCAAAAAAATGAAAGAATGGAACAGAATATAAAAAACAATAGAAAGTAAATTTGCATCTATAACAAGCAAACTTTGAGCAAAGGTGCTCAGTATACATAGTGGGGGTAAAGCTGCAAACTTTTTAAAAAATATTCCTTTGAAAGGCAGACTTAGAGAAAGATAGTGAGAGAGAGAATAGGGAATTTATTCCATCAGCTGGTTCACTCTCCAAATAGCCACAATGGCCAGAGCTGGGCTGGTCCAATCTGAAGACAGGTTCCAGGAGCTTCTTATGCTTCCCTGAAATAAATACAGAGGAAGATGGAGGAATAGTGAGGACATGCACCGATAGTCTGGTAAAATTTAGTTTAATAAAAGTGGAGTTACAGTAGCCTCAGAAAGAGGATCAGGAAAAAACTGCAGAGGAAACTCTTCCGGATCTAGTGGCTGTGACTTGAAGGACCAATGGGGGAGAGCAAGGTCACCAACCATGCGGAAGCCAAGCCGCAGGAGCCGCAGGGTCTGTGAGCCAGTGCGGGAAGGGGAGTGGATGTCACACAGACGACCGACCGGCAGGGAGAGCAGGGACGCCCAGGGCTCCGAGTCCAAACATCAGCGCTGGAAGTGGAAATGACCTCAGTAACCTGAGACATTGGCAGGGAAACGGTGGTCAGAATGTAGAGGGGAGCAGGAAAGTTCACCAGACTGACTACAGGAGAGAAGGAAAAAAGTGGTGGGGAGGTACTGGTACAGACGAGTTTCTCTCTCCACCAACCTTGCAAAGGCAAGCAAGAGACAAAGAACAGGCCCCGCTCTGGATATACATAACAACAGGGGAGAGCTAAGGAACTGAGTCAATACAATTCAGTAGCCTAGGCAACCCAGTGGGAGTCCAGAGGAGAAACTGAGCCTGCACAGACTCTTTGGGTAAAAGCCAGAGATCGGAAGCTAAATACCATCAATTCCTTTCAGCCGTGGGGTATTACTTACCTCCTGAATAAATAAAATAAATAAATTAATAGAGAGAGAGAGATTCACCTTTGCACACCCATAACCCAGAAGAACCAAGCAGAGCTCTCAGGCCACACACATCTCAAGCCTCCAAGGCTCCTCCAACAGCAGACAGTCCACTTAACACAGACACAGTATAAAAAAAAACTCACAGTGACGAAAGAAGAATTAACTATGCCAAGCAACAAACACAGAAATCGAGGGAACAAAATCAACGATAACACTATGACGCCTCCAAATAAACAAAACACCCCAAGCCAAGATTATGAAGATGGTGAGATAGAAGAAATGCAAGATACAGATTTCAAAAAATTTATAAGAACATTTAGAAGTTTTCAAAAGCAAATCCTTGAACTACAGAAATCCTTATTGGACAGGATTGAAAATCTCTCTCGTGAAAATGAAATTTTAAGGAAGAATCAAAATGAAATGCAGAAACTAGTAAAACAGGAAAGTGTGATAGTGAAGAGAAATCAAAATGAAATGAAGAGCTCCATAGATCAAATGACAAACACATTAGAAAGTCTAAAAAACAGAGTCAGAGAAACAGAAGAGAGAATATCGGACTTAGAAGACAGAGAACAGGAAAGGATACAGTCAAACCAAAGAAAAGAAGAGGAAATTAGAAATCTAAAAAATATTGTTGGGAATCTACAGGATACATTTAAAAACCAACATTCGAGTTCTAGGAGTTCCTGAAGGCATGGAGAGAGAGAAAGGATTAGAAGGCCTTTTTAGTGAGATACTAGCAGAGAACTTTCTGGGTTTGGAGAAGGACAGAGACATCCTAGTACAGGAAGCTCATAGAACCCCCAATAAACATGACCAAAAGAGATCCTCACCACGACACGTTGTAATTAAACTCACCACAGTGAAACATAAAGAAAAGATCCTAAAATGTGCAAGAGAGAAACGTCAGATTACTCTCAGAGGATCTCCAATCAGACTCACAGCAGACTTCTCATCAGAAACACTACAGGCTAGGAGGGAATGGTGAGACATAGCACAGGTGCTAAGAGAGAAAAATTGCCAGCCCAGAATATTATAGCCTGCTAAGCTCTCATTTGTGAATGAAGGTGAAATAAAGACCTTTCATAGCAAACAGAAATTGAAAGACTTTGTGGCCACTCGTCCAGCGCTGCAAAAGATACTTAAAGATGTGCTACACTCAGAAACACAGAAACACAGCCATCAATATGAAAGAAGGGAAAGGAAGAACACCTACCAGTAAAAGATCATGGGAAGCTCAAAGCATATACTAGAAAATATCTCCGGGAAAATGGCAGGGCAAAGTCACTATGTATCAATAGTCACATTAAACGTTAATGGACTTAACTCTTCAGTTAAAAGACACAGATTGGCTGATTGGCTTAAGGAACACAACCCAACTATTTTCTGCCTACAAGAAACACATCTCTCTAACAAAGATGCATGCAGTCTGAAAGTGAAAGGTTGGAAAAAGATATTCCATGCCAACAGAAACCAAAAAAAGCAGGTATAGCCATATTAATATCAGACAAAATAAACTTTAATACAAAAATTGTTAAGAGAGACAAAGAGGGGCACTATATAATGATTAAGGGTTCAATTCAACAGGAAGATGTAACTATTATACATGTATATGCACCTAATTACAGAGCACTGATCTATTTAAAAGATATGTTAAGGGACTTAAAGGGAGGCTTAGATTCCAATACAATAGTACTGGGGGACTTCAATACTCCACTCTCAGAAATAGATAGATGATCCTGACAGAAGATCAACAAAGAAACAGCAGATTTAATTGACACTATTGCCCAAATGGATCTAACAGATATCTACAGAACTTTCAATCCTACATCTAAAGTCTTTACATTCTTCTCAGCAGTGCATGGAACCTTCTCTAGGATTGATCACATATTGTCTCCAAATGCAAACTCTTAATAAATGGTGATGGGAAAATGTTATCAACATGCAATTAACCTCTTGCCTTCAACATACTCAGAAACTAAAATGGACTAATGCGGAAGCCAGGAAATTAGAAATAGTACTAGAAGAAAACATAAAGGAAGAGGCAGTGGATTAACCTGCTATTTGAGATGTCCTACGTGAGAGTGTCAGTTCAAGTTCTGGCTACTCTTCTGATCAAGCTGCCTGCCAATAAAGCTTGGTAAGGTAGAGAATGATGGCCCAAGTACTTGGGTCTCTGCCACCCTTGTCAGTGATCTGGTTGGAGTTCTAGTACCTGACTTCAGTCTGGCCTATCCCTGGCCATCGCACGTATTTTGGAAGTAAGCCAGCAGGTGGAGGATCTTTCTCCTCTCCTCTCCTCTCCTCTCCTCTCCTCTCCTCTCCTCTCCTCTCCTTTCCACTCCTTTCTTCTCCTCTCTTCTCCTCTCCTCTCCTCTCCTCTCCTCTCTCTTCTATCTCTTTCTCTTTCCAATAAGTAAATAAATCTTTTTTAAATCTTAAAGGAAAACCTTAGATTTTAGCCTAAGCAATGACAATTTTTTGTAACATCCCAGAAGGACAGGCAACAAAAGCCAATATAAACAAATAAGCCTACATGGTACTTAAAAAGCCTTGGCATAGTAAATAGAACAACAGAGCCAGGAAACTACCTTCAGAATAGGAAAGTGCATTTACAAACCATACATCTAATAAGGAATTATTCAAAATATATAATCAGTTGTAGCAAGTGAATAACAAACACAATGTGATGAAAAAATATTCAATACTTTCAATATACAGTTTTTAAGACACAGATGATTAACAGATACATGAAAAAAATACCTAGCATCACTATCATGGAAATATAAATCAAATCTACCGTAAGATAGCTCCAGTTAGAAAGGCTGCTATCAATCAAAACATGTGTTGAGAGGCCAGCGCCATGGCACAGTAGGTTAATCCTCCACCTGCGGTGTTGGCATCCCATATGGGCGCCGGTTCTAGCCACAGCTGCTCCTTTTCCAATCCAGCTCTCTGCTGTGGCCTGGGAAAGCAGTGGAAGGTGGCCCAAGTGCTTGGACCCCTACACCTGCGTGGGAGACCAGGAAGAAGTGCCTGGCTCCTGGCTTCGGATCGGCGCAGCTCCAGCCATTGTGGACATTTGGGGAGTGAACCAATGGAGGGAAGACCTTTCTCTCTGTCTCTTCCTCTCACTGTCTGTAACTTTACCTTTCAAATAAATAAACAAAATCTTTAAAAAAAAAAAAAACGTGTTGACAGTGTGGAGGAAAGGAAACCCTTACATACTGTTGGTTGGAATATAAATTGGTACAACCACTATGGAAGACAGTTTCTCAAAAATACAAATAGAAATACTATATTAATGGATTTAACAATTCCATTGTTGTATATATCCAAAAGAAATAGAATCAGTATAACAAAGGGATTTCTGTACTCCACGGTTTCTTGGAGCATTATTTTAAATAGCCAAAATATAGAAAGAACATAAGTATTCATCAATGAATAGATGGATAAAAACTGTATCTATATATAATGTATGTATTATATTTATATAAACAATTAAGTTGTGAAAAGTACTGAGAGTCTTTCATTTGCAGCAGTGTCATTATATCTAGAGAACATTATATTAACTAAAGCCAAGCACATAAGAACAATTATTATGATATCACATTCTTTTTAAAAAATATTTATTTATTTTACTTGAAAGTCACAGTTACACAGAGAGATAGGGAGGGACAGAGAGGGAGACAGGTCTTCCATCCACTGGTTCACTCGCCAATTGGCCTCAACAGCTGGAGCTGTGCTGATCCAAAGTCAGGAGCCTCTTCCAGGTCTCCCACATGGGTACAGGTACTGCTTTCCTAGGCCATAGCAGAGAGCTGGATTAGAAGTGGAAAAGGCAGGTCTCAAACCAGCACCCATATGGGATGCCAACACTGCAGGTGGCAGCTTTACCCTCTATGCCACAGCGCCGGCCCTATGATATCTCATTGTTACATGGAATCTAAAAAAGTTGTTCTCTTAGAAATTAGAGTATTAATAGGCCGGTGCCACGGCTCACTAGGTTAATCCTCCACCTTGCAGTGCCAGCACACCAGGTTCTAGTCCCGGTCAGGGTGCCAGATTCTGTCCCGGTTGCCCCTCTTCCAGGCCAGCTCTCTGCTGTGGCCAGGGGGTACAGTGGAGGATGACCCAAGTGCTTGGGCCCTGCACCTCATGGGAGACCAGGATGAGTACCTGGTTCCTGCCATCGGATCAGTGCGGTACACAGGCCGCAGTGTGCTGGCCGTGGCGGCCATTGGAGGGTGAACCAACGGCAAAAGGAAGACCTTTATCTCTGTCTCTCTCTCTCACTGTCCACTCTGCCTGTCAAAAAAAAAGTTACATCGGCCGGCGCCGTGGCTCAATAGGCTAATCCTCCACCTTGCGGCGCCGGCACACCGGGTTCTAGTCCCGGTTGGGGCGCCGGATTCTGTCCCGGTTGCCCCTCTTCCAGGCCAGCTCTCTGCTATGGCCAGGGAGTGCAGTGGAGGATGGTCCAGGTGCTTGGGCCCTGCACCCCATGGGAGACCAGGAAAAGCACCTGGATCCTGGCTCCTGCCATCGGATCAGCGTGGTGCGCCGGCTGCAGCGGCGGCCATTGGAGGGTGAACCAACGGCAAAAGGAAGACCTTTCTCTCTCTGTCTCTCTCTCACTGTCCACTCTGCCTGTCAAAAAAAAAAAAGTTACAGGTTGATAACAAAAAAAATTCTGGTGTTCTTTTGCATAATAAGATGCTTAGAGTTAACAGAAATGTATTGTGTATTTTTTAAAGATTTATTTTATTTTATTTGAAAGAAAGAGTTACAGAAAGAGGTAGAGTCAGAGAGAGAGGTCTTCCATCAGCTGGTTTACTACCCAGATGGCCATAACAGCCAGAGCTGCGCTGATCCGAAACCAGGAGCCAGGAGCTTCCACCAGGTATCCCATGTGAGTGTAGGGGCCCAAGGACTTGGGTCATCCTCTTCTGCTTTCCCAGGACACAGCAGAGAGCTGGATCAGAAGAGGAGCAGCTGGGACTAGAACTGGCACCCATATGGGATGCCAGCGCTTCAGCCAAGGCTTTGACCTGCTGTGCCACAGCGCCAGCCCCATGTTTTGAGTATTTTAAAATAGCTATAAGTTTTTTGAATATTCTTGTCCAAAACTAATAAGCGTTTAAAGTGATGTATATGCTAAATAACCTGATTTTAATAATTACATTCCTACACTGAACCACCATATTGTACCCCAGAAATATGTACAAGTTTACAAGTATAATGTGTCAAAAATTAAATGTCAAATTTATAATCTTGTAATAATTCATTGAGGGAATTCCCTGGGAGAAATTGCTAAAGCTTATTTGAGAAACAGAAGCTCTTACTAAGGGCATGTTTAATAAATTCTGTTTGTCATTTTAAATATCTGGTGTGAACCTCATATGCTGTATTGGAGTCAGATGTATAATTATAAGCTCATCACCAAACACATAAAGTATAAATGCATATATATATATATGGAGATAAATATGAGTGTGTATATATCTATGGTTTGGTCTACATACTTATAGATCATAGCACTATCTGAAAGAGGGGAAGAACAAAACTGTTATAAAGATACTGATTTCAAAATTTGCTTTGTAATGTATTTACCTGTACTTATTTTTACTTAGAATGCATAATCACAGAAAAAGAGAGAAATAGCTTAAATCCATTAGCTCACTCTCCCAGATGCTTGCAACAACAAGACTGGAGTAGACTAAAGCCAGGAGCCAGGAATTCTCTCCAGATCTCACACATGGAAGGCAGGGGACCCAAGCATTTGAGCCATTATTGGATGCTTCCCAGGGTATATATTAGTAGAACTCTAGATCAGAAGTAGAGGGAGGTGACAGACCAATGTCCCTGATGAACATAGATGCAAAAATCCTCAATAAAATTCTCGCCAATAGAATGCAACAAAACAGCAGAAAGATCATCCACCCAGACCAAGTGGGATTTACCCCTGGTATGCAGGGATGGTTCAACATTCGCAAATCAATCAATGTGAAACACCACATTAACAGACTGCAGAAGAAAAACCATATGATTATCTCAATAGATGCAGAGAAAGCATTTGATAAAATACAACACCCGTTCAGGATGAAAACTCTAAGCAAACTGGGTTTGAAGGAACATTCCTCAATACATCAAAGCAATCTATGAAAAACCCACAGCCAACATCCTATTGAATGGAGAAAAGTTGGAAGCATTTCCACTGAGATCTGGCATCAGACAGGGATGCCCACTCTCAGCACTGCTATTCAATACAGTTCTGGAAGTTCTAGCCAGAGCTATTAGGCAAGAAAAAGAAATTAAAGGGATACAAATTGGGAAGGAAGAACTCAAACTACCCCTCTTTGCAGATGACATGATTCTTTATTTAGAGGATCCAAAGAACTCTACTAAGAGACTATTGGAACTCATAGAAGAGTTTGGCAAAGTAGCAGGGTATAAAATCAATGCACAAAAATCAACAGCCTTTCTATACACAGACAATGCCATGGCTGAGGAAGAACTTCTAAGATCAATCCCATTCACAATAGCTACAAAAACAAGCAAATACCTTGGAATAAACTTAACCAAGGACGTTAAAGATCTCTACGATGAGAATTACAAAACCTTAAAGAAAGAAACAGAAGAGGATACCAAGAAATGGAAAAATCTTCCATGCTCATGCATTGGAAGAATCAACAACATCAAAATGTCCATTCTCCCAAAAGCAATTTCTAGATTCAATGCAATACCAATCAAGATACCAAAGACCTTCTTTTCAGATCTGGAAAAAATGATGCTGAAATTCAAATGGAGACACAGGAGACCTCGAATAACCCTACCGTTCGACCCAGCCATCCCACTCCTTGGAATTTACCCAAAGGAGTTTAAATTGACAAACAAAAAAGCGGTCTGCACCCTAATGTTTATTGCAGCACAATTCACAATAGCCAAGACCTGGAACCAACCTAAATGCCCATCAACGGTAGACTGGATAAAGAAATTATGGGATATGTATTCTTTAGAATACTATACCGCAGTAAGAAACAACGAAATCCAGTCATTTGCAACAAAATGGAGGAATCTGGAACACATCATGCTGAGTGAAATAAGCCAGTCCCAAAGGGACAAATACCATATGTTCTCCCTGATCGGTGACAACTGACTGAACACCAAAAAGGAAACCTCCTGAAGTGAAACGGACACTATGGGAAACGGTGACTTGATCAGCATAGCCCTGACTGTTAATGAACAACATAATACATTATCCCTCTTAGTAGTTTTTTTTGTCTGTTCTACTTAATACGACTGGTTTAATTCTGTAATTAACACACAGTTATTCTTAAGTGTTAAAAATTAACTGAAATGTGATTCCTGTTAAACATAAGAGTGGGAATAAGAGAGGGAAGAGATGTATAATTTGGGACATGCTCAAGCTGACTTGCCCCAAATGGTAGAGTTAAAAACATACCAGGGGATTCCAATTCAATCCCATCAAGGTGGCATGCACCAATGCCATCTCACTATTCCAAGTGATCAATTTCAGTTCACAATTGATCATAATGAAAGGACTAAGAGTCAAAGGGAGCACATAAACAAGTCTAGTACCTGCTAACACTAACCGATGGAATAAATAAAGGGGAGAGTGATCCAACATGGGAAGTGAGATACTCAGCAGACTCATAGAATGGCAGATGTCCTAAACAGCACTCTGGGCTCAGAATCAGCCCTAAAGGCATTCGGATCTGCCTGAAAAGCCCATGAGAGTATTTCCGCCATGGAAAGTTAAGACACTCTGGCAAAAGATCTCTGCGAGTGAGATCCCAGTGGAAAGAACAGGTCTTCAAAGAAGGAGGTACCTTTCTCTAAGGGAGGAGAGAACCTCCACTTTGACTATGACCTTGTCTAAACAAGATAAGAATCGGAGAACTCAGAGGGCTTCCATAGCCTTGGAAAGTCATGACCGGAGCATAGGGAGACTACTGATGCCATAGACAGGAGTGTCAATTGGTAAAGTCAACAACAGGAATCACTGTGCACTTACTCCTCATGTAGGATCTCTGTCCTTAATGTGCTGTGTATTGAGATTTAATGCTATAACGAGTACTCAAACAATATATTTCACTTTGTGTTTTTATGGGGGTGCAAACTGTTGAAATCTTTACTTAATGTATACTAAACTGATCCTCTGTAAAAAAAAAAAAGAAGAAATTATCAACTCCCAACTTGACTCTCACTGGGATTAAACATGACAATAGGTCTGATCTGATTTCATCATCATTTAAAAAAAATCATCTATTATTTTTCACTTTATGTTTCTGTGTGAGAGCAAACTGTTGAAATCCTTACTTAATGTATACTAAGCTGATCTTCTGTATATTAAGAGAATCGAAAATGAATCTTGATGTGAATGGAAGGGGAGAGGGAGTGGGAAAGGGGAGGGTAGTGGGTGGGAGGGACGGTATGTGGGTGAAGCCATTGTAATCCATAAGCTGTACTTTGGAAATTTATATTCATTAAATAAAAGTGAAAAAAAAATAAAATCTTTAAAAAAAAGAAATAAAAAAAAGAAAATACTAAAAAGAATGAAATAATAAGTGTTCCTCGACAGTCAGGACAAGGGCTGATGAAGTCATTGTTTCTCATAGTGTCCATTTCACTTCTACATGTTTCCTTTTAGGTGCTCAGTTAGTTGTCACAGATCAGGGAGAACATATGGCTTTTGTCTCTTTGGGACTGGCTTATTTCACTCAGTATGATGCTTTCCAGATTCCTCCATTTTGTTGCAAATGACCGGATTTCATTTTTTTTACCACTGTGTAGTATTCTATAGAGTGCATGTTCCATAATTTCCTTATCCAGTCTTCTGTTGGTTGGCATTCAGGTTGATTCCATGTCTTAGCTATTGTGAATTGAGCTACAATAAACATTGAGGTGCAGATAGCTCTTTTATTTGACAATTTAATTTCCCTTGGGCAAATTCCAAGGAGTGGGATGGCTGGGTCAGGTGGTAGGGATATATTCAGGTTTCTGAGGAAGGAGATCCCATTTCAAAGCCCTAGGGCATGAGCTGCTACTGAGCTAGGTGGGGCATGGAAAAATCAAAGCCTTCAAGCAGCAAAATGCATGGGACAAGAAAATCCAGCCAGCTGTTCACAGGAGGGGCAAGAGTCCAGAGTGCTACATGGGATATGTGTGCTGCAATTCTGGCTACAGTCATTGGGAGGGGCTAGATCCAAGTGGTACGGAACATAGTCTGCAAGCCCTTCTCTGTGCTGTTACTGGAAACACTGATTCACTGTTAGGAGTGAGAATGTGTTCCTGGGTCTTTTCCCCCTTCAAGCTTCCCAGACTATGCACTATCCAGAGTGTGGGCACACACCCTATTATATGCTGGGAATCTACTGCAAGAACTATCCTTAGTGTGCAGGGAGCTCTGAGCCTCAGTCAGAAGTCTGGGTGGGTATCTGTGTACCCTGATTCCTGGTTTGCACAGATTCATGCCACACCAATAATGCTTCAAGTGGTTGAGAGAGGGCAGGTACTGGGGTTTCTGATCCTCTAATCTGAGGGGCAGACCTCCTTACTCCTAGGGTATGGGGCTAGATATCCCAGCTGTCTTGCATCCCTGGATCCTAAGATACAAGAAGCTGTGTGGACAAGGGTTCTGGGTAACTCGTGCTCTGTTGGGTCCAGTTGTAACTGTAGAGTTCAATCTGCCTCTCCAGAATTGAATAATGTCCTTGTGGCCCCTGGGAAGAAGATAAGCAAAGGCTTCTGTCCCCTAACACGATATGGCTTGCCAATGACTCCTTTTACAACATGTCACCACACACAGCTTGTGCTCTGTGGGTTGGGGGAGGGAACATGAGTTCTTTCTCTGAAGGAAAGTGACTGTGAGGTTTCCAGAGATCTTACTGAGCTAGTGGTCTTTGGTGAATGATTCCTCTCTAGTAAGCACTGCCCATGAAAGGTATCCCTACAGATGGGCTCTACTGAGACTCTCCTGTTCATCCTTTTCCATGAAACAGATAAGTCCCCTGGCCATGGGGCCTGAGGTTTAGACACTGTGGGTTTGGCTTTATTACCCTTTCTACACTTTGCCTAGGATAACTATCCTACTGTGTTCCTACTGTTCTTTTACTGTATCTTCCTCAGGCATGCACCTTAAGATGTGGCTGCTTTGGTTCTTCTCAGTGGAGGAGGAGATGAACAGAGTTTCTCTATATGGCTACCTTTAATTTCTCTGATATCTACATTCTAAAAAGGTAAAATTTGACCCTGTGTGACTCAATATAGAAAAAAAACTTAAAATGGATTAATCACTGAAACATAAGACATTAAAATGTGAGGGACAGATTCTTAACACTGATTCAGCTAGTTTCTTGGAAACAGTCCCAAACACACAATCAACAAAAGCAAAATTAAACAACTTCACAACAAAGAATAAAGACGATGAAGACAAAATTTACAGAATGGGGGAAAATATTGCACACCATAAAAGTGATAAGCAACTAATAACAAAAATAAAGAAAAAAAACAAATAATTCAATAGGAAAAAAACCCAAATAATCCAATTTGAAAAAGGACAGATTTGAATTTATCCAAAGATCAGTGCTATGGTTTCAATATGGTTTGTCCCTTCTGAAATTCATCTTGAAATTTAATCCCCATTATAAAATATTAGAGCTGGAACCAACTGAGATATTTAAGAACTGATTAGGGCTTGGCTTTCATGATTGGATTAATGGTCAACAAGTTATCTCAACATAAATTTGCAATAAAACCTACTTTGGCTAAGATTCTAGTGTATTCCTTGTATCTTCCATGTGATATTATTTACCACCTCAGGACTCTGACAGCAAGAAAATTTTCATAAAATATTGGTGTTACTAGAATAAAACTGATTTTCTTTAAAAAAAGAGAGAGAAAAAGAAAAGAGAGAGAGAGAAAGAAAGCAAGCAAGCTAGCTTTCACCAGACATCATTTTCAACTTGGGATCAAAAATATGAGGCAAAATAAATCTCTTTTCTGACTTATTCAACCTCTGGTATTATATTAGAAATAGAAAATGGACTAAAATAGCATATTAATTGTCATCAATCATATAAAAAGCTGTTCAACATCACCAACCATATGAGAAATGACAGCAAGTCTTGGTGAGGATGTAGAAAAAAGGTAACCTTTACACACTGTTGGTAGAGACAAATTTGTAGAAGCAATATGTAAAACCTTATTGAAGTTCTTTGAAAAATTAACAGATCTACATTGTGATCCTATAATCTAACTTCTAGATATATATATCCAGAGGAAATTAAATTAGGAAATAGAGATATCTGCACTTTCATATTCATTGCAGCATTATTCACAATAACTAAGACATGGAATCAATCCAGGTACACAACAATGGATAATGGATATGTGCTACAGACTCATATATACAATGTATAATGGTTCAGCCATAAAAAAGAACAAAATTCTATCATTTGCAGCAAAATGGATAGAGCTAAAGAACATGATGCTGGTGAAATGTTAGACACAAAAAACAATGTCAAATATACTCTCTAATACGTGGAAGATTAAAAAATTGATCTGAACATAGAATAGTGATTATTAGAAACTGAAGAGGGAGTTAGGAAGTGGTCATTGAAGAGACTGAATAATGGATACCAAAACACATATATAGTAGAAATAAGATCTAGTGTTCTACAGCGAGGTGAGGGGGCTGTACTCATATTTGACAGTAGGTATTTTGTGAATAACTACAAAATGAAAGTTTAAAGATATCAAGCATATCATGATTAGGAGATAGAAACATTAATTACTGGGGCTGGTGCTGTGGCATAGCAGGTAAAGCCGCCACCAGCAGTGCTGGCATTCTATATGGGCACCAGTTTGGGTCCCAGCTGCTCCACTTCAGATGGCCTGGGAAAGCAGTGGAAGATGACCCAAGTCCTGTGGCCCCTGTACCAATGTGGGAGACCCGGAGGAAGCTCCTGTCCTGGCTTTGGATCAGCTCAGCTCCAGCTATTGCAGACATTTGGGGAGTGAATCAGCGGATGGAGGGCCCCTCTCCATTTCTCTCTCTCTCTCTCTCTCTCTCTCTCTCTGCCTCTGCCTTTCTGTAACTCTGACTTTCAAGTAAATAAATAAAATATTAAAAAAGAAACATTAATTACTGTGATTTTATCATTATACATTGTATAGTCATACATAAATTGAAATACATACTGTACCCATAAACATGTACAATTATTGTCAGTCAAAAAATTGTTAATGCCTTAAGAAGATGGAAATTCTTTGTTTTCTTTTTTTTTTTAAGCTATAGGAGAAACCAACATGGTTATGCACCTTTGCTCATTTATGAAGTGATGTTATTTTTTTTTTGACAGGCAGAGTTAGACAGTGAGAGAGAAAAAGGTCTTCCTTCCGTTGGTTCACCCCCAAAATGGCCAGTACAGCTGGCGCGCTGTATGCTGTACGCCAAAGCCAGGAGCCAGGTGCTTCCTCCTGGTCTCCCATGCGGGTGCAGGGTCCAAGCACATGGGCCATCCTCCACTGCACTCCCTGGCCACAGCAGAGAGCTGGCCTGGAAGAGGGGCAACCGGGACAGAATCCCGCGCCCCAATTGGGACTAGAACCCGGTGTGCCGGCGCCACAGGCGGAGGATTAGCCAAGTGAGCAGGCCAAGAATATGGAAATTCTAACTATTCTGATTTTATAAGGCATTTTGTAAATGTATTTAATTACCATACTTTAGTCCACAATTATGTAAAATTAAAATAATAGTGGGAGCAGGCATTTGATACAACATTTAAAATGCCACTGACAATGCGTACATCCCATACTGGAGTGCCACACTGGAGTTCTAGCTCCCCTGCTTCTGATCTAGCTTGTTGGTAAAGAACACCTGGGGAGGTAACAGTACTCAAGTACTTGAGTGCTTGCCACCCATGTGGGAAACCTGGAGTTCTGGGCTCCTGGATCCAGTCTGGTCCAGTCTTGGCTGTTGCAGCCATTTGAGAAGTAAACCAGAAAATGAAATAAAAAATAAGACTTCTTTCTAAAAAAAAAAAAAAAAAAGAGTGTCAATTGTTAAATAAACTAGTCACTGTGCACTAACTTCCCATGCAGGACCTCTGTTCTCAGAGAATTGTATCATGAGACTTAATAGTAAAACTTGTTCTCAAGATCACTTCCGTTTACTGTACTAAGTGGAGAATATTTTATATCTCATAAGTTATATTTATGTCTAAGAGCACACAAAAGATGCATCATTCTTGAGTTCTTCTTTTACAATAATTAAGTTTCTAAAAGGAAAGGGGGGAGGAAGGAAGGGAAAAGAGGAAGGGGAAAAAAAGGTTGAGGAACAGGTTTTTTTAGTAATGTTGTTTTTTTTTCTTTCTCATACTAAGCATTTAACTCTTTACATAGAATAGAGCTAATCCTCTGTAAAAAAAAAAAAAAAAAGGTTAAGTGAAAATAAATCTTACTGAAAACCAGGACAGGGGACAGGAGAAGGAAGGGATAGAGGGGTGGAAGAGTGGGTAGGAGGGCAGGTATGATGGGAAAAATTACTATGTTCCTAACATTGTGTTTATGAAATGCATGCAAATAAATAAAGTATGCCATTGTAAAAATTAAAAGAAAAATAAGAGGAAGTGAGAGGTAGAAAGTATCATTATATCCTTAAAACTGTATCTATGAAATACATGAAATTTTACATATAATCTTTTTTAAAATTCAAGCAATACAAAAAATGACCAGGTATTAAGTGCCCTTGAATTTTCAAGAAAATAAAGATAAAAATTTTAAAGTATGTGGTAATATATCTTAACAAAATTTGAGATCTTTATCAAAATAGTTTTCATTAATGGCAACAGCAGATCCAATCTTGGTAAATTAAAATGTTTTTGAGCATTTGTCCAATCATCACCTTGCTCAGTCATGGCTAGAGTTTTTGTGGGTTCATGAACTATAACTAGGCTGACCAGGAAGAAGAAGGTTGATTGACATTTGCATGACAGACAATTTCTTTTTTTTTTTATTTATTTTTTTTTATTTTTATTTTATTTTTTAACAGGCAGAGTGGACAGTGAGAGAGAGAGACAGAGAGAAAGGTCTTCCTTTGCCGTTGGTTCACCCTCCAATGGCCGCCGTGGCCGGCGCGGTGCAGCCGGCGCACCGCGCTGATCCGATGGCAGGAGCCAGGAGCCAGGTGCTTATCCTGGTCTCCCATGGGGTGCAGGGCCCAAGCACCTGGGCCATCCTCCACTGCACTCCCTGGCCACAGCAGAGAGCTGGCCTGGAAGAGGGGCAACCGGGACAGAATCCGGCGCCCCGACCGGGACTAGAACCCGGTGTGCCAGCGCCGCTAGGCGGAGGATTAGCCTAGTGAGCCGCGGCGCCGGCCCTGCATGACAGACAATTTCAAGCTGCTTTGATACCAGGATCCTTCTTGTGAGAATCCATCTTAAATATGTTTGTTTTTTTGGTCCATAACTTACACATTCAAAAGATATACAGTGTGCAACATGCCTGTTAGCAACAATTAGTATTTTTAAAATACTAATTTTTAAAATACTAATTTAAGCTGACTTACCTCAAACGGTAGACTTAGAAACATACCAGGGGATTCGAATTCAATCCCATCGAGGTGGCATGTACCAATGACATCTCACTAGTCCAAGTGATCAATTTCTGTTCACAATTGATCATAATGATAGGACTAAGAGTCAAAGGGATCACATAAACAAGACTGGTGTCTGCAAATACTAGCTGATAGAATCAAAAAGGGAGAGAATGATCCAACATGGGAAGTGAGATACACAGCAGACCCATAGAATGGCAAATGTCCTAACAGCACTCTGGCCTCAGAATCAGCCCTAAAGGCATGCGGATCCGGCTGAAATGCCCATGAGAGTATTTCAGGCATGGAAAGCCAAGACACTCTGGGGGAAAAAAAAAACCTAAATGAAAGATCTCCACGAGTGAGATCCCAGAGGAAAGAACGGGTCATCAAAGAAGGAGGTACCTTTCTCTGAAGGGAGGAGAGAACTTCCACTTTGACATTTGATATTTGGCCTTGTCCAAATATGATCAGAGTCAGTGAACTCAGGGGGCTTCCATAGCCTTGGCAGCTCATGACAAGAGCCTGGGGTGATTACTGATGCCATAAACAAGAGTGTCAATTTGTAAAGTCAACAACAGGAGTCACTGTGCACTTACTCCTCATGTAGGATCTCTGTCCTTAGTGTGCTGTACATTGAGATTTAATGCTATAACTAGTACTCAAACAGTATTTTTCACTTTATGTTTCTGTGTGGGAGCAAACTGTTGAAATCTTTACTTAATGTATGCTAAACTGATCTTCTGTATATAAAGAGAATCGAAAATGAATCTTGATGTGAATGGAAGGGGAGAGGGAGTGGATAAGGGGAGGGTTGCGGGTTGGAGGGACGTTATGGGGGGGAAATCCATTGTAATCCATATTCTGTACTTTGGAAATTTATATTCATTAAATAAAAATTTTAAAAAAAAAGAAGTGAAGGTAACAGAAAATTTCCCTGTTCCCTTTGAGTTTGTATTCTTAACTGTTGAGGACTGCGAAGTAAAGGAAAAATAACAACTGACAACTTGAAAGTTTTAAAAATATGTAATTTCAGAAATAAATAATCTTTAATTTTTTAATTTTTTAAGATTCATTTATTTGAGAGACACAGTTATAGACAGAGAGAGGGAAACCCAGAGTGAGAGATCTTCCATCCGCTGGTTCATGCCTCAAATGACTACAACAGCTGAAGTGGGGCTGATCCAAAGCCAGGAGCCAGGAGCTTCTTCTAGGTCTGCCATGTTAGTACAGTGGCCCAAGCACTTGGGCCATCTTCTACTGCTTTTTCAGGCCATTATCAGGGAGCTTGATCAGAAGTGGAGTAGCCAGGACTCAAACCAGCACACATAAGGGATGCGAGCACCGCAGGTAGAGGCTTAAGTTAGTATACCACAGCACCAGTCCCTCATGTTTTAATTTTAAGACTTAACAGTTTCCACCATTTTCCATATCAGTTCATATTTACCTTTACACACACATATGTATATATGCACTATCTTTTCCTAACAGATATAAATATTAAAATGTGGGATTCATGACCATAGAAGAATATATTGTCACATACCTGGTACAATTCACTGAGCAATATTTATCACTACATATGATATCCACACTATTTTTATACTCTATTTGTTAACTTCTACATATAAGAGACATAGGTCTGGCTTATTTCACTTAGCATAATGATTTCCAGTTCATAATTAGGATCATGATGATTTTAGTCCATATGCCTTTAGAAAATCAACTTTTCACTAACTCCAAGTGCTTTTCACAACCTATGGGATATTTCCTAAAATTCTGTTTGGTATTTGCCACAAGTTCTATCCAGTACTTGCCTTGCATTCTCATATTCTGTCTTTTCTACAGTGTCATCAGGAATGGCAGGCAGAGCAATTTGTATAGCAATGTGTAGGAGATACAGAAATATCTTTAATCATGGGTTCCCTCACAGTAAGGGATGGATGGCCATTTAGGAAATAGTTTAAATCAAGATAAATAAATATGTTATTTGTAGTCTCTATCAGACATGCCCACTTCCAATAATCAACTTCAGCTACCCCAATTGTTGTTGGATATCTCTACCTGTGCTTCCATTGTAGTACCAATATACATCTTTTAGGTCATTTCCTTACAAATGACAGAATCTAATTCTGATACATTAAAGCAAGGCAAAGCAAGACAACAACAAATCATTAAAATTAAATTCACGAACTGAGACCAAGTTATCAGACAGCCAGTGTATAAAGATGGTAAAGAAAACAGGCTTTGGTTATAAGTCTTGGTTTCAAATTCCAATCCCATCATTTACCTCTTTGAGTCAATTTCATTTTATTTGAAATAGGGATAACTAGAACATTTATCTAATGCATTTGTCATAATATTTGAATGGAATAATGTATGAAATTGCTTAGTATAGTGCATGACATGATGCAAATATCTAATAATAAGCTCTTATGATTCATATTTATAAATATGTCCTTTAAAAGAATCTATAACTCTAGTGATCTTATCAGCAGAGGCACTTACACAGTTTGTAAAAAAAAAAAACTGACTTCTGCCTCTCTGAATATCTCGAGTTTAGAACACTTCAGGGCAAATGATACCACATTGACCATGAAAGCATTCCTATGCCAGACGCTGTCCCAAGAATGAGTGAATAATGAGTGGAGGAGGGGACAAAGAAAGGAGGAAGTTGGGAGACTATGATGAACAGTCTCTCTTAAACTACACTGAACAAGTGAAGTTCAGTTTCCAGGTAAAATAGTAAAGATAGACTGAGCAAACCATAACAACCAAACTGTAAAATAAACTAAATATTATTACAATAAAAATGCCAAGATGAGATTTGCCTTATCCACCTAACTTTATCTGACCAGTCTAGACTGGTATCATCCTAGAAAACAACTCTCCAGGTTTTCTCAAGTATTCTTAAGAAAAAGTGTAAGCTATCTTTCTGATCCAGACATCAGACAATTGTTCTGAGTGTTCAGGCACTACTTATCGCAATTCTTTCCAGTCACTACATCATTATGACCTTGTAGTCCCTTATTTGAAACACAGGGAATGGTTTCTGAACATTCTTCTCATAGCTGCCTTTACCTCCTGGTTCTTCAGGCTATAGATGAGGGGATTCAGCATAGGAGTGATCACACTGTTTCTTCCTGGCCCTTAGAGCTGAGCATCCATTTCTCCCTACTGTGTGTTTGGTAGCTAAAAATAGGCAAACAAAAATAATGGCCTCAGAAGTAGTGGCACTATCGTGGAAGGTTTTAGAAAGGCACATTCTTGGGCTCCACCCTACTAAACAACTCTGGGGGAGGAACCCAACAGTGGAACCAACACAGCACTGTGATTCAGGATCAGATGCCTAACAACGTCCTAGCTGCTTCTGGTCCAGTAAATCTGAAGACACCACTTTGAGAAACTGCATTACCAGAACCTCAGCCAGGGATAATTATTCTGGCCAGGCATTGAGTACATCTGAGTCTCTCTCTAGTGGGATGGGTTGGGCTCTTCTTTCAGTTGACATTCTCTACATCCACAGTAACACTGAAATACCATCCCGGGGAGAGGTAACTATTATCCCATTGAGCATTATTAATCACCAGGTACGATAACTAGGAAGTGACATTCTGCCATGTGTCTGGGGATCTTGTTAGTGCAAATCTGCACTTGTCTCTTGATCCCCTAGATGCTTCTGCCTCCTCTGGAATATCGTAGGAAGCTGAGCTGAGGGAAATTTGGAGAAGCAGCTCCTCCACGTCTGAGTGCAGGAACAACTGCTGAGAGCAAGTGCAGCTTGTGGTTCACCTTTCCTCATGTAGAGCTGTCCAAAGAAACTGGCAAGATGCCCACCTGTTCTTCAGCTCCCACTCAGCAAAACTATTAAAATGCAGAAAATAGAAGGGGTGCCCATGAGGCTTTACTGGTGAGCTCCAGCCTGATCTGCCAAGCCAATTATGTGCACAAAGTATCCTTGACCTCACTCTGAAATTGTCTAGAAGTTAGCTGTGAGAATATTCTGAGTTTAGAGAGTATTTTGCCTGGTACAGGAGATGGATTACAACTGTCAATCTTCTGAACATAAAGGAAAACCTGAAACAATATTTGAGTTAAACATGTGTGGAATTTTGCTGTTTTGGTGTTTGGATACAACAAGTTGCTCCATGGCCGGTGCCACAGCTCGTTAGGCTAATCCTCCGCCTGCAGCGCTGGCATTCCGGGTTCTAGTCCCAGTCGGGGCGCCGGATTCTGTCCAGGTTGCCTCTCTTCCAGGATAGCTCTCTGCTGTGGCCAGGGAGTGCAGTGGAGGATGGCCCAAGTGCCTGGGCTCTGCACCTGCATGGGAGACCAGGAGGAAGCACCTGGCTCCTGGCTTCAGATCAGCACAGCGCGTCAGCCGCAGCAGCCATTTGAGGGGTGAACCAACGGAAGGAAGACCTTTCTCTCTGTCTCTCTCACTAACTCTGCCTGTCAAAAAAAAAAGTTGCTCCTTTCCATAATTCTTCACCGATACTTTTTTGCTTGAGAAATGTTTTATTCATAGTCACATTCCTTTGAAAGTCCTTTTGATGAATGCATTCCATAGAAATACACTAAAATCACTAATTGTGTTTCCTAGGGCAAAAAAGCTATGATAATCCTATTACCTTAAATGATATCCTTACTTTACTTATTTCCTAAATGTTTACATGTTCAAAATACACTTGGTGAATCATGATCATTTATACCCACAATGGTAAAATTCAGCATTATCATAAATGACAGGAACTAGATAGTAAAATAGTCACATGTCGATTACATAAACAGATTCTGTTACATGTAAGTTTACTTATAAAATCAACATTGGATAACAGTGATAAAAAATGTTAACAAACAGAATTAGATGTTAATCCCTGACCTATTGTATAAAAAGATAAGACAAATGAAACTATAAATTTCCAAATATAAATTAGAAACAATTAATTCAAACTTTATTGAGCTAAAAATTTCCAAATATAAATTAGAAACAATTAATTCAAACTTTATTGAGCTAAAATATTCACAAACATCTGATAATACTTGTCGCTCCCCCTCTTTGCGGAGGAACAACACTGGACCCTGCGCTGTTCTTTTGTCTGCTTGGCCCTCCCCGGGTTTGCTGCTGGTCCTTCCCGGGTTGGCTGCCGATCCTTCCACCTCCGTGGAAGGGCGGCTCCCCCTGCCACTTTCCCCATTTCCGCGGGGGAGCGGCACACCGCCGGCCGGCTCTCTCGGGGCGCTCAGATGTTACCCGGATGTTCCCCTTAGATGTTCCTGGCGCATGTTGTCTCTCTCCTCCTTTATAGTCCTCTTCCACCAATCCCAACTCTGCTACCCACACGCCGAGTATGCTGCTCTCCTCCAATCAGGAGCAGGATCAGCTCCTGCAGATTATTGGTCGAACTGGAGGCAGCTGTGTAGAAGTTGTTTACACTGCTCCCAGCGCCATATTGTGGGAGAGCAGATGCATAGAATAAGTCTTAATTCCAGTAACTTAGTCTAGTCCGAGTTTCTCCCCACAAATACTAAATTTTTTAAATTCATTGAACATATGCTGACACCATCCCATACCAAAAAAAAAAACCTCTTATATTGTTAAGATTGAAAATAGTGTTTATTATTTACACTTAAGGTTTATTGAACCACTATTCAAATAATAGCAACAAAAGTCCATATTGTAATGGAAAAAGTAAAAATTTGGACAATTATGACTTGAAATGCAATCCCACAAAAAATCCATAGCCAATGCCCATTTTGACAATAGAGTAAAGGGCATAAAGTCAATATGAATAACATTTATACTGATTCTAAATTAAAAGGAATCAAGGAATAGTGAGGGTGCACACCGATAGTCCAGGAAAATTTAGTTTAATAAAAGCAAAGTTACGGTAGCCTCAGAAAAAGGATCAGGAAAAAATTGCAGAGGAAACTCTTCCTGATCTAGTGGCTGTGACTCAGAGGACCTACTGGGAGAGCAGGGTCGCCCACCACACGGAAGCCGAACCGCGGGAGCTGCAGAGTCTATGCACCAGTGCGGGAAGGGGAGTGGATGTGACACAGACACCAGAGGGGAGAGGAGGGATGCCCAGGGCTCCAAGTCCAAAAATCGGCGCTGGAAGGGGAGGTGAGCTCAGTAACCCAAGACATTGGCGGGGAAACGGCGGACAGAATTTTAGAGGGAAGCGGGCTTTGAAGTGGGAAAGTTCACCAGACAGACTACAGGAGAGAAGGAAAAAAAAAAGGTGGGGGGGTACTGATACAGACAAGTTTCTCTCTGCGCCAACCTTGCAAAGGCGAGCAAGAGACAAAGAGCAGGCCCCCCTCGGGATATACATAATAAAAGGGGAGAGTTAAGGCTACAATTCAGTAGCCTAGGCAACCCAGTGGGAGTCCGCAGGAGAAACCGAGCCTGCACAGACTCTTTGGGTAGAAGCCAGAGATAGGAAGCTAAATACCATCAATGCTGCTCAGCTTTCCAGTATAACTTACAACCAGAATAAAAAATAAAATAAAATAAATAAATGAATAAATAAATAAATAAAGAGATTTACCACGCATAACCTGAGGGTGTCACCTTTGCACACCCATAACCCGGAAGACCCAGCAGAGCTCTCAGGCAACACCATCACAAGCCTCCAAGGCTCCTCCAACAGCAGGCAGTCCACTTAACATGGACATAGTATAAAAAAAAAAAAACACCTCACAGTAAGGGAAAAAGAATTAACAATGCCAAGCAATAAAAACAGAAATCAAGGGAACAAGATCAAATATGACTCTATGACGCCTCTAAATAAACAAAACACCCCAAACCAAGATTATGAAGATGATGAGATAGAAGAAATGCAAGATATGGATTTCAAAAATTTATGATAAGAACATTTAGAAGTTTTCAAAAGCAAATCCTTGAACTACAGAAATCCTTATTGGACAGCATTGAGAATCTCTCTCATGAAAATGAAATTTAAGGAAGAATCAAAATGAAACTCAGAAACTAGTAGAACAGGAAAGTGTGATAGTGAAGAGAAATCAAAATGAAATGAAGAGCTCAATAGATCAAATGACAAACACATTAGAGAGCGTTAAAAACAGGATGGGTGAAGCAGAAGAGAGAATACAGGACTTAGAGCACAGGAAAACATACAGTCAAACCAAAGAAAAGAAGAGGAAATTGGAAATCTAAAAAATATTGTTGGAATGTACAGGATACTACTAAAAAAACAAACATTCGAGTTCTAGGAGTTCCTAAAGGCATGGAGAGGGAGAAAGGATTAGAAATTAGAAATCTGGAGCATAGGGAGATTACTGATGCCATAGACAGGAGTGTCAATTGGTAAAGTCAACAACAGGAGTCACTGTGCACTTACTCCTCATGTAGGATCTCTGTCCTTAATGTGCTGTGCATTGAGATTTAATGCTATAATGAGTACTCAAATAATATATTTCACTTTGTGTTTCTATGGGGGTGCAAACTGTTGAAATCTTTACTTAATGCATACTAAACTGATCCTCTGTAAAAAAAAAAAAAAAGAAAAGAAAAGAAAAGAAAAGAAAAGAAACTATCAACTCCCAACTTGACTCTCACTGGGATTAAACATGACAATAGGTCTGATCTGATTTCATCATCATTAAAAAAAATCATCTATTATTTTTCACTTTATGTTTCTGTGTGGGAGCAAACTGTTGAAATCCTTACTTAATGTATACTAAGCTGATCTTCTGTATATTAAGATAATTGAAAATGAATCTTGATGTGAATGGAAGGGGAGAGGGAGTGGGAAAGGGGAGGGTTGTGGGTGGGACGGTATGGGGGGGAAGCCATAGTAATCCATTATTCGTACTTTGGAAACGTATATTCATTAAATAAAAGTTAAAAAAAAAAAAAGAAGATAGAGCACAGGAAAACATACATTCAAACCAAAGAAAAGAAGAGGAAATTAGAAATCTAAAAAATATTGTTGGAATGTACAGGATACTACTAAAAAAACAAACATTCGAGTTCTAGGAGTTCCTAAAGGCATGGAGAGGGAGAAAGGATTAGAAGGCCTTTTTAGTGAGATACTAGCAGAGAACTTTCTGGGTTTGGAGAAGGACAGAGACATCCCAGTACAGGAAGCTCGTAGAACCCCCAATAAACATGACCAAAAGAGATCCTCACCACGACACGTTGTAATTAAACTCACCACAGTGAAACATAAAGAAAAGATCCTAAAATGTGCAAGAGATAAACGTCAGATTACTCTCAGAGGATCTCCAATCAGACTCACAGCAGACTTCTCATCAGAAACACTACAGGCTAGGAGGGAATGGCGAGACATAGCACAGGTGCTAAGAGAGAAAAATTGCCAGCCCAGAATATTATATCCTGCTAAGCTCTCATTTGTGAATGAAGGTGAAATAAAGACCTTTCATAGCAAACAGAAATTGAAAGACTTTGTGGCCACTCGTCCAGCCCTGCTAAAGATACTTAAAGATGTGCTACACACTCAGAAACACAGAAACACAGCCATCAATATGAAAGAAGGGAAAGGAAGAACACCTACCAGTAAAAGAGCATGGGAAGCTCAAAGCATATACTAGAAAATATCTCCGGGAAAATGGCAGGGCAAAGTCACTATGTATCAATAGTCACATTAAGCATTAATGGACTTAACATTTCAGTTAAAAGACACCGATTGGCTGATTGGCTTAAGGAACACAACCCAACTATTTGTTGCCTACAAGAAACACATCTCTCTAACAAAGATGCATGCAGTCTGAAAGTGAAAGGTTGGAAAAAGATATTCCATGCCAACAGAAACCAAAAAAAAGCAGGTGTAGCCATATTAATATCAGACAAAATAAACTTTAATACAAAAACTGTTAAGAGAGACACAGAGGGACACTATATAATGATTAAGGGTTCAATTCAACAGGAAGATGTAACTATTATACATGTATATGCACCTAATTACAGGGCACCGGTCTATTTAAAAGATATGTTAAGGGACTTAAAGGGAGACTTAGATTCCAATACAATAGTACTGGGGGACTTCAATACTCCACTCTCAGAAATAGACAGATCAATAGGACAGAAGATCAACAAAGAAACAGCAGATTTAATCGACACTATTGCACAAATTGATCTAACAGATATCTACAGAACTTTCAATCCTACAGCTAAAGACTTTACATTCTTCTCAGCAGTGCATGGAACCTTCTCTAGGATTGATCACATACTAGGCCATAAAGCAAGTGTCAGCAAATTTAAAAGAATTAGAATCATACCATGCAGCTTCTCAGACCACAGCGGGATGAAGCTGGAAATTAGCAACTCAGGAAACCCCAGAAAGTATGCAAACACATGCAGACTGAACAACATGCTCCTGAATGAACAATGGGTCATAGAAGCAATCAAAAGAGAAATCAAAAACTTTCTGGAAGTAAATGAGGATAACAACACAACATATCATAACTTATGGGAAACGGCAAAAGCAGTATTGAGAGGCAAGTTTATATCAATAGGTGCCTATATCAAGAAATTCGAAAGGCACCAAATAAATGAGCTTTCAGGACATCTCAAGGACCTAGAAAATTTGCAGCAAACCAGACCCAAATCTAGTAGGAGAAGAGGAATAATTAAAATCAGAGAAGAAATTAACAGGATTGAATCCAAAAAAAAAAAAAAAAAACACTACAAAAAATCAGCCAAGCGAAGAGCTGCTTTTTGAAAAAATAAACAAAATTGACACCGCATTGGCCCAACTAACTAAAAAAAGAAAAGACCCAAATCAACAAAATCAGAGAGGAAAAAGGAAACATAACAACAGACACCACAGAAATAAAAAGAATCATCAGAAATTACTACAAGGACTTGTATGCCAGCAAACAAGAAAATCTATCAGAAATGGATAGATTCCTGGACACATAAAATCCACCTAAATTGAACCATGCAGACATAGAAAACCTAAATAGACCCATAACTGAGACAGAAATTGAAACAGTAATAAAGGCCTTCCCAACAAAGAAAAGCCCAGGACCAGATGGATTCACTGCTGAATTCTAGCAGACATTTAAAGAAGAACTGATTCCATTTCTTCTCAAACTATTCAGAACAATCAAAAAAGATGGAATCCTCCCAAATTCTTTCTATGAAGCCAGCATCACCTTAGTCCCTAACCCAGAGAAAGATGCAGCACTGAAAGAAAATTACAGACCAATATCCCTGATGAACATAGACGCAAATATCCTCAATAAAATTCTCGCCAATAGAATACAACAACACATCAGGAAAATCATCCACCCAGACCAAGTGGGATTTATCCCTGGTATGCAGGGATGGTTCAACATTTGCAAATCAATCAATGTGATTCACCACATTAACAGAATGCAAAAGAAAAACCATATGATTATCTCAACAGACGCCAAGAAAGCATTCGATAAAATTCAACACCATTTCATGATGAAAACTCTAAGCAAATTGGGTATAGAAGGAACATTCCTCAATATAATCAAAGCAATTTATGAAAAACCCACGGCCAGCATCCTATTGAATGGGAAAAAGTTGGAAGCATATCCACTGAGATCTGGCACCAGACAGGGATGCCCACTCTCACCACTGCTATTTAACATAGTCCTGGAAGTTTTAGCCAGAGCCATCAGACAAAAAAAGAAATTAAAGGAATACAAATCGAGAAGGAAGAAGTCAAACTATCCCACTTTACAGACGATATGATTCTTCAATTAGAGTATCCAAAGATCTCTACTAAGAGACTATTAGAACTCATAGAGGAGTTTGGCAAAGTGGTAGGAAAAGACCCGGGAGGCACAGGCAGTCAAAGACAAAATCAACTATTGGGATTGCATCAAATTGAGAAGTTTCTGTACTGCAGAAGAAACAGTCAGGAGAGTGAAGTGACAACCGACAGAATGGGAAAAAATATTTGCAAACTATGCAACAGATAAAGGGTTGCTAACCAGAATCTACAAAGAGATCAAGAAGCTCCACAAAAACAAAACAATCAACCCACTTAAGAGATGGGCCAAGGACCTCAATAGACATTTTTCAAAAGAGGAAATCCAAATGGCCAACAGGCACATGAAAAAATGTTCAAGGTCACTAGCAATCAGGGAAATGCAAATCAAAACCACAATGAGGTTTCACCTCACCCCGGTTAGAATGGCTCACATGCAGAAATCTACCAACAACAGATGCTGGCGAGGATGTGGGGAAAAAGGGACACTAACCCACTGTTGGTGGGAATGCAAACTGGTCAAGCCACTATGGAAGTCAGTCTGGAGATTCCTCAGAAACATGAATATAAGCCTACCATTCGACCCAGCCATCCCACTCCTTGGAATTTACCCAAAGGAATTTAAATTGGCAAACAAAAAAGCGGTCTGCACCCTAATGTTTAGCAGCTCAATTCACAATAGCCAAGACCTGGAACCGACGTAAATGCCCATCAACGGTAGACTGGATAAAGAAATTATGGGATATGTACTCTTTAGAATACTATACCGCAGTAAGAAACAACGAAATCCAGTCATTTGCAACAAAATGGAGGAATCTGGAACACATCATGCTGAGTGAAATAAGCCAGTCCCAAAGGGACAAATACCATATGTTCTCCCTGATCGGTGACAACTGACTGAACACCAAAAAGGAAACCTCCTGAAGTGAAATGGACACTATGGGAAACGGTGACTTGATCAGCATAGCCCTGACTGTTAATGAACAACTTAATACATTATCCCTCTTAGTAGTTTTTTTGTCTGTTCTACTTAATATGACTGGTTTAATTCTGTAATTAATACACAGTTATTCTTAAGTGTTAAAAATTAACTGAAATGTGATCCCTGTTAAACATAAGAGTGGGAATAAGAGAGGGAAGAGAAGTATAATTTGGGACATGCTCAAGCTGACTTGCCCCAAATGGTAGAGTTAGAAACATACCAGGGGATTCCAATTCAATCCCATCAAGGTGGCATGTACCAATGCCATCTCACTAGTCCAAGTGATCAATTTCAGTTCACAATTGATCATAATGAAAGGACTAAGAGTCAAAGGGAGCACATAAACAAGTCTAGTACGTGCTAACACTAACCGATAGAATAAATAAAGGGGAGAGTGATCCAACATGGGAAGCGAGATACTCAGCAGACTCATAGAATGGCAGATGTCCTAACAGCACTCTGGGCTCAGAATCAGCCTGAAAGGCATTCGGATCAGGCTGAAAAGCCCATGAGAGTATTTCAGGCATGGAAAGCCAAGACACTCTGGCAAAAAAATAAAAGACCTAATTGAGGGATCTCTGTGAGTGAGATCCCAGTGGAAAGACAAGGTCTTCAAAGAAGGAGGTACCTTTCTCTGAAGGAAGGAGAGAACCTCCACTTTGACTATGACCTTGTCTAAACAAGATAAGAGTCGGAGAACTCAAAAGGCTTCCTATGGGGGTGCAAACGACTGAAATCTTTACTTAATGTACACTAAACTGATCTTCTGTAAAAAAAAAAAAAAAAAGAAATTATCAATTCCCAACTTGACTCTCACTGGGATTAAACATGACAATAGGTCTGATCTGATTTCATCATCATTAAAAAAAATCATCTATTATTTTTCACTTTATGTTTCTGTGTGGGAGCAAACTGTTGAAATACTTACTTAAGGTATACTAAGCTGATCTTCTGTATATTAAGAGAATCAAAAATGAATCTTGATGTGAATGGAAGGGGAGAGGGAGTGGGAAAGGGGAGGGTTGTGGGTGGGAGGGACGGTATGTGGGGGAAGCCATTGTAACACATGAGTCGTACTTTGGAAATTTATATTCATTAAATAAAAGATAAAAAAAAAAGGCTTCCATACCTTGGAAACTCGTAACTGGAGCATAAGGAGATTACTGATGCCATAAACAGGAGTGTCAATTTGTAAAGTCAACAACAGGAGTCACTGTGCACTTACTCTTCATGTAGGATCTCTGTCCTTAATGTGCTGTGTATTGAGATTTAATGCTATAACGAGGGCGGAGCCAAGAATGCGGAATAGTGTGGCACGCACCGATAGTCCGGGAAAATTTAGTTTAATCAAAGGATAGTTACGGTAGCCTCAGAAAAAAAAGAACCAGGAAAATATTGCAGAGGAAGCTCTTCTGGATCAAGTGGCTGTGAATCGGAGGACCTACTGGGAGAACAAGGTCGCCCACCGTGCGGAAGCCGAGCCACAGGACCGAGCCGCGGAAGCCACATGGTCTGCGCGCCAGTGCTCGAAGGGGAGTGCATGCCACACAGACAACAGCGGGGAGACTTGGGACGTCCAGAGCTCCAAGTCCACACATCGTCGCTGGAAGGGGAGGTGAGTTCAATAACCCGAGACATTGGTGGGGAAATGGGGGTCAGAATCTAGAGGGGAGGCCGGAAAGTGCAGCAAACTCACTACCTGAAAGAAGGAAAAAAAAAAAGCTTCGGGGTTTTTCTTCCCCCTAACCTTGCAAAGGTTGCAGGGCTGCAAGGCTTGAAGAATTCCCAAGAGACAAAGAGCAGGCCCCCTCTCTGGATTTACATATCAACAGCGGAGAGTTAAGGAACTGAGTCACTACAATTCAGTAGCCTAGGCAACCCAGTGGGAGTCCAGAGGAGCCTAAACAGACTCTGGGGGTAGAAACCAGAGACTAGAAGCTAAATACCATCAATTCTGCACAGCCGTGCCGTGCGGTGTTACTTACCCCCTGAATAAATAAAATAAATAAATAAAAAAAGAGAGAGATTTACCACGCATAACCTGAGGGTGTCACCTTTGCACACCCTTAACCAGGAAGAACCAAGCAGAGCTCTCAGACCGCACCCATCTCAGGCCTCCAAGGCTCCTCCAACAGCAGGCTTTCCACTTAACACGGACAGAGTATAAAATTTAAAAAAAAATGCACAGTGACGCAAGAAGAATTAACTATGCCAAGTAACAAACACAGAAATCCAGGGAGCAAGATCAACGATGACACTATGATGCCTCCAAATAAACAAAACACCCCAAACCAAGATTATGAAGATGATGAGATAGAAGAAATGCAAGATACGGATTTCAAAAATTTATGATAAGAACATTTAGAAGTTTTCAAAAGCAAATCCTTGAACTACAGAAATCCTTATTGGACAAGATTGAAAATCTCTCTCGTGAAAATGAAATTTTAAGGAAGAATCAAAATGAAATGCAGAAACTAGTAGAACAGGAAAGTGTGATAGTGAAGAGAAATCAAAATGAAATGAAGAGCTCCATAGATCAAATGACAAACACATTAGAAAGCCTTAAAAACAGAATGGGTGAAGCAGAAGAGAGAATATCGGACTTAGAAGATAGAGCACAGGAAAACATACAGTCAAACCAAAGAAAAGAAGACGAAATTAGAAATCTAAAACATATGGTCGGGAATCTTCAGGATACTATTAAAAAAACCAACATTCGGGTTCTAGGAGTTCCTGAAGGCATGGAGAGAGAGAAAGGATTAGAAGGCCTTTTTAGTGAGATACTAACAGAGAACTTTCTGGGTTTGGAAAAGGAAAGAGACATCCTAGTACAGGAAGCTCATAGAACCCCCAATAAACACGACCAAAAGAGATCCTCACCACGACACGTGGTAATTAAACTTACCACAGTGAAACATAAAGAAAAGATCCTAAAATGTGCAAGAGAGAAACGTCAGATTACTCTCAGAGGATCTCCAATCAGACTCACAGCAGACTTCTCATCAGAAACACTACAGGCTAGGAGGGAATGGCGAGACATAGCACAGGTGCTAAGAGAGAAAAATTGCCAGCCCAGAATATTATAGCCTGCTAAGCTCTCATTTGTGAATGAAGGTGAAATAAAGACCTTTCATAGCAAACAGAAATTGAAGGACTTTGTGGCCACTCATCGGCCCTGCAAAAGATACTTAAAGATGTGCTACACTCAGTAACACAGAAACACGGCCATCAATATGAAAGAAGGGAAAGGAAGAACACCTACCAGTAAAAGAGCATGGGAAGCTCAAAGCATATACTAGAAAATATTTCCGGGAAAATGGCAGGGCAAAGTCACTACGAATCAACAGTCACATTGAACATTAATCGTCTGAATTCTTCAGTTAAAAGACACCGTTTGGCTGACTGGCTCACAGAACACAACCCAACTATTTGTTGCCTACAAGAAACGTAACAACAGACACCACAGAAATAAAAAGAATCATCAGAAATCACTACAAGGACCTGTATGCCAGCAAACAGGAAAACCTATCAGAAATGGATAGAGAAGGTTCCATGTACTGCTGAGAAGAATGTAAAATCTTTAGCTGTAGGATTGAAAGTTCTGTATATATCTGTTAGATCCATTTGGGCTATAGTGTCGTTTAAATCTACTGTATCCTTGGTGATCTTCTGTCCTATTGATCTGCCTATTTCTGAGAGTGGAGTATTGAGGTCCCCCAGTACTATTGTATTGGGGTCTAAGTCTCCCTTTAAGTCCGTTAATAAATCTGTTAGATAAACTGGTGCCCCGTAGTTAGGTGCATATACATTGATAATTGTTATATCTTCTTGTTGTATTGATCCCTTAATCATTATGTAGTGTCCCTCTTTGTCTCTCTTAACGGTTTTTGTGCTAAAGTTTATGTTGTCCGATATTAAGATGGCTACGCCCGCTCTTTTTTTCATTTCTGTTGGCATGGTATATCTTTTTCCAACCTTTCACTTTCAGTCTGTATGAATGTTTGTTGGAAAGATGTGTTTCTTGTAAGCAGCAAATAGATGGGTTTTGTTCCTTTACACAATCAGCCAATCGGTGTCTTTTAACTGGACAGTTCAGGCCATTCACGTTCAATGTGACTAATGATAAGTGGTAACTTTGCCCTGCCATTTGCCAAAGATAAGTTCTAATATATGCTTTGAATTCCCTGTGATCTTTTGCTGTGAGGTTTCCTTCCTTGGTTTCCTTCCTTTACCTTCTTTCATATTGATGACCATGTTTCTGTGTTTCTGTGTGTAACACATCTTTAAGCATCTTTTGCAGGGCTGGACGAGTGGCAGCAAATTCTTTCAATTTCTGTTTGCTATGAAAGGTCTTTATTTCACCTTCATTCACAAATGATAGCTTTGCAGGATATAATATTCTGGGCTGGCAGTTGTTATCTCTTAGTACCTGGGCTATATCTCGCCATTCCCTCCTAGCTTGTAGAGTTTCTGATGAGAAGTCAGCTGTGAGTCTAATTGGAGATCCTCTGAGAGTAATCTGACGTTTCTCTCTTGCACATTTTAGGATCTTTTCTTTATGTTTCACTGTGGAGAGTTTAATTACAACGTGTCGTGGTGAGGATCTCTTTTGGTCGTGTTTATTAGGGGTTCTGAGGGCTTCCTGTACTAGGATTTCACTGTCCTTCTCCAAACCTGAGAAATTTTCTGCTAATATCTCACTAAAAAGGCCTCCTAATCCTTTCTCCTTCTCCATGCCTTCAGGAACTCCTAGAACCCGAATGTTGGGTTTTTTAATAGTATCCTGAAGATTCCCGACAATATGTTTCAGATTTCTAATTTCCTCTTCTTTTCTTTGGTCTGACTGTATCCTTTCCTGTTCTCTGTCTTCTAAGTCCGATATTCTCTCTTCTGCTTCACCGATTCTGTTTGTAAGGCTCTCTATTGTGTTTTTCATTTGTTCTATTGAATTCTTTTCTTCAGTCACTATCACAGTTTCCTGTTGTACTAGTTGTTTCATTTCATTTTGATTCCTCCTTAATATTTCATTTTCACGAGAGAGATTTTCTATCTTGTCCATTAAGGATTTCCGTAGTTCAAGAATTTGTTTTTGAGAACTTCTTAATGTTCTTATCAATTTTTTGAGATCTGCTTCTTGCATTTCTTCTATGTCATCATCTTCATAATCTTGAATTGGGATGTCTTTTTCATTTGAGGGCATCATGGTGACTTCCTTGTTTTTATTACCTCGGTTTTTGCGTTTGTTATTTGGCATATTGGAGATATTTAGTTTCTTCACTGTGGTGCTTTTTCTTGTTATACTATGACTCTAGATTAAGTGGACTCTCTGTTTTTGATGGATCCTTAGTGCTTGAGATGGGTGTGGCCTGTGAGCTCTGTTTGGTGTGCCAAAGGTGACACTCCCAGGTTAGGCGTGGTAAATCTCTCTCTCTCTCTTTTTTTTTTTTTTTGATTCAAAAGGGAAGTTATTCTGCACAGCTGAACGAAGTTGGAGGTAGTTAGCAGGCAAATGATATACCCACAGGAGCCAGAGATCGGAAGCTCTTTCCCAAGGACCACACAGGGAATCTGTTCTGCCCTCAGAGTGGGCTCAAATTCTCCTTCAGTCTCCCACTGGGTTGCCAAAGTTACGGAATTGTAGCGTCTCCGGAGAGTGCTCACGTGAATTCCGTGAGTTCTCTCCCGCATCGTCTCTTTTTTCACAGTCTCAGTTCAGTATCACCACAAATTTACTAGGTCCTAATCTCCTGTTCATTTGCCCTGCCCAGAGTCAGGTTTTTCTGCTAGGCTCAGGGCCGGTGCAGACCTGAGGTCGCTCTGCTTATGACGTATGTCCAAGATGGCGCCTGATCTTTGTCTTGCTTGCCCTTGAGAGGTGAGCAGAGCGAGAGAAACCCGTGTCCGTACCAGTCACCTTTGTTTTCTCTCTCTCTCTCTCTACCAGTTAGCCTGGTGAACTCCCCCCACCGGGGGGTCATTCCCTCTAGTCTCCTCTCTCCGCTTGCCTGCCGGTGTCTCGGGCTATTGAGGTTCGGCTCACCTCACGTTCCAGCGCTGGTGTGTTGAGTCTGCCGCTGGTGTCCCGAACTGTGGGCTCCCATGCTCTCCACGCAGGTCCGCTGTGAATCACACGTTCCGGAAGAGTTTCTTCTGCTGTTTCCTCCCCTACTCTTCCTTGAACCTGCAGTATCTCCACTTTTATTAAACTATCTCTCCCAGGACTATCAGTGTGCTCCCTTCCTATTCCGCCATCTTGCCTCCCCCTCAGAATGCAGCAGTTTTAAGTAATTTCATAAGGAAGCACCTTCTGATATGCTGGCCTGACTTCTAATGTAAAATCTAAACAATACTTAGTTCTGAATCCGAGTTTTCTCCAGTTTTCATCACTTCATACATTAGCAAAGCTAATGATATCAATCTGTGCTTTCTAGATTGCTGTAGGTATTGTAACAATTTAATAGTTAGATATGATTTGTTGTCAAGGTGGGTGGACACCATTTCACAATAAATTGGCTACAGAAAGTGAAATAAAGTCTTAATGACTAAAGAATGATTTCCATTTTGCTTTAGCAAAATAGGTGTTTATGCCATGTACCACCACATTTCCTGCTTAACATCTCTGTTTATTTTTCTTCGTAGTTTTCTAATGAATCAATTAGTTTTCTGAGGTAATATTATATTTAAAAAACTAACCTTTCCAACTGAAAGTATAAAGACAAATAAAATGTTAACACATGATACAAAGGTTTCACACAGCATTAGAGAGTCAGCAATAGTGACTGCTGCTCTTCATTGTGATTGACCCACCCCTTCAAAGACTGCAGCAAAGGAGTCAATTGTGTAAACTGTACTGTGATTAAATTATTTAGCCCATAAATATATCCCTCATCTATTGTGCTGCTAGGGAACATATGAACAATTTCCCTGATAAACACAGATGCAAAAATACGCAGCAAAATACTATCAATCGAATCCAACAACACATCAGAAAGATCATCTACCCAGACCAAGTGGAATTTATCCCTGGTATTCAGGGATGGTGCAACATTTGCAAATCAATAAATGTAATACATGATGTTAACAAACTGAAACAAAAACCATGTGATTATCTCAATAGATGCAAAGAAGGCAATTGGCAAAATATAACATTCCTTTCATGATGAAAACCTTAAGCAAATTGTGTATAGAAAGAAGATTCCTTAACACAATCAAGGTAATCTATGGAAAACCACAGCCAACATCTTAATAAATGGGGACAAAATGAACACATTAGCATTAAGATCCAGAACCAAACAATGATGCCCACTCTCCACATTGCTATTCAATATAGTCCTGGAAGTTTTAGCCAGAACCATTAGGTAAGAAAAACAAATCAAAGGGATACAAATTGGGAAGGTGGAAGTCAAGCTATCCCTCCCTATTTGCAGATGGCATGATTCTATATATAGGCGATCCAAAATACTCCACTAAAAGACTATTGGAAATCATAAAAGAGTTTGTTAAAGTGGCAGGGTATAAAATCAACACACAAAAATCAATGGCCTCTGTATATACAGACAATGAAATAGTTGAGAAAGAACTTCTTTTTTTTGACAGGCAGAGTGGACAGTGAGAGAGAGAGACAGAGAGAAAGGTCTTCCTTTTGCCGTTGTTTCACCCTCCAATGGAGGCCGCGGCCGGCGCGCTGCGGCCGGCGCACCGCGCTGATCCGATGGCAGGAGCCAGGAGCCAGGTGCTTTTCCTGATCTCCCATGGGGTGCAGGGCCCAAGCACCTGGGCCATCCTCCACTGCACTCCCTGGCCACAGCAGAGGGCTGGCCTGGAAGAGGGGCAACCAGGACAGAATCCAGCGCCACAACCGGGACTAGAACCTGGTGTGCCGGCGCTGCATGGCGGAGGATTAGCCTAGTAAGCCATGGCGCCGGCCGAGAAAGAACTTCTAAGATCAATCCCATTCACAATAGCTACACAAAATAACAAATATCTTGGAATAAATTTTTTTTATTTTAAAAATGCATTTATTTTATTTTTTATTTTTTAGAAAGCCTTTATTTAATAAATATAAATTACATAGGTACAGCTTTTGGAATATAGTGGTTCCTTCCCCTGCAATGGCCCTCCCACCCCCAAACTGTCCCACCTCCAACTCCCTCTCACATCCCATTCTACATTTTTTTAAATTTTATTTAATGAATATAAATTTCCAAAGTACAGTTTATGGATTAAAATGGCTCCCCCCCCATAAATTCCCTCCCACCTGCAACCCTCCCCTTTCCCACCCCCTCTCCCCTTCCATTCATATCAAGATTCATTTTCAATTCTCTTTATATATAGAAGATCAGTTTAGCATATATTAAGTAAAGATTTCAACAGTTTGCACCCACATAGAAACACAAAGTGAAAAATACTGTTTGAGTACTAGTTATAGCATTAAATCACAGCACATTAAGGACAGAGATCCTACATGAGGAGTAAGTGCACAGTGACTCCCGTTGTTGACTTAACAAATTGACATTCTTGTTTATGGCATCAGTAATCACCCTAGGCTCTTGATATGAGCTGCCAAGGCTATGGAAGCCTTTCGAGTTCATCAACTCTGATCATATTTAGACAAGGTCGTAGTCAAAGTGGAAGTTCTCTCCTCCCTTCAGAGAAAGGTACGTCCTTCTTTGATGACCTGTTCTTTCCACTGGGATCCCACTCGTGGAGATCTTTCAATCTTTCATTTAGGTAGTGCTTTTTTTTTTTTTTTTTTTTGCCAGAGTGTCTTGGCTTTCCATGCCTGGAATACTCTCATGGGCTTTTCAGCCAGATCTGAATGCCTTAAGGGCTGATTCTGAGGCCAGAGTGCTGTTTAGGACATCTGCCATTCTATGAGTCTGCTGTGTATCTCGCTTCCCATGTTGGATTATCCTCTCCCTTTATTATTCTGTGAGTTAGTATTTGCAGACACCAGTCTTGTTTATGTGATCCCTTTGACTCTTAGTCCTATCATTATGATCAATTGTGAACAGAAATTGATCACTTGGACTGGTGAGATGGCATTGGTACATGCCACCTTGATGGGATTGAATCGGAAACCCCTGGTATGTTTCTAACTCTACCGTTTGGGCAATTCAGGTTGAGCATGTCCCAAACTGTACATCTCTTCCCTCTCTTATTCCCCACTCTTATGTTTAACAGGGATCACATTTTAGTTAATTTTTAACACTTAAGAATAACTGTGTATTAATTACAGAATTCAACCAATAGTATTAAGTAGGACAAACAAAAAAATACTAAGAGGGATAATGTGTTAAGTTATTCATCAACAATCAGGGCAAGGGCTGATCAAGTCACAATTTCTCATAGTGTTCATTTCACTTTAACAGGTTTCCTTGTTAGTGCTTGGTTATTTGACACCAATCAGGGAGAACATAGGATGTTTGCCGCTTTGGGCTGGCTTAATTCAAAAGCATAATGTTTTCCAGATTCCTCCATTTTGTTGCAAGTGACCGGATTTCATTGTTTTTGACTGCAGTATAGTATTCTATAGAGTACATATCCCGTAATTTCTTTTTTTTTAATTCTCCTTCTCTTTCCTGTGATATTCTTTTCTTATTCTTTTTTTTAACTTTTATTTAATGAATATAAATTTCCAAAGTACGATTTATGGATTACAATGGCTTCCCCCCCATACCGTCCCTCTCACCCACTACCCTCCCCTTTCCCACTCCCTCTCCCCTTCCATTCACATCAAGATTCATTTTCGATTCTCTTAATATACAGAAGATCAACTTAGTATACATTAAGTAAGGATTTCAACAGTTTGCTCCCACACAGAAACATAAAGTGAAAAACAATAGATGATTTTTTTAAATGATGATGAAATCAGATCAGACCTATTGTCATGTTTAATCCCAGTGAGAGGGGCAACCAGGATAGAACCCAGCACCCCGACCGGGACTAGAACCCGGTGTGCCGGCGCCACAGGCAGAGGATTAGCCTAGTGAGCCACAGCACCGGCTATGTTTCTATGGGGGTGCAAACGACTGAAATCTTTACTTAATGTACACTAAACTGATCTTCTGTAAAAAAAAAAAAAAAAAGAAAGAAAGAAATTTTCAATTCCCAACTTGACTCTCACTGGGATTAAACATGACAATAGGTCTGATCTGATTTCATCATCATTTTAAAAAAATCATCTATTATTTTTCACTTTATGTTTGTGTGTGGGAGCAAACTGTTGAAATACTTACTAAAGGTATACTAAGCTGATCTTCTGTATATTAAGATAATCGAAAATGAATCTTGATGTGAATGGAAGGGGAGAGGGAGTGGGAAAGGGGAGGGTTGTTGGTGGGAGGGACGGTATGGGGGGGGAAGCCATTGTAACCCATGAGTCGTACTTTGGAAATTTATATTCATTAAATAAAAGATAAAAAAAAATAAAATAAATACATACATACCTAAAAAAAAAAAAAAAGTTGAAATGAACAAGAGAAGAAGAGAGAATACTGATGTTATGCTAGGCTGTTGAAAGCTTTGTTTTTTTAAGATCATACCAGTTACTTGGTGCCAAGTATTTGGGGAAAATTCAGAAATAAATGATTTCAAAATTGAAAAAAAAAAAATCCCAGTGAGAGTCAAGTTGGGAATTGATAATTTCTTTTTTTTTTTTACAGAAGATCAGTTTAGTATACATTAGGTAAAGATTTCAACAGTTTGCACCCCCATAGAAACACAAAGTGAAATATATTGTTTGAGTACTCGTTATAGCCTTAAATCTCAATGCACAGCACATTAAGGACAGAGATCCTACATGAGGAGTAAGTGCACAGTGACTCCTGTTGTTGACTTTACCAATTGACACTCCTGTCTATGGCATCAGTAATCTCCCTATGCTCCAGTCATGAGTTTCCAAGGCTATGGAAGCCCTCTGAGTTCTCCGACTCTTATCTTGTTTAGACAAGGTCATAGTCAAAGTGGAGGTTCTCTCCTCCCCTCAGAGAAAGGTACCTCCTTCTTTGAAGACCTGTTCTTTCCACTGGGATCTCACTCACAGAGATCTTTTGCCAGAGTGTCTTGGCTTTCCATGCCTGAAATACTCTCATGGGCTTTTCAGCCAGATCCGAATGCCTTTAGGGCTGATTCTGAGCCCAGAGTGCTGTTTAGGACATCTGCCATTCTATGAGTCTGCTGAGTATCTCACTTCCCATGTTGGATCACTCTCCCCTTTATTTATTCTATCGGTTGGTGTTAGCAGATACTAGACTTGTTTATGTGCTCCATTTGACTCTTAGTCCTTTCATTATGATCAATTGTGAACTGAAATTGATCACTTGGAATAGTGAGATGGCATTGGTACATGCCACCCTGATGGGATTGAATTGGAATCCCCTGGTATGTTTCTAACTCTACCATTTGGGGCAAGTCAGCTTGAGCATGTCCCAAATTATACATCTCTTCCCTCTCTTATTCCCACTCTTATGTTTAACAGGGATCACATTTCAGTTAATTTTCAACACTTAAGAATAACTGTGTGTTAATTACAGAATTAAACCAGTCATATTAAGTAGAACAGACAAAAAAAACTACTAAGAGGGATAATGTATTAAGTTGTTCATTAACAGTCAGGGCTGTACTGATCAAGTCACCGTTTCCCATAGTGTCCATTACACTTCAGGAGGTTTCCTTTCTGGTGTTCAGTCAGTTGTCACTGATCAGGGAGAACATATGGTATTTGTCCCTTTGGGACTGGCTTATTTCACTCAGCATGATGTGTTCCAGATTTCTCCATTTTGTTGCAAATGACTGGATTTCGTTGTTTCTTACTGCGGTATAGTATTCTAAAGAGTACATATCCCATAATTTCTTTATCCAGTCTACCGTTGATGGGCATTTACGTCGGTTCCAGGTCTTGGCTATTGTGAATTGAGCTGCTAAACATTAGGGTGCAGACCGCTTTTTTGTTTGCCAATTTAAATTCCTTTGGGTAAATTCCAAGGAGTGGGATGGCTGGGTCGAACGGTAGGGTTATCTTCAGGTTTCTGAGGAATCTCCAGACTGACTTCCATAGTGGCTTGACCAGTTTGCATTCCCACCAACAGTGGGTTAGTGTCCCTTTTTCCCCACATCCTCGCCAGCATCTGTTGTTGGTAGATTTCTGCATGTGAGCCATTCTAACCGGGGTGAGGTGAAACCTCATTGTGGTTTTGATTTGCATTTCCCTGATTGCTAGTGACCTTGAACATTTTTTCATGTGCCTGTTGGCCATTTGGATTTCCTCTTTTGAAAAATGTCTATTGAGGTCCTTGGCCCATCTCTTAAGTGGGTTGTTTGTTTTGTTTTTGTGGAGTTTCTTGATCTCTTTGTAGATTCTGGTTATTAACCCTTTTCTATAGCACAGTTTGCAAATATATTTTTCCCATTCTGTCGGTTGTCTCTTCACTCTCCTGACTGTTTCTTTTGCAGTACAGAAACTTCTCAATTTGATGCAATCCCAATAGTTGATTTTGTCTTTGCCTGTGCCTCCTGGGTCTTTTCCAGAAATTCTTTGCCTTTGCCAATATCTTGAAGGGTTTCTCCAATGTTCTCTAATAACATGATCGTGTCAGGTAGTAGATTTAGGTCTTTAATCCACGTTGAGTGGATTTTTGTGTAAGGTGTAAGGTAGGGGTCTTGCTTCATGCTTCTGCACGTGGAAATCCAGTTTTCCCAGCACCATTTATTTAAAAGACTGTCCTTGCTCCAGGAATTGGTTTTAGATCCTTGATCAAATATAAGTTGGCTGTAGATGTTTGGGTTGATTTCTGGTGTTTCAATTCTGTTCCATTGGTCTATCCATCTGTTGCTGTACCAGTACCATGCTGTTTTGATTACAACTGCCCTGTAGTATGTCCTGAAATCTGGTATTGTGATGTCTCCGGCTTTGTTTTTGTTGTGCAAGATTGCTTTAGCTATTCGAGGTCTCTTGTGCCTCCATATGAATTTCAGCACCATTTTTTCCAGATCTGAGAAGAATGTCTTTGGTATCTTGATTGGGATTGCATTGAATCTATAAATTGCTTTTGGGAGAATGGACATTTTGATGATGTTGATTCTTCCAATTCATGAGCATGGAAGATTTTTCCATTTCTTGGTATCCTCTTCTGTTTCTTTCTTTAAGGTTTTGTAATTCTCATTGTAGAGATCTTTAACGTCCTTAGTTAAGTTTATCCCAAGGTATTTGATTGTTTTTATAGCTATTGTGAATGGTATTTATCTTAGCAGTTCTTTCTCAGCCATGGCATTGCTTGTGTATACAAAGGCTGTTGATTTTGTGCATTGATTTTATACCCTGCTACTTTGCCAAACTCCTCTATGAGTTCCAATAGTCTCTTAGTAGAGTTCTTTGGATCCCCTAATTAAAGAATCATGTCATCTGCAAAGAGGGATAGTTTGACTTCTTCCTTCTCAATTAGTATTCCTTTAATTTCTTTTTCTTGTCTGATGGCTCTGGCTAAAACTTCCAGAACTATGTTAAATAGCAGTGGTGAGAGTGGGCATCCCTGTCTGGTGCCAGATCTCAGTGGATATGCTTCCAACTTTTCCCCATTCAGTAGGATGCTGGCTGTGGGCTTTTCATAAATTGCTTTGATTATATTGAGGAATGCTCCTTCTATACCCAATTTGCTTAGAGTTTTCATCATGAAAGGGTGTTGAATCTTATCGAATGCTTTCTATGCATCTATTGAGATAATCATATGGTTTTTCTTCTGCAGTCTGTTAATGTGGTGAATCACATTGATTGATTTGCGAATGTTGAACCATCCCTGCATACCAGGGATGAATCCCACTTGGTCTGGGTGGATGATTTTCCTGATGTGTTGCTGTATTCTATTGGTGAGAATTTTATTGAGGATTTTTGTGTCTATGTTCATCAGGGATATTGGTCTGTAATTTTCTTTCAGTGCTGCATCTTTCTCTGGGTTAGGGACTAAGGTGATGCTGGCTTCATAGAAAGAATTTGGGAGGATTCCATCTTTTTTGATTGTTCTGAATAGTTTGAGAAGAAATGGAATCAGTTCTTCTTTAAATGTCTGGTAGAATTCAGCAGTGAATCCATCTGGTCCTGGGCTTTTCTTTGTTGGGAGGGCCTTTATTACTGTTTCAATTTCTGTTTCAGTTATGGGTCTATTTAGGTTTTCTATGTCTTCATGGTTCAGTTTAGGTAGATTTTATGTGTGCAGGAATCTATACATTTCTGATAGATTTTCTTGTTTGCTGGCATACAAGTCCTTGTAGTAATTTCTGATGATTCTTTTTATTTCTGTGGTGTCTGTTGTTACGTTTCCTTTTTCATCTTTGATTTTGTTGATTTGGGTCTTTTCTCTTCTTTTTTTAGTTAGTTGGGCCAATGGGGTGTCAATTTTGTTTATTTTTTCAAAAAACCAGCTCTTCGCTTGGCTGATTTTTTGTAGTGTTTTTTTTTGGGATTCAATCCTGTTAATTTCTTCTCTGATTTTAATTATTCCTCTTCTCCTACTAGATTTGGGTCTGGTTTGCTGCAAATTTTCTAGGTCCTTGAGATGCGCTGAAAGGTAATTTATTTGGTGCCTTTCCAATTTCTTGATATAGGCCCCTATTGCTATAAACTTGCCTCTCAATACTGCTTTTGCTGTATCCCATAAATTTTGATATGTTGTGTTGTTATCCTCATTTACTTCCAGAAAGTTTCTGATTTCTCTTTTGATTTCTTGAATGACCTATTGTTCATTCAAGAGCATGTTGTTCAGTCTCCATGTGTTTGCATACTTTCTGGGGTTTCCTGAGTTGCTAATTTCCAGCTTCATTCCACTGTGGTCTGAGAAGCTGCATGGTACGATTCTAATTCTTTTAAATTTGCTGAGACTTGCTTTATGGCCTAGTATGTGATCAATTCTAGAGAAGGTTTCATGCATTGCTGAGAAGAATGTAAAGTCTTTAGATGTAGGATTGAAAGTTCTGTACCCCCGTGTTTACTGTAGTTCAATTCACAGTAGCTAAGATATGGAATCAACACAGAAGTCCATGTACTGAAGATTGGATAAAAAAATTATGGTATATGTTCACCATGCAATACTAGAGAGTTTGAAAAAAATGAAATCTTGTCATTTGCAGCAAAATGGATGCAAGTGGAAACCATCATACTTACTGAAATAAGCGTCTCAAAAAGATTAATACCATATATTCTCCCTGATCTATGATAACTATTAGAGTACCTAAAAGGTAATCTATAGAAGTAAAGTTGACACTTTTAGATGCAATGGTTTCAAATAGCCCTTGTGTCAACTTGGAGGAATAGTTATTTTTTTCTTCTAAGTATTTGTTGAACTCTTTACTTAGTGTAGGGTTAATCATAGGAGTATGAATTTAATTGAAAATAAATCTTTGTAAAAAATAAGAATGGGAATATTAGAGGGAGGAGGAAGATTAGTGAGAGTATGGACAGGAGGGAGGGTAGTGTTGGGAAGAATCACAGTGTTCCTAAATTCATATATAGGGAATTCATGACATTTGTATACCTTAAATAAGAGGTTTCTATGTTAAAAAAGAAAATGTGAGATATCTATATATATATACACACACACACACACACAAATATACACACATCATACACCCACATACATACATATCTATCTATCTATACATATATACACACACAGACTTTAATAGTATTCAGCTATAAGAAGAATGAAATCCTATCATATTCAACAAATTGGTTGATACCAAAGGACATCAAATTGCATGGAATATGTCAGACATAGAAAGACAAATGTTGTCCATTTTATGTGGAAACTAAGATTAAAAATCAGTCTGAACACAATGTTAATTACTAGAAGCTGGGAAGGGGAGAGCTAAAAGGAAATTGGATTAAAAAATAGGAGAAGCTGGATGTGGTCCATTAGTTGTGACAAATTTACAAATATGAGATTTTAACAGGGGAAGTGAGGGTAGGATTATATAGGAAATCACTGTAGTATTACATCATAATTTTTGTTTTATAAATTTAAAATTAATGATAAAATTGAAAACTGTTGACAAAAATAAAAATTATGAAAAAAGAATTGAAAATTGAAGAACTAGACAGAGAAAATTGTTGGTTGTTTGAATATGATAGTTTTGTCTACATAGAAAATCCCATAGAATCTACATATAATCCATAACTTCCTCAATTCACCACATGTGTTTTAATCGTCTGGAAAATGCATAAATAAAGTGTGGCATACACAAACAGCAGATCACTCTAGCAATTAAATTGATGAACTATTTCTGAATATATCAGCCTGGATGAATTTCTGAAACCTGATAAATGGAAAAAGTTAATTTTAGAAAGTTCCATATAATCAGACATTTATGTAAAATTTGAAGACGTACATAGATAAGTGTGTTGGTTCTCTTTTGCTGTTGTAACAAATTACCATCAATTTAACAACTTAAAACAGCACCTGTTGGTTATCTCATCGTTCTGTAAGTCAGAAGTCTGGGTACATGGTGCTCAGGTGCATCCCGAGAGTCTCAAAAGGAGTAAATCAACATGTCAGCAAGGCTGAATTCCTTTCTGGGGAACTGGGAATGAATCTGCTTCCAACCTCAGGTTGCTGGCTGAAGTTTGTTTCATTCAGTTGTAAGACTGAGGTGCCTTTTTTGGTAAAGATTTACTTATTCAAATGAAAGTCAGAGTTGGGGAGAGAGAGAGAGCGAGAGCGAGAGCGAGCGAGAGAGAGTGCACGCAAATGTTCTTCCATCTGTTGGTTCACTTCCTAGATGGCTACAAGGGTGGGGCTGTGCCAGGAGCTTCATCCAGGTTTCCCATGAACTTGGAAGGGGCCCAAGTACTTGTGCCATCTTCTGTTGCTTTTGCCAGCTATTATCAGGGAACTGGATTGGAATTGGAGCAGCTGTGACACAAATGGCTGCCCATATGGGATGCTGGCACCGTAGGAGGCAGCTATGCCACAACACCACCCTTGAGGTCCCTGTTTCTTTGCTGACTATCAAGTGTTGTTGCTCCTAGAGCCTTGCCCCCATTGCTTTTCTGTGTCCCTCCTTAAGCAATGATGGGCTGAGTGTTCTCATGCTTCAAATGTCTTTGACTTCCACTTCTGCCATGTTCCTCTCAAATTAGTGGAGAAAGTTCTCTATTTCTCTGGGAGTCACTGAGTACAGGCTCCCCATGTAGGATCTCCATCCTTAATGTGTTTTACTATGAAACTTAAAAACAACACTACTAATCGAACAATGCCCTATACCTTGTGTGGTTGTGTGAGTGCAGCCTGTTGAAATCCTGGCTTAATGTATACTAAGTTGATCTTCTGTCTATGTAGGTGATTGAAAATGAAACTCAATGAAGGGTGGGATGGGAGAGGGAGTGGGAGAGGGGAGGGCCGCGGGAGGGAGGGAGGTTGTGGGGGGGAGCCACAACAATACAAAAGTTGCACTTTGTAAATTCACATTTAAAATAAAAAAAGAACTTATGGGGGAAAGCCATTGTAATTCATAAACTGTACTTTGGAAATTTATATTTATTAAATAAAAGTTTAAAAAAGGACAGTTCTCTGGTTCTCGTGCCATGGGATTCCAAATCCCATGAAGTTGGCATGTATCAATGCCATCTTACTTGTCAAAGTGATCAGTTTAAGTTCATAACTGATCATAAAGATAGGATTAAGTATCAAAGGGATCACATAAACAATACCAGTGTCTGCTAATAATAACTGGTATAATTAAAAAGGAGAGAATGATCCAACATGAGAAATGGAATACACAGCAGACTCATAGAATGGCAGATGCCCTAAAAAGCACTCTAGCCTCAGAATCAGCCCTTAACACATTCAGATCTGGCTAAAAAGCCCATGAGAGTATTTTAGGCATGGAAAGCCAAGAAAGGCACTGTGGCAAAAAAAGACCTAAATGAAAGATCTCTGTGAATGAGATCGTAGTGGAAAGAATGGGCCATCCAAGAGGAAGGTACCTTTCTCTGAAGGGAGGAGAGAACTTCCACTTTGATTATGGCCTTGGCTAAATAAGGTCAGAGTTTGTGAGCTCCAGAGGCTTCCATATCCTTGGCAGCTCAAGAGCATCGGATGATTACTGACATCATAAATAAGAGTGTCAACTGTTAAATCAACAACGGAGTCACTGCGCACTTTCTCCCCATGTAGGATCTCTGTCCTTAATGTGTTGTACTATGAGAATTAATGGTAAAACTAGTATTCAAACAGTACTTTATACTCTGTGTTTCTGTGTGGGTTCAATCTGTTGAAATCTTAACTTAGTATATACTAAGTTGATCTTCTGTATATAAATATAATCACAAATGAATCTTGATGAAGAATGGGATGGGAGAGGAGTAGGAGATGGGATGGTTTGCAGGTAGGAGGGAGGTTATCGGAGGGAAAAACTGCTATAATCTAAAAGTTGTACTTTCAAAATTTATATTTATTAAATAAAAGTTTTTTTAAAAAGTTCTCTGTTTCTAAGGACTCATGAGATTAAGGTTTCCTTCTAGATAATCTCCCTATTTTAATGTCTGTCACCTTAATCTGCAAAGTCTTTTTCCCATGTGAGGGAGCGTATTCACAGGTTTCATTGGATAGGGTGTGGACACCTCTGGGGAGCCATTTTGCTCACCACAAAAGGCTGTTTTCTGACTCAAGGATATTAATTATTGATGGGTGAGGAAGTAAGAGATTCAGGGATGGTGCCTGCTTTGCGTCTTGTTACATCACTTTCAATCCAGCTCCCTGAAAATGTTGCACCCTAGGAGGCAGCAAGTGATAGCTCAAGTGCTTGGGTTCTTGACACCCAAGAGAGCAACTTGGGTTGAATTCCAGGATCCTATTATTGGCCTGGCCCAACACCAGCTTTTGAGGGCATTTCAGGAATTAAAAAAGGGTATCAAAATGTAACTTCCTATTTAAAAAAGAATCTGAAGAAAATATGGTAGAACTGTAATAAATAAAAATAAAGTAATACCTTTTCATATGACAGTACAATCACTGAAAATTAAGATATCAATTAAAATATACTAAAATTAAATATAGATTAAAATTAAAATAGATGAATTAATTCCAGAGAAGATGCAATTACACTAAAGAATCCTCAGAGTAATGTAAGACTAATAAGACAGAGAACAATGGAATGATATCTTCAAAGTACTGAATAAAAATGTCCCCATTCAAATTTTATATTTAGAAAATATTTTAACATTGAAAGTGAAATGAAAGAATCAATAGAAGGCTGACACTAAAGGGAAACTTAAAAGGAGGCCTTTGGGGAGAAAGAAACTGCTCACAATACAAGTTCTTACTTTATTCTGACATATATTCCAATTCACTAGAATCTCTTTGGCTTTGTCTAATTTATTTTTTTTTAACTTTTATTTAATGAATATAAATTTCCAAAGCACAGTTTATGGATTACAATGTAGGATTGAAAGTTCTGTAGATATCTGTTAGATCCATTTGGGCAATAGTGTCGATTAAATCTGCTGTTTCCTTGTTGATCTTCTGTCCGGATGATCTGTCTATTTCTGAGAGTGGAGTACTGAAGTCCCCCAGTACTATTGTATTGGAATCTAAGTCTCCCTTTAAGTCCCTTAACATGTCTTTTAAATAGACTGGTGTTCTGTAATTAGGTGCATATACATTTATAAAGTTACATCTTCCTGTTGAATTGAACCCTTAATCATTATATAGTGTCCCTCTGTGTCTCTCTTAACAGTTTTTGTATTAAAGTTTATTTTGTCTGATATTAATATGGCTACACCTGCTTTTTTTTGGTTTCTGTTGGCATGGAATATCTTTTTCCAACCTTTCACTTTCAGTCTGCATGCATCTTTGTTAGAGAGATGTGTTTCTTGTAGGCAACAAATAGTTGGGTTGTGTTCCTTAAGCCAATCAGCCAATCGGTGTCTTTTAACTGAAGAGTTAAGTCCATTAACGTTTAATGTGACTATTGATACATAGTGACTTTGCCCTGCCATTTTCCCGGAGATATTTTCTAGTATATGCTTTGAGCTTCCCATGCTCTTTTACTGGTAGGTGTTCTTCCTTTACCTTCTTTCATTTTGATGGCCGTGTTTCTGTGTTTCTGAGTGCAACACATCTTTAAGCATCTTTAGCAGGGCTGGATGAGTGGCGGTAAAGTCTTTCAATTTCTGTTTGCTATGAAAGGTCTTTATTTCACCTTCATTCACAAATGAGAGCTTAGCAGGATATAATATTCTGGGCTGGCAATTTTTCTCTCTTAGCACCTGTGCTATGTCTCACCATTCCCTCCTAGCCTGTAGTGTTTCTGATGAGAAGTCTGCTGTGAGTCTGATTGGAGATCCTCTGAGAGTAATCTGAAGTTTATCTCTTGCACATTTTAGGATCTTTTCTTTATGTTTCACTGTGGTGAGTTTAATTACAACGTGTCGTGGTGAGGATCTCTTTTGGTCATGTTTACTAGGGGTTCTATGAGCTTCCTGTACTAGGATGTCTCTGTCCTTCTCCAAACCTGGAAAGTTCTCTGCTAGTATCTCACTAAAAAGGCCTTCTAATCCTTTCTCTCTCTATATGCCTTCAGGAACTCCTAGAACTTGAATGTTGGTTTTTCAAATGTATCCTGTAGATTCCCAACAATATTTTTTAGATTTCTAATTTCCTCTTCTTTTCTTTGGTTTGACTGTATGTTTTCCTGTTCTCTATCTTCTAAGTCCGATATTCTTTCTTCTGTTTCACCCATTCTGTTTTTAAGGCTCTCTAATGTGTTTGTCATTTGATCTATTGAGCTCTTCATTTCATTTTGATTTCTCTTCACTATCACACTTTCCTGTTCTACTAGTTTCTGAGTTTCATTTTGATTCTTCCTTAAAATTTCATTTTCACGAGAGAGATTTTCAATCCTGTCCAATAAGGATTTCTGTAGTTCAAGGATTTGTTTTTGAAAACTTCTAAATGTTCTATTCATAATTTTTTTGAAATCCGTATCTTGCATTTCTTCTATCTCATCATATTCATAATCTTGGCTTGGGGTGTTTTGTTTATTTGGAGGCGTCATAGTGTCTTCGTTGATCTTGTTCCCTCGATTTCTGTTTTTATTGCTTGGCATTGTTAATTCTTCTTCCCTCACTGTGTGTTTTTTTTATACTATGTCTGTGTTAAGTGGACTGCCTGCTGTTGGAGGAACCTTGGAGGTTGATGGGTGTGGCCTGAGAGCTCTGCTTGGTTCTTCCGGGTTATGGGTGTGCAAAGGAGACACCCTCAGGTTATGCGTGGTAAATATCTCTCTATTTATTTATTTATTTATTTATTTATTTTATTCAGGAGGTAAGTAATACCGCACCACACGGCTGAGCAGAATTGATGGTATTTAGCTTCCGATCTCTGGCTTCTACCCAAAGAGTCTGTGCAGGCTCTGTTTCTCCTCTGGACTCCCACTGGGTTGCCTAGGCTACTGAATTGTAGTGACTCAGTTCCTTAGCTCTCCCCTGTTGTTATGTAAATCCAGAATGGGGCCTGCTCTTTGTCTCTTGCTCGCCTTTGCAAGGTTGGCAGAGAGAGAAACTAGACAGAAACTTGTCTGTACCAGTACCCCCCACCACTTTTTTCCTTCTCTCCTGTAGTCAGTCTGGTGAACTTTCCCGCTCCCCTCTAGATTCTGACTGCCGTTTCCCCGCCAATGTCTCAGGTTACTGAGCTCCCCTCCCCTTCCAGCGCTTATGTGTGGACTCGGAGCCCTGGCATCCCTGCTCTCCCCGCTGGTGTCTGTGTGACATCCACTCCCCTTCCTGCACTAATGTGCAACACATCTTTAAGCATCTTTTGCAGGGCTGGACGACTGGTGACAAATTCTTTCAATTTCTGTTTGCTATGAAAGGTCTTTATTTCACCTTCATTCACAAATGATAGCTTTGCAGGATATAATATTCTGGGCTGGCAGTTGTTCTCTCTTAGTACCTGGGCTATATCTCGCCATTCCCTCCTAGCTTGTAGGGTTTCTGATGAGAAGTCAGCTGTGAGTCTGATTGGTGATCCTCTGAGAGTAATCTGACGTTTCTCTCTTGCACATTTTAGGATCTTTTCTTTATGTTTCACTGTGGTGAGTTTAATTACCACGTGTCGTGGTGAGGATCTCTTTTGGTCATGTTTATTGGGGGTTCTATGAGCTTCCTGTACTAGGATGTCTCTGTCCTTCTCCAAATCTGGGAAATTTTCTGCTAAAAAAGCCTTCTAATCCTTTCTCCCTCTCCATGCCTTCAGGAACTCCTAGAACCCGAATGTTGGTTTTTTTAATAGTATCCTGAAGATTCCCGACAATATGTTTTAGATTTCTAATTTCCTCTTCTTTTCTTTGGTCTGACTGTATCCTTTCCTGTTCTCTGTCTTCTAAGTCCGATATTCTCTCTTCTGCTTCACCCATTCTGTTTGTAAGGCTCTCTATTGTGTTTTTCATTTGTTCTATTGAATTCTTCACTTCATTATGATTTCTCATCATTATCACAGTTTCCTGTTCTACTAGTTGTTTCATTTCATTTTGATTCCTCCTTAATATTTCATTTTCACGAGAGAGATTTTCTATCTTGTCCATTAAGGATTTCTGTAGTTCAAGAATTTGTTTTTGAGAATTTCTTATCAAATTTTGTGATCTGCTTCTTGCATGCTTCTATCTCATCATCTTCATAATCTTGAATTGGGGTGTCTTTTTCATTTGGGGGCGTCATGGTGACTTCCTTGTTTTTATTACCTTGGTTTTTGTGTTTGTTATTCGGCATATTGGAGATATTTGGTTTCTTCACCATGGTGCTTTTTCTTGTTATACTATGACTCTAGATTAAGTGGACTGTCTGTTTTTGATGGAGCCTTAGAGGCTTGAGATGGGTGTGGCCTGAGAGCTCTGTTTGGTATACCAAAGGTGACACTGGGAAGGTTAGGCGTGGTAGATCTCTCTTTCTTTATTTCTTTTTTTGATTCAAAAGGGAAGTAATTCCACACAGCTGAACGAAGTTGGAGGTAGTTAGCAGGCAAATGATATACCCTCAGGAGCCAGAGATCGGAAGCTCTTTCCCATGGACCACACAGGGAATCTGTTCTGCCCTCAGAGTGGGCTCAAATTCTCCTTCAGTCTCCCACTGGGTTGCCAAAGTTACGGAATTGTAGCGTCTCTGGAGAGTACTCACGTGAATTCTGTGAGTTCTCTCCCCCACCATCTCTTTTTTCATGGTCTCAGGTCAGTAGCACCACAAAGTCACTAGGTCCTAATCTCCTGTTAATTCACCCCCTCCCCCTAGTCAGGTTTTTCTGCTAGGCTCAGGGCCGGTGCAGACCTGAGGTCGCTCTGCTTATGACGTATGTCCAAGATGGCGCCTGCTCTTTGCCTTGCATGCCTTTGAGAGGTGAGCAGAGAGAGAGAAACCCCTGTCCATATTGGTCACTTTTTTTTTTGACAGGCAGAGTGGAAAGTGAGACAGAGAGAGACAGAGAGAAAGGTCTTCCTTTGCTGTTGGTTCACCCTCCAATTGCCTCCACGGCCAGTGCTCTGCTGCCAGCGCACCGCGCTGATTTTTTCTCTCTTTCTTACAGTTAGCCTGGTGAACCTTTCCCTTCGGGGTCGTTCCCTGAAGTCTCCTCTTTCCGCTTGCCTGCCGGGTCTCGGGCTATTGAGGTTCGGCTCACCTCGCGTTCCAGCGCTGGTGTGTTAGTCTGCCGCTGGTGTCCCGAACTGTGGGCTCCCATGCTCTCCACTCAGGTCCACTGTGAATCACGCATTCCGGAAGAGTTTCTTCTGCTGTTTCCTCCCCTACTCTTCCTTGAACCTGCAGTATCTCCACTTTTATTAAACTGTCTCTCCCCGGACTATCAGTGTGCTCCCTTCCTATTCCGCCATCTTGCCGCTCCCGTATTCAGGTTCTTTTTGGCTTTGTCTAATTTGTGTTCAACTTTTCCACTGAAATCTTAGTTTCAGCTATGAAGTTTTTCAGGTTTAAATGCAGAAAAATTGATTAAAAAATAAATAATTGGGTGAATTTAAATTATTATTGCTCATAGAATGCCATTTATGTAATAATTATGCGTTAAAATATAGAGAAGTTCTATTCATGACAACAATAGATTAATATAAACACTTGTAAATCACTTAGGTTCTATGGTAATTCCAGGAGGAATCATCCTGAAACCGTTTTCAGCTAACGAGTTTGCTTCAGGCTGAGCTTTCTAGCAATTAGGACTGAACAGGCTGCCCCCTGGGCTTTTAGGTCCTGTTTTGTCGTCCTATTGACCCTGTTATTCAGTAACCTTCTGGCTGGTTTCTGAGCCTCCTTTGTTAGGATAGTGCTCTTAGCAGCATAGTAACTGTCACAGAGAGATGACTGTGGAATCGTGTTAGCAGAAGTATGAAAGAAGTTGCTATAATACTTGTTAAGAATATGAATTTTCCAAGTTTTCCTTTTCATTGTAGTTTTGTGGAGTCTTAATTAAGGGATGAGAACAAAAATACTATCAAAATTGAAAAAGGCTTTTGAAAATCTTTATTTGCAGGACATTTTGAAGAGTGAGTTACATATTTCTCTTTATGTCCAGGAGTTCTTAAGTAGAAAAAAAAGCAATGTCAGTTCACAAGACTAATGAGTTGTGGTACCTTTTCTCTCTTGTGAGATTTTCCTGCATTGAGAGGAAAATTCAACCAACTTAGAAAAACAAGATGTGTTCTGCACCAGGAAAAGACAAAAATATGGTAAAGTTTCCCCTCTGTCTTTCAATAGTTTTTCTTCACTCTGCATTTCTCTCAATTTGTACCACTTTCTGTCATTCCTCCATCAAGCATTTCTCTTCCATTTCAGTCTTCTTGTCTGATCTTTGTTCTCCTGCATTAAAAGTCGTGCCCCCTCCTTTCTCTCTGATATGATGTTCAATTCTATTACTTAAGACGTTTGGTCTGCTCCTCAAAATCACTTTATTCCTCTGTGAAAATTAAATAACCTCTTATGGGGGGCAAAGGAAAGAGCTTCTTTAGCACGGTAATTGACTTCAGCACAGTAAGTAATATGTTAAAGTCCTCACAAACTTCAAAGGTAGTTATTTTATTTATTTCCTTATTTTTTTCAATTTATTTGAAAGGGAAGGAGGGAGGAAGGGAGAGGGAGAGAGGTGGAGAGGGAGAGAGGGAGAGGTGGAGAGGGGGAGAGGGAGAGAAACTGTGCTGGTTTCAGCATGAGTAAAAAGAGCAGAACAGAAAGGGTGAAAATGGTGTACTCAGTAGTGCTGAGGAGTTTTCTTGTGTTTACGATTATTACCAGATGAGAGAAGGAAAAAAAGTCCTTTGGTGACTTGACAGGTAGTCTATGTTTACATATGGTATGAGGGCACAGGCAAGAGCTGAATAGGCCAGACTTAGATTATGTTTAAATGGGGAATAATCATTCTGTTCTCATATTTGATCAACAGTTTCTCACAATTACTTAGATAGCTGGCTTTGCTATCTGTGTGCTGCCTTTCCTCTCATTGTTTTCACTTGTCTTTAAAAGTCTCTGACCACTATCTCTTTCTGCTTCCTACTACTGACATCACTTAAGACTTTATTGAGAAAACAAAAGTTATTGGATGGGAGCTGTGTCCTTTCTGATAGCAAATTTACTGACTCATATGTAAACACATGATAAGCTCACTCCCACTTAAGGCCATGTTCTGCTCTTCTCTAACACCCGACTGCCTCCCTCTCTGAGACACCATTTCTACGATTCCTCCTGCAATGTTTTCCTCTCTACTAGATCACTATCAGTAGTTTACAAATGTCCTCTAGTAGTTTTAATAATAAATCAGCAACAAAACAACAAACTCTAAGGCAAAGAAAGAACAATAGTTGAAGGCAGGTGTGAGAAGTATGTGTGGAAACTTTATTGTGTTTCAAATAATAGACTACAAGGTCATAATGATGTAGGAACTGGAAACCATTGCAATAATTAATGCCTGAACACTAAGGAAAGTGGACAGGGAGTAATTATAAGGTTTTTGGAGGTCTTGCAGAGATCTTCACAGTATTTGAGAATCTAAAGACTTACAGAATTTTACTATTTCTAAACTTGAATTTTGGATGATATATGAAACTATGAATAGATAAGAGGGTTAAAACCTTTGTATATTTTCTAGGCCTAAGGAGAGACTTCAGCCAGTTTGTTTTTTATATGCCAGAGAAAACATTGCAGGCCATGAGAAACCACAGTGTCTCTGAGTTCATCCTGCTGGGTCTGTCTGCTGACCCCCAACTGCGGACTCTGCTCTTTATGCTGTTTCTGGTGATTTATCTCCTGACCCTGATGGGAAACCTGATTCTGCTGCTGGTGATCAGAGTTGATTCCTGCCTCTGCAAACCCATGTACTTTTTTCTGGGCCAGTTGTCCTTCCTGGATCTCTGCCATTCCTCTGTCACTGTGCCCAAGCTGCTGGAGAGCCTCCTGTCTGAGAAGAAAACGATCTCAGTAGGGGGCTGTATGGCTCAAGTCTTCTTTGTGTTCAGCACTGGGGGCACTGAATCCTGCCTGCTCACTGTGATGGCCTATGACCGATATGTTGCCATTTGTTCTCCATTGCTCTATGGCCAGGTGATGAACCGACAGTTGTATATAGGGCTAGTATGGGGCTCATGGGGGTTGGCTTTTCTGGATGCTCTCATCAATATTCTTGTAGCTCTCAATTTGGACTTTTGTGATGCTCAAAATATTTACCACTTTAGCTGTGAGCTGCCCTCTCTGTATCCTTTATCTTGCTCTGATGTGTCTGCAAGTTTTGCCACCCTGCTGTGCTCCAGCCTCCTGCATTTCTTGGGAAATTTTCTCCTGATATTTGTTTCATATGTTCGCATTTTGTCTACCATTCTAGCCATCAGCTCTACCACAGGTAGAAGCAAAGCCTTTTCCACCTGTTCCTCTCACCTTACTGCAGTGATCTTTTTTTATGGTTCTGGATTACTCCATTATCTCATGCCGAATTCAGGAGTCACTGAAGAATTAGTGTTCTCTTTGCAATACAGTGTGATCACTCCTATGCTGAATCCCCTCATCTATAGCCTGAAGAACCAGGAGGTAAAGGCAGCTATGAGAAGAATGTTCAGAAACCATTCCCTGTGTTTCAAATAAGGGACTACAAGGTCATAATGATGTAGTGACTGGAAAGAATTGCGATAAGTAGTGCCTGAACACTCAGAACAATTGTCTGATGTCTGGATCAGAAAGATAGCTTACACTTTTTCTTAAGAATACTTGAGAAAACCTGGAGAGTTGTTTTCTAGGATGATACCAGTCTAGACTGGTCAGATAAAGTTAGGTGGATAAGGCAAATCTCATCTTGGCATTTTTATTGTAATAATATTTAGTTTATTTTACAGTTTGGTTGTTATGGTTTGCTCAGTCTATCTTTACTATTTTACCTGGAAACTGAACTTCACTTGTTCAGTGTAGTTTAAGAGAGACTGTTCATCATAGTCTCCCAACTTCCTCCTTTCTTTGTCCCCTCCTCCACTCATTATTCACTCATTCTTGGGACAGCGTCTGGCATAGGAATGCTTTCATGGTCAATGTGGTATCATTTGCCCTGAAGTGTTCTAAACTCGAGATATTCAGAGAGGCAGAAGTCAGTTTTTTTTTTTTACAAACTGTGTAAGTGCCTCTGCTGATAAGATCACTAGAGTTATAGATTCTTTTAAAGGACATATTTATAAATATGAATCATAAGAGCTTATTATTAGATATTTGCATCATGTCATGCACTATACTAAGCAATTTCATACATTATTCCATTCAAATATTATGACAAATGCATTAGATAAATGTTCTAGTTATCCCTATTTCAAATAAAATGAAATTGACTCAAAGAGGTAAATGATGGGATTGGAATTTGAAACCAAGACTTATAACCAAAGCCTGTTTTCTTTACCATCTTTATACACTGGCTGTCTGATAACTTGGTCTCAGTTCGTGAATTTAATTTTAATGATTTGTTGTTGTCTTGCTTTGCCTTGCTTTAATGTATCAGAATTAGATTCTGTCATTTGTAAGGAAATGACCTAAAAGATGTATATTGGTACTACAATGGAAGCACAGGTAGAGATATCCAACAACAATTGGGGTAGCTGAAGTTGATTATTGGAAGTGGGCATGTCTGATAGAGACTACAAATAACATATTTATTTATCTTGATTTAAACTATTTCCTAAATGGCCATCCATCCCTTACTGTGAGGGAACCCATGATTAAAGATATTTCTGTATCTCCTACACATTGCTATACAAATTGCTCTGCCTGCCATTCCTGATGACACTGTAGAAAAGACAGAATATGAGAATGCAAGGCAAGTACTGGATAGAACTTGTGGCAAATACCAAACAGAATTTTAGGAAATATCCCATAGGTTGTGAAAAGCACTTGGAGTTAGTGAAAAGTTGATTTTCTAAAGGCATATGGACTAAAATCATCATGATCCTAATTATGAACTGGAAATCATTATGCTAAGTGAAATAAGCCAGACCTATGTCTCTTATATGTAGAAGTTAACAAATAGAGTATAAAAATAGTGTGGATATCATATGTAGTGATAAATATTGCTCAGTGAATTGTACCAGGTATGTGACAATATATTCTTCTATGGTCATGAATCCCACATTTTAATATTTATATCTGTTAGGAAAAGATAGTGCATATATACATATGTGTGTGTAAAGGTAAATATGAACTGATATGGAAAATGGTGGAAACTGTTAAGTCTTAAAATTAAAACATGAGGGACTGGTGCTGTGGTATACTAACTTAAGCCTCTACCTGCGGTGCTCGCATCCCTTATGTGTGCTGGTTTGAGTCCTGGCTACTCCACTTCTGATCAAGCTCCCTGATAATGGCCTGAAAAAGCAGTAGAAGATGGCCCAAGTGCTTGGGCCACTGTACTAACATGGCAGACCTAGAAGAAGCTCCTGGCTCCTGGCTTTGGATCAGCCCCACTTCAGCTGTTGTAGTCATTTGAGGCATGAACCAGCGGATGGAAGATCTCTCACTCTGGGTTTCCCTCTCTCTGTCTATAACTGTGTCTCTCAAATAAATGAATCTTAAAAAATTAAAAAATTAAAGATTATTTATTTCTGAAATTACATATTTTTAAAACTTTCAAGTTGTCAGTTGTTATTTTTCCTTTACTTCGCAGTCCTCAACAGTTAAGAATACAAACTCAAAGGGAACAGGGAAATTTTCTGTTACCTTCACTTCTTTTTTTTTAAAATTTTTATTTAATGAATATAAATTTCCAAAGTACAGAATATGGATTACAATGGATTTCCCCCCCATAACGTCCCTCCAACCCGCAACCCTCCCCTTATCCACTCCCTCTCCCCTTCCATTCACATCAAGATTCATTTTCGATTCTCTTTATATACAGAAGATCAGTTTAGCATACATTAAGTAAAGATTTCAACAGTTTGCTCCCACACAGAAACATAAAGTGAAAAATACTGTTTGAGTACTAGTTATAGCATTAAATCTCAATGTACAGCACACTAAGGACAGAGATCCTACATGAGGAGTAAGTGCACAGTGACTCCTGTTGTTGACTTTACAAATTGACACTCTTGTTTATGGCATCAGTAATCACCCCAGGCTCTTGTCATGAGCTGCCAAGGCTATGGAAGCCCCCTGAGTTCACTGACTCTGATCATATTTGGACAAGGCCAAATATCAAATGTCAAAGTGGAAGTTCTCTCCTCCCTTCAGAGAAAGGTACCTCCTTCTTTGATGACCCGTTCTTTCCTCTGGGATCTCACTCGTGGAGATCTTTCATTTAGGTTTTTTTTTTCCCCCAGAGTGTCTTGGCTTTCCATGCCTGAAATACTCTCATGGGCATTTCAGCCGGATCCGCATGCCTTTAGGGCTGATTCTGAGGCCAGAGTGCTGTTAGGACATTTGCCATTCTATGGGTCTGCTGTGTATCTCACTTCCCATGTTGGATCATTCTCTCCCTTTTTGATTCTATCAGCTAGTATTTGCAGACACCAGTCTTGTTTATGTGATCCCTTTGACTCTTAGTCCTATCATTATGATCAATTGTGAACAGAAATTGATCACTTGGACTAGTGAGATGTCATTGGTACATGCCACCTCGATGGGATTGAATTCGAATCCCCTGGTATGTTTCTAAGTCTACCGTTTGAGGTAAGTCAGCTTAAATTAGTATTTTAAAAATTAGTATTTTAAAAATACTAATTGTTGCTAACAGGCATGTTGCACACTGTATATCTTTTGAATGTGTAAGTTATGGACCAAAAAAACAAACATATTTAAGATGGATTCTCACAAGAAGGATCCTGGTATCAAAGCAGCTTGAAATTGTCTGTCATGCAGGGCCGGCGCCGCGGCTCACTAGGCTAATCCTCCGCCTAGCGGCGCTGGCACACCGGGTTCTAGTCCCGGTCGGGGCGCCGGATTCTGTCCCGGTTGCCCCTCTTCCAGGCCAGCTCTCTGCTGTGGCCAGGGAGTGCAGTGGAGGATGGCCCAGGTGCTTGGGCCCTGCACCCCATGGGAGACCAGGATAAGCACCTGGCTCCTGGCTCCTGCCATCGGATCAGCGCGGTGCACCGGCTGCACCGCGCCGGCCACGGCGGCCATTGGAGGGTGAACCAACGGCAAAGGAAGACCTTTCTCTCTGTCTCTCTCTCTCACTGTCCACTCTGCCTGTTAAAAAATAAAATAAAAATAAAAAAAAAGAAATAAAAAAAAAAAAGAAATTGTCTGTCATGCAAATGTCAATCAACCTTCTTCTTCCTGGTCAGCCTAGTTATAGTTCATGAACCCACAAAAACTCTAGCCATGACTGAGCAAGGTGATGATTGGACAAATGCTCAAAAACATTTTAATTTACCAAGATTGGATCTGCTGTTGCCATTAATGAAAACTATTTTGATAAAGATCTCAAATTTTGTTAAGATATATTACCACATACTTTAAAATTTTTATCTTTATTTTCTTGAAAATTCAAGGGCACTTAATACCTGGTCATTTTTTGTATTGCTTGAATTTTAAAAAAGATTATATGTAAAATTTCATGTATTTCATAGATACAGTTTTAAGGATATAATGATACTTTCTACCTCTCACTTCCTCTTATTTTTCTTTTAATTTTTACAATGGCATACTTTATTTATTTGCATGCATTTCATAAACACAATGTTAGGAACATAGTAATTTTTCCCATCATACCTGCCCTCCTACCCACTCTTCCACCCCTCTATCCCTTCCTTCTCCTGTCCCCTGTCCTGGTTTTCAGTAAGATTTATTTTCACTTAACCTTTTTTTTTTTTTTTTACAGAGGATTAGCTCTATTCTATGTAAAGAGTTAAATGCTTAGTATGAGAAAGAAAAAAAAACAACATTACTAAAAAAACCTGTTCCTCAACCTTTTTTTCCCCTTCCTCTTTTCCCTTCCTTCCTCCCCCCTTTCCTTTTAGAAACTTAATTATTGTAAAAGAAGAACTCAAGAATGATGCATCTTTTGTGTGCTCTTAGACATAAATATAACTTATGAGATATAAAATATTCTCCACTTAGTACAGTAAACGGAAGTGATCTTGAGAACAAGTTTTACTATTAAGTCTCATGATACAATTCTCTGAGAACAGAGGTCCTGCATGGGAAGTTAGTGCACAGTGACTAGTTTATTTAACAATTGACACTCTTTTTTTTTTTTTTTTTTTTTTAGAAAGAAGTCTTATTTTTTATTTCATTTTCTGGTTTACTTCTCAAATGGCTGCAACAGCCAAGACTGGACCAGACTGGATCCAGGAGCCCAGAACTCCAGGTTTCCCACATGGGTGGCAAGCACTCAAGTACTTGAGTACTGTTACCTCCCCAGGTGTTCTTTACCAACAAGCTAGATCAGAAGCAGGGGAGCTAGAACTCCAGTGTGGCACTCCAGTATGGGATGTACGCATTGTCAGTGGCATTTTAAATGTTGTATCAAATGCCTGCTCCCACTATTATTTTAATTTTACATAATTGTGGACTAAAGTATGGTAATTAAATACATTTACAAAATGCTTTATAAAATCAGAATAGTTAGAATTTCCATATTCTTGGCCTGCTCACTTGGCTAATCCTCCGCCTGTGGCGCCGGCACACCGGGTTCTAGTCCCAATTGGGGCGCGGGATTCTGTCCCGGTTGCCCCTCTTCCAGGCCAGCTCTCTGCTGTGGCCAGGGAGTGCAGTGGAGGATGGCCCATGTGCTTGGACCCTGCACCCGCATGGGAGACCAGGAGGAAGCACCTGGCTCCTGGCTTTGGCGTACAGCATACAGCGCGCCAGCTGTACTGGCCATTTTGGGGGTGAACCAACGGAAGGAAGACCTTTTTCTCTCTCACTGTCTAACTCTGCCTGTCAAAAAAAAAATAACATCACTTCATAAATGAGCAAAGGTGCATAACCATGTTGGTTTCTCCTATAGCTTAAAAAAAAAAAGAAAACAAAGAATTTCCATCTTCTTAAGGCATTAACAATTTTTTGACTGACAATAATTGTACATGTTTATGGGTACAGTATGTATTTCAATTTATGTATGACTATACAATGTATAATGATAAAATCACAGTAATTAATGTTTCTTTTTTAATATTTTATTTATTTACTTGAAAGTCAGAGTTACAGAAAGGCAGAGGCAGAGAGAGAGAGAGAGAGAGAGAGAGAGAGAAATGGAGAGGGGCCCTCCATCCGCTGATTCACTCCCCAAATGTCTGCAATAGCTGGAGCTGAGCTGATCCAAAGCCAGGACAGGAGCTTCCTCCGGGTCTCCCACATTGGTACAGGGGCCACAGGACTTGGGTCATCTTCCACTGCTTTCCCAGGCCATCTGAAGTGGAGCAGCTGGGACCCAAACTGGTGCCCATATAGAATGCCAGCACTGCTGGTGGCGGCTTTACCTGCTATGCCACAGCACCAGCCCCAGTAATTAATGTTTCTATCTCCTAATCATGATATGCTTGATATCTTTAAACTTTCATTTTGTAGTTATTCACAAAATACCTACTGTCAAATATGAGTACAGCCCCCTCACCTCGCTGTAGAACACTAGATCTTATTTCTACTATATATGTGTTTTGGTATCCATTATTCAGTCTCTTCAATGACCACTTCCTAACTCCCTCTTCAGTTTCTAATAATCACTATTCTATGTTCAGATCAATTTTTTAATCTTCCACGTATTAGAGAGTATATTTGACATTGTTTTTTGTGTCTAACATTTCACCAGCATCATGTTCTTTAGCTCTATCCATTTTGCTGCAAATGATAGAATTTTGTTCTTTTTTATGGCTGAACCATTATACATTGTATATATGAGTCTGTAGCACATATCCATTATCCATTGTTGTGTACCTGGATTGATTCCATGTCTTAGTTATTGTGAATAATGCTGCAATGAATATGAAAGTGCAGATATCTCTATTTCCTAATTTAATTTCCTCTGGATATATATATCTAGAAGTTAGATTATAGGATCACAATGTAGATCTGTTAATTTTTCAAAGAACTTCAATAAGGTTTTACATATTGCTTCTACAAATTTGTCTCTACCAACAGTGTGTAAAGGTTACCTTTTTTCTACATCCTCACCAAGACTTGCTGTCATTTCTCATATGGTTGGTGATGTTGAACAGCTTTTTATATGATTGATGACAATTAATATGCTATTTTAGTCCATTTTCTATTTCTAATATAATACCAGAGGTTGAATAAGTCAGAAAAGAGATTTATTTTGCCTCATATTTTTGATCCCAAGTTGAAAATGATGTCTGGTGAAAGCTAGCTTGCTTGCTTTCTTTCTCTCTCTCTCTTTTCTTTTTCTCTCTCTTTTTTTAAAGAAAATCAGTTTTATTCTAGTAACACCAATATTTTATGAAAATTTTCTTGCTGTCAGAGTCCTGAGGTGGTAAATAATATCACATGGAAGATACAAGGAATACACTAGAATCTTAGCCAAAGTAGGTTTTATTGCAAATTTATGTTGAGATAACTTGTTGACCATTAATCCAATCATGAAAGCCAAGCCCTAATCAGTTCTTAAATATCTCAGTTGGTTCCAGCTCTAATATTTTATAATGGGGATTAAATTTCAAGATGAATTTCAGAAGGGACAAACCATATTGAAACCATAGCACTGATCTTTGGATAAATTCAAATCTGTCCTTTTTCAAATTGGATTATTTGGGTTTTTTTCCTATTGAATTATTTGTTTTTTTTCTTTATTTTTGTTATTAGTTGCTTATCACTTTTATGGTGTGCAATATTTTCCCCCATTCTGTAAATTTTGTCTTCATCGTCTTTATTCTTTGTTGTGAAGTTGTTTAATTTTGCTTTTGTTGATTGTGTGTTTGGGACTGTTTCCAAGAAACTAGCTGAATCAGTGTTAAGAATCTGTCCCTCACATTTTAATGTCTTATGTTTCAGTGATTAATCCATTTTAAGTTTTTTTTCTATATTGAGTCACACAGGGTCAAATTTTACCTTTTTAGAATGTAGATATCAGAGAAATTAAAGGTAGCCATATAGAGAAACTCTGTTCATCTCCTCCTCCACTGAGAAGAACCAAAGCAGCCACATCTTAAGGTGCATGCCTGAGGAAGATACAGTAAAAGAACAGTAGGAACACAGTAGGATAGTTATCCTAGGCAAAGTGTAGAAAGGGTAATAAAGCCAAACCCACAGTGTCTAAACCTCAGGCCCCATGGCCAGGGGACTTATCTGTTTCATGGAAAAGGATGAACAGGAGAGTCTCAGTAGAGCCCATCTGTAGGGATACCTTTCATGGGCAGTGCTTACTAGAGAGGAATCATTCACCAAAGACCACTAGCTCAGTAAGATCTCTGGAAACCTCACAGTCACTTTCCTTCAGAGAAAGAACTCATGTTCCCTCCCCCAACCCACAGAGCACAAGCTGTGTGTGGTGACATGTTGTAAAAGGAGTCATTGGCAAGCCATATCGTGTTAGGGGACAGAAGCCTTTGCTTATCTTCTTCCCAGGGGCCACAAGGACATTATTCAATTCTGGAGAGGCAGATTGAACTCTACAGTTACAACTGGACCCAACAGAGCACGAGTTACCCAGAACCCTTGTCCACACAGCTTCTTGTATCTTAGGATCCAGGGATGCAAGACAGCTGGGATATCTAGCCCCATACCCTAGGAGTAAGGAGGTCTGCCCCTCAGATTAGAGGATCAGAAACCCCAGTACCTGCCCTCTCTCAACCACTTGAAGCATTATTGGTGTGGCATGAATCTGTGCAAACCAGGAATCAGGGTACACAGATACCCACCCAGACTTCTGACTGAGGCTCAGAGCTCCCTGCACACTAAGGATAGTTCTTGCAGTAGATTCCCAGCATATAATAGGGTGTGTGCCCACACTCTGGATAGTGCATAGTCTGGGAAGCTTGAAGGGGGAAAAGACCCAGGAACACATTCTCACTCCTAACAGTGAATCAGTGTTTCCAGTAACAGCACAGAGAAGGGCTTGCAGACTATGTTCCGTACCACTTGGATCTAGCCCCTCCCAATGACTGTAGCCAGAATTGCAGCACACATATCCCATGTAGCACTCTGGACTCTTGCCCCTCCTGTGAACAGCTGGCTGGATTTTCTTGTCCCATGCATTTTGCTGCTTGAAGGCTTTGATTTTTCCATGCCCCACCTAGCTCAGTAGCAGCTCATGCCCTAGGGCTTTGAAATGGGATCTCCTTCCTCAGAAACCTGAATATATCCCTACCACCTGACCCAGCCATCCCACTCCTTGGAATTTGCCCAAGGGAAATTAAATTGTCAAATAAAAGAGCTATCTGCACCTCAATGTTTATTGTAGCTCAATTCACAATAGCTAAGACATGGAATCAACCTGAATGCCAACCAACAGAAGACTGGATAAGGAAATTATGGAACATGCACTCTATAGAATACTACACAGTGGTAAAAAAAATGAAATCCGGTCATTTGCAACAAAATGGAGGAATCTGGAAAGCATCATACTGAGTGAAATAAGCCAGTCCCAAAGAGACAAAAGCCATATGTTCTCCCTGATCTGTGACAACTAACTGAGCACCTAAAAGGAAACATGTAGAAGTGAAATGGACACTATGAGAAACAATGACTTCATCAGCCCTTGTCCTGACTGTCGAGGAACACTTATTATTTCATTCTTTTTAGTATTTTCTTTTTTTTATTTCTTTTTTTTAAAGATTTTATTTTTTTTTCACTTTTATTTAATGAATATAAATTTCCAAAGTACAGCTTATGGATTACAATGGCTTCACCCACATACCGTCCCTCCCACCCACTACCCTCCCCTTTCCCACTCCCTCTCCCCTTCCATTCACATCAAGATTCATTTTCGATTCTCGTAATATACAGAAGATCAGCTTAGTATACATTAAGTAAGGATTTCAACAGTTTGCTCTCACACAGAAACATAAAGTGAAAAATAATAGATGATTTTTTTTAAATGATGATGAAATCAGATCAGACCTATTGTCATGTTTAATCCCAGTGAGAGTCAAGTTGGGAGTTGATAATTCCTTTTTTTTTTTTTTTTACAGAGGATCAGTTTAGTATACATTAAGTAAAGATTTCAACAGTTTGCACCCCCATAAAAACACAAAGTGAAATATATTGTTTGAGTACTCGTTATAGCATTAAATCTCAATACACAGCACATTAAGGGCAGACATCCTACATGAGGAGTAAGTGCACAGTGACTCCTGTTGTTGACTTTACCAATTGACACTCCTGTCTATGCCATCAGTAGTCTCCCTATGCTCCAGTCATGACTTTCCAAGGCTATGGAAGCCCTCTGAGTTCTCCGATTGTTATCTTGTTTAGACAAGCTCATAGTCAAAGTGGAGGTTCTCTCCTCCCTTCAGAGAAAGGTACCTCCTTCTTTGAAGACCTGTTCTTTCCACTGGGATCTCACTCGCAGAGATCTTTTGCCAGAGTGTCTTAACTTTCCATGGCGGAAATACTCTCATGGGCTTTTCAGGCAGATCCGAATGCCTTTAGGGCTGATTCTGAGCCCAGAGTGCTATTTAGGACATCTGCCATTCTATGAGTCTGCTGAGTATCTCATTTCCCATGTTGGATCACTCTCCCCTTTATTTATTCCATCGGTTAGTATTAGCAGGTACTAGACTTGTTTATGTGCTCCCTTTGACTCTTAGTCCTTTCATTATGATCAATTGTGAACTGAAATTGATCACTTGGAATAGTGAGATGGCATTGGTGCATGCCACCTTGATGGGATTGAATTGGAATCCCCTGGTATGTTTCTAACTCTACCATTTGGGGCAAGTCAGCTTGAGCATGTCCCAAATTATACATCTCTTCCCTCTCTTATTCCCACTCTTATGTTTAACAGGGATCACATTTCAGTTAATTTTTAACACTTAAGAATAACTGTGTGTTAATTACAGAATTAAACCAGTCGTATTAAGTAGAACAGACAAAAAAAACTACTAAGAGGGATAATGTATTATGTTGTTCATTAACAGTCAGGGCTATGCTGATCAAGTCACCGTTTCCCATAGTGTCCGTTTCACTTCAACAGGTTTCCTTTTTGGTGTTCAGTCAGTTGTCACCGATCAGCGAGAACATATGGTATTTGCCCCTTTGGGACTGGCTTATTTCACTCAGCATGATGTGTTCCAGATTCCTCCATTTTGTTGCAAATGACTGGATTTCGTTGTTTCTTACTGCGGTATAGTATTCTAAAGAGTACATATCCCATAATTTCTTTATCCAGTCTACCGTTGATGGGCATTTAGGTTGTTTCCAGGTCTTAGCTATTGTGAATTGACCTGCAATAAACATTAGGCTGCAGACCGCTTTTTTGTTTGCCAATTTAAATTCCTTTGGGTAAATTCCAAGGAGTGGGATGGCTGGGTCGAACGGTAGGGTTATCTTCAGGTTTCTGAGGAATCTCCAGACTGACTTCCATAGTGGCTTGACCAGTTTGCATTCCCACCAACAGTGGGTTAGTGTCCCTTTTCCCCCACATCCTCGCCAGCATCTGTTGTTGGTAGATTTCTGCATGTGAGCCATTCTAACCGGGGTGAGGTGAAACCTCATTGTGGTTTTGATTTGCATTTCCCTGATTGCTAGCGACCTTGAACATTTTTTCATGTGCCTGTTGGCCATTTGGATTTCCTCTTTTGAAAAATGTCTATTGAGGTCCTTGGCCCATCTCTTAAGTGGGTTGTTTGTTTTGTTTTTGTGGAGTTTCTTGATCTCTTTGTAGATTCTGGTTATTAACCCTTTATCTGTTGCATAGTTTGCAAATATTTTTTCCCATTCTGTCGGTTGTCTCTTCACTCTCCTGACTGTTTCTTTTGCAGTACAGAAACTTCTCAATTTGATGCAATCCCAATAGTTGATTTTGGCTTTGACTGCCTGTGCCTCCTGGGTCTTTTCCAGAAACTCTTTGCCTGTGCCAATATCTTGAAGGGTTTCTCCAATGTTCTCTAGTAACTTGATGGTGTCAGGTCATAGATTTAGTTCTTTAATCCATGTTGAGTGGATTTTTGTGTAAGGTGTAAGGTAGGGGTCTTGCTTCATGCTTCTGCACGTGGAAATCCAATTTTCCCAGCACCATTTATTGAATAGACTGTCCTTGCTCCAGGAATTAGTTTTAGATCCTTGATCAAATATAAGTTGGCTGTAGATGTTTGGGTTGATTTCTGGTGTTTCAATTCTGTTCATTGGTCTATCCATCTGTTGCTGTACCAGTACCATGCTGTTTTGATTACAACTGCCCTGTAGTATGTCCTGAAATCTGGTATTGTGATGCCTCCGGCTTTGTTTTTGTTGTACAAGATTGCTTTAGCTATTCGAGGTCTCTTGTGCCTCCATATGAATTTCAGCACCATTTTTTTCAGATCTGAGAAGAAGGTCTTCGGTATCTTGATTGGGATTGCATTGAATCTATAAATTGCTTTTGGGAGAATGGACATTTTGATGATGTTGATTCTTCCAATCCATGAGCATGGAAGATTTTTCCATTTCTTGGTATCCTCTTCTATTTCTTTCTTTAAGGTTTTGTAATTTTCATCGTAGAGATCTTTAACGTCCTTGGTTAAGTTTATTCCAAGGTATTTGCTTGTTTTTGTAGCTATTGTGAATGGGATTGATCTTAGAAGTTCTTCCTCAGCCATGGCATTGTCTGTGTATACAAAGGCTGTTGATTTTTGTGCATTGATTTTATACCCTGCTACTTTGCCAAACTCTTCTATGAGTTCCAATAGTCTCTTAGTAGAGTTCTTTGGGTCCCCTACATAAAGAATCATGTCATCTGCAAAGAGGGATAGTTTGAGTTCTTCCTTCCCAATTTGTATCCCTTTGATTTCTTTTTCTTGCCTAATAGCTCTGGCTAGAACCTCCAGAACTATATTGAATAGCAGTGGTGAGAGTGTGCATCCCTGTCTGGTACCAGATCTCAGTGGAAATGCTTCCAACTTTTCCCCATTCAATAGGATGTTGGCTGTGGGTTTTTCATCGATTGCTTTGATTGTATTGAGGAATGTTCCTTCCAAACCCAGTTTGCTTAGAGTTTTCATCATGAACAGGTGTTGTATTTTATCAAATGCTTTCTCGGCATCTATTGAGATAATCATATGGTTTTTCTTCTGCAGTCTGTTAATGTGGTGTATCACATTGATTGTCTTGCGCACATTAAACCATCCCTGCATACCAGGGATAAATCCCACTTGGTCTGGGTGGATGATCTTTCTGATGTGTTGTTGCATTCTATTGGTGAGTATTTTATTGAGGATTTTTGCATCTATGTTCATCAGGGATGTTGGTCTGTAATTCTCTTTCAGTGCTGCATCTTTTTCCGGCTTAGGAATTAAGGTGATGCTGGCTTCATAGAAAGAATTTGGGAGGATTCCCTCTTCTTCGATTGTTCTGAATAGTTTGAGAAGAATTGGAGTCAGTTCTTCTTTAAATGTCTGGTAGAATTCAGCAGTGAATCCATCTGGTCCTGGGCTTTTCTTTGTTGGGAGGGCCTTTATTACTGTTTCAATTTCTGTCTCAGTTATGGGTCTGTTTAGGTTTTCGATGTCTTCCTGGTTCAATTTAGGTAGGTTGCATGTGTCCAGGAATCTATCCATTTCTGATAGGTTTCCCTGTTTGCTGGCATACAAGTCCTTGTAGTAATTTCTGATGATTCTTTTTATTTCTGTGATGTCTGTTGTTACGTTTCCTTTTTCGTCTCTGATTTTATTGATTTGGGTCTTTTCTCTTCTTTTTTTAGTTAGTTGGGCCAATGGGGTGTCAATTTTGTTTATTTTTTCAAAAAACCAGCTCCTCGTTTGGCTGATTTTTTGTAATTTTTTCTTGATTCAATCCTGTTGATTTCTTCTCTGATTTTAATTATTTCTCTTCTCCTACTAGATTTGGGTCTAGTTTGCTGTAGGTTTTCTAGATCCTTGAGGTGAATTGAAAGCTCATCTATTTGGTGCCTTTCCAATTTCTTGATGTAGGCACCTATTGATATAAACTTTCCTCTTAACACTACTTTTGCTGCGTCCCATAAGTTTTGGTATGTTGTGCTGTTATCCTCATTTACTTCCAGAAAGTTTTTGATTTCTCTTTTGATTTCTTCTATGACCCATTGTTCATTCAGGAGCATGTTGTTCAATCTCCATGTGTTTGCGTATGCTCTAGGGATTCCTGAGTTGCTAATTTCCAACTTCATTCCTTTATGGTCTGAGAAGCTGCATGGTATGATTCTAATTCTTGTGAATTTGCTGAGACTTGCTTTATGGCCTAGTATGTGGTCAATCCTAGAGAAGGTTCCATGTACTGCTGAGAAGAATGTAAAATCTTTAGCTGTAGGATTGAAAGTTCTGTATATATCTGTTAGATCCATTTGGGCTATAGTGTCGTTTAAATCTACTGTATCCTTGGTGATCTTCTGTCCTATTGATCTGTCTATTTCTGAGAGTGGAGTATTGAAGTCCCCCAGTATTATTGTATTGGGGTCTAAGTCTCCCTTTAAGTCCCTTAACAAATCTTTTAGATAAACCGGTGCCCTGTAGTTAGGTGCATATACATTGATAATTGTTATATCTTCCTGTTGAATTGATCCCTTAATCATTATGTAGTGTCCCTCTTTGTCTCTCTTAACGGTTTTTGTGGTAAAGTTTATGTTGTCTGATATTAAGATGGCTACGCCCGCTCTTTTTTCATTTCTGTTGGCATGGTATATCTTTTTCCAGCCTTTCACTTTCAGTCTGTATGGATCTTTGTTGGAAAGATGTGTTTCTTGTAAGCAGCAAATAGATGGGTTTTGTCCCTTAACCCAATCAGCCAATCGGTGTCTTTTAACTGGACAGTTCAGGCCATTCACGTTCAATGTGACTAATGATAAGTGGTAACTTTGCCCTGCCATTTGCCTAAGATAAGTTCTAATATATGCTTTGAATTCCCTGTGATCTTTTGCTGTGAGGTTTCCTTCCTTGGTTTCCTTCCTTTACCTTCTTTCATATTGATGACCGTGTTTCTTTGTTTCTGTGTGTAACACATCTTTAAGCTTCTTTTGCAGGGCTGGACGAGTGGCAGCAAATTCTTTCAATTTCTGTTTGCTATGAAAAGTCTTTATTTCACCTTCATTCACAAATGATAGCTTTGCAGGATATAATATTCTGGGCTGGCAGTTTTTCTCTCTTAGTACCTGGGCTATATCTCGCCATTCTCTCCTAGCTTGTAGAGTTTCTGATGAGAAGTCAGCTGTGAGTCTGATTGGTGATCCTCTGAGAGTAATCTGACGTTTCTCTCTTGCACATTTTAGGATCTTTTCTTTATGTTTCACTGTGGAGAGTTTAATTACAACGTGCCGTGGTGAGGATCTCTTTTGGTCGTGTTTATTAGGGGTTCTGTGAGCTTCCTGTACTAGGATTTCTCTGTCCTTCTCCAAACCTGGGAAATTTTCTGCTAATATCTCATTAAAAAGGCCTTCTAATCCTTTCTCCCTCTCCATGCCTTTAGGAACTCCTAGAACCCGAATGTTGGGTTTTTTAATAGTATCCTGAAGATTCCCGACAATATGTTTTAGATTTCTAATTTCCTCTTCTTTTCTTTGGTCTGACTGTATCCTTTCCTGTTCTCTGTCTTCTAAGTCCGATATTCTCTCTTCTGCTTCACCCATTCTGTTTGTAAGGCTCTCTATTGTATTTTTCATTTGATCTATTGAATTCTTCACTTCAGTCACTATCCCAGTTTCCTGTTGTACTAGTTGTTTCGTTTCATTTTGATTCCTCCTTAATATTTCATTTTCACGAGAGAGATTTTCTATCTTGTCCATTAAGGATTTCTGTAGTTCAAAAATTTGTTTTTGAGAACTTCTTAATGTTCTTATCAATTTTTTGAGATCTCCTTCTTGCATTTCTTCTATATCATCATCCTCATAATCTTGAATTGGGGTGTCTTTTTCATTTGAGGGCGTCATGGTGACTTCCTTGTTTTTATTACCTTGGTTTTTGCGTTTGTTATTTGGCATATTGGAGATATTTGGTTTCTTCACTGTGGTGCTTTTTCTTGTTATACTATGACTCTAGATTAAGTGGACTATCTGTTTTTGATGGAGCCTTAGGGCTTGAGATGGGTGTGGCCTGAGAGCTCTGTTTGGTGTGCCAAAGGTGACACTCCCAGGTTAGGCATGGTAAACCTCTCTCTCTCTCTCTCTCTTTCTTTTTTTTTTTTTTGATTCAAAAGGGAAGTTATTATGCACAGCTGAACGAAGTTGGAGGTAGTTAGCAGGCAAATGATATACCCACAGGAGCCAGAGATCAGAAGCTCTTTCCCATGGAACACACAGGGAATCTGTTCTGCCCTCAGAGTGGGCTCAAATTCTCCTTCAGTCTCCCACTGGGTTGCCAAAGTTATGGAATTATAGCGTCTCTGGAGAGTGCTCACGTGAATTCCGTGAGTTCTCTCACCCATCGTCTCTTTTTTCACAGTCTCAGTTCAGTAGCACCACAAATTTACAAGGTCCTAATCTCCTGTTCATTCGCCCCGCCCAGAGTCAGGTTTTTCTGCTAGGCTCAGGGCCGGTGCAGACCTGAGGTCGCTCTGCTTATGACGTATGTCCAAAATGGTGCCTTCTCTTTGTCTTCCTCGCCCTTGAGAGGTGAGCAGAGAGAGAGAAACCCGTGTCCGTACCAGTCACCTTTTTTTTTTCCTCTCTCTCTCTTCCAGTTAGCCTGGTGAAGTCCTCCCCCCCCCCCGGGGTCATTCCCTCTAGTCTCCTCTCTCCGCTTGCCTGCTGGTGTCTCGGGCTATTGAGGTTCGGCTCACCTCGTGTTCCAGCGGCTCGGTCCTGCGGCTCGGCTTGCGCAGCTCGGTCCCGCGGCTCGGCTTCCGCGGCTCGGTCCCACGGCTCGGCTTCCGCAAGGTGGGCGACCTTGTTCTCCCAGTAGGTCCTCCGATTCAGGACCACTCTATCCTGAAGGGTTTCCTCTGCAATATTTTCCTGGTTCTTTTTTCTGAGGCTACCGTAACTCCCCTTTTATTAAACTAAATTTTCCCGGACTATCGGTGCGCACCCTCACTATTCCGCCATCCCATTCTTTTTAGTATTTTCTTTTTCTACTTAATAACATTGTTTGAACTCTTTAATTAACACACAATTATTCTTAGGTGTTTAAACCCAACTGAAAATAGATCCCTGTTAAAAATAAGAGTGGGAATAAGAGAGGGAGGAGAGGTACAGTCAGGCACATGCTCACTTGGACTTACCCCTAATGCTAGAGCTAGAAACGTGCCATGAGACTTCAAATCCCATTAAGTTGGCATGTACCAATGCCATCCTTTTTTTTTTTTTGACAGGCAGAGTGGACAGTGAGAGAGAGAGACAGAGAGAAAGGTCTTCCTTTTGCCATTGGTTCACCCTCCAATGGCTGCTGTGGCCGGCGCACCATGCCGATCTGAAGCCAGGAGCCAGGTGCTTCTCCTGGTCTCCCATACGGGTGCAGGGCCCAAGGAGCTGGGCCATCCTCCACTGCACTCCCGGGCCATAGCAGAGAGCTGGCCTGGAAGGTGGGCAACTGGGACAGAATCTGGCATCCCGACCAGGACTAGAACCTTGTGTGCTGGCCCCGCAGGTGGAGGATTAGCCTATTGAGCCACGGAGCAAGCCCCAATGCCATCTTACTAGTCAAAGTGATCAGTTTAAGTTCATAACTGATCATAAAGATAGGATTAAGTATCAAAGGGATCACATAAACAAGACCAGTGTCTGCTAATAATAACTGATAGAATTAAAAAGGAGAGAACGATCCAACATGGGAAATGGAATACACAGCAGACTCATAGAATGGCAGATGCCCTAAACAGCACTCTGGCCTCAGAATCAGCCCTTAACATATTCAGATATGGCTAAAAAGCCCATGAGAGTATTTTAGGCATGGAAAGCCAAGAAAGACACTGGCAAAAAAAAAAAGACCTAAATGAAAGATCTCTGTGAGTGAGATCCTAGTGGAAAGAACGGGCCATCCAAGAAGGAAATACCTTTCTCTGAAGGGAGGAGGGAACTTCCATTTTGATTAAGGCCTTGGCTAAATAAGGTCGAAGTTTGTGAGCTCCAGAAGCTTCCATAGCCTTGGCACCTCATGACAAGAGCCTCGGGTGATTACTGACGTCATAAATAAGAGTGTCAACTGTTAAATCAACAACGGAGTCACTGCGCACTTTCTCCCCATGTAGGATCTCTGTCCTTAATGTGTTGTACTATGAGAATTAATGGTAAAACTAGTATTCAAACAGTACTTTATACTCTGTGTTTCTGTGTGGGTGCAATCTGTTGAAATCTTCACTTAGTGTATACTAAGTTGATCTTCTGTATATAAATATAATCACAAATGAATCTTGATGAAGAATGGGATGGGACAGGGAGTAGGAGATGGGATGGTTTGTGGATAGGGGGTTGGTTATGGGAGTGAAAACCCAAAAGTTGTACTTTCAAAATTTATATTTATTAAATAAAAGTTTTCTAAAAAAAAAAAAAAAGAAATGGGATCTCCAATCCCTTCACAATGCAGTGCATCAACCCTCTCCCCCTTGCTTTGGTCGTGGGCAGTGTATGCTTTGCCCAGGCCCAATGTAGAACTCAGGGCTCCAGTTACTCCCACACTAGCTGCCATGTTTTGGGTGATGCTGTTCAGTTGTAGCTCTAGCCCGAGGTTCTTGCTCCCCAACCAGCCCAGCCATCAGCCCTAAGACAGTGGCCTGACTATTGTTTTCCACTGTCATTTTGATGGATCTAGCCACTCAGTATCTCTGGGACCTTTCTTGTCCTCCTAGCATGAATGCTATTTTTGGAGATCTGGAGTTGGCTTTGGCTAGGGGTCTATAAGAAGATCCTGCTTCTGAAGCCATCACTGATATGGAACTCCAATTCCTGACTTGGGCATCAGTTAGGCGTCTGCTCACCTACACCCTCAGCACAAGTAGGGCCTGCTGTCAACCCCTCAGAAGCTACTGTCTCCAGTTCATCCAGGAGATGGTTTGGGACTTGTGATATTGGGAACTTAGTAGTCTTACAAACCAATATGCAAAGGCACATTTTAAGGAAAAAAACCTTTCAGTTAACAGAAAATGCCCTCTAAAGAGATAGAAACAGATATCCAAGATGCACAAAAATCACCATAGAAACATAGGAATAATAAATAAGAAGGTAATATGATGCCTCCATAGGAACAGTATCAGGGCATGAAGAAAGACATTATTCAAGGGAATGAATAAGAATTAAAAAGAATGGTTGGAATGTTACTTAGAGACACAAGGACATATAGATAAGCAGCTAAATGAAATTAGGAAATCAGTACTTGACATGAATGAGAGAATCAACCAAAAGATACAAATGTTAATGAGAACCAAGTATTCGAAAAGAAGTAAAAATTAAGTCAAAGAAAAAAAAAACAAAGCAAAAATCCTTACTAACAGACTAGATCAAGCTGAAGAAATGATACGTGATCTAGAAGTCATGTCTTTTGAAATATTTCGAAGAAAGAATGAAAACAGTGTTCAGGATCTATGGGATACCAGCAAGTGAACCAATATTCGAGTGGCTTAGAAAATCTTTCAGTGAAATAGAGGAAATACCAATTGGCAAAAGATACTGACATCCAAATAAAGGAAGTTCATAGAACCTCAGATAGACATAATCAGAAAAGCAACTAACCACAACACATAGTTTGCAAGAGAGAATTCCTAGTTAATTTTTTTTTACAGGCAGAGTGGACAGTGAGAGAGAGAGACAGAGAGAAAGGTCTTCCTTTTGCTGTTGGTTCACCCTCCAATGGCCGCCACGGCAGGCACGCTGCAGCCAGCGCCCCACGCTGATCCAATGGCAGGAGCCAGGTGCTTCTCCTGGTCTCCCATGGGGTGCAGGGCCCAAGCACTTGGGCCATCCTCCACTGCCTTCCCTGGCCACAGCAGAGAGCTGGCCTGGAAGAGGACAGAATCCGGTGCCCCGACAGGGACTAGAACCCAGTGTGCCGGCGCCGCTAGGCGGATGATTAGCCTATTAAGCTGCGGTGCCGGCTCCTAGTCGATTTTTAATTTTTTTGATTGACCTCAGATTTCTTTTTCTTAATATTTCTTTTTTTGATATTTTATTTATTTGAGAGGTATAGTTACAGATAGAGATAGGGAGACACAGAGAGAAAGGCCTTGCAGCCACTGGGCTGATCTGAGGCCAGAAGCCAGGAGCTTCTTCCATGTCTCCCAATTGGATGCAGGGGCTCAAGCACTTAGGCCATCTTCTACTGCTTTCCTAGGCCATAGCAGATAGAGCTGTACTGGAAGAGGAGCAGCACCCATGACTTGAATTTGGCACCCATTTGGGATGATGGTGCCACAGGTAGAGGCTTAGTTCACTACATCACTGTGCCAGCCCCAGCTGCAGATTTCTCAACAGAAACCTTATAGCCCAGGAGAGAATGGAGTGATAGAGTCCAGTTTTAGTGAACTATAATTACTTTAAAATTTACCGTACATGGCTGAAACAGTCATCTTTCCGTTTGATTATTTAACGCCCTTGCCATGTTCCTGCTAAACTATGGTCTATTTCCTTTTTTCTGTAGAAAACTGCATTTGTTTGATCATTAAGCCATTGACTGTAAATAAATTAAAAATATGTTATTTCAAATACCAAAACTAAAAAAGAATTGGAGGGGGAGGGGAATTATCATTAAATTATTTGAATTTTATCTATGAACTCCATTGAATTTTTAAAAACTAAAAAAGAAAAACTGCCAACCAAGAATTGTGTTTCATAAATGAATGTGAAATAAAGACCTACCAAAACAAGCAAAAACTGAAAAAATTCATCACCATCCAACAACCTAACAAATGATACTTGAGGTTGTACTGAGAGTCATGAGTGAGTCGGAGACTATTTGACTGCAGGAAAGGAGCAATGCCTAAGTGAAAGGAACTTGTTTCTTCAAGCTCATCTGGCAGTAATTCTGACAGTGAAGTTGACAAAAAGTTAAAGAGGAAAAAGCAAATTACTCCAGAAAAACCTGTGAAGAATCAATAGACTGTTGCGACCTTGAGAGCTTTTCATCTCCCAAACAGAGCAGCAGCAGAGATGATAACATGTTTCAGATTGGCAAAAATGAGGTACATCAGTGTTTGGGACTTCAAAGGGAAAGTTCTAGTTGATATTCCAGAATACTGGATGGATCCTGAAGAATAAATGAAACCAGGAGAAAAGGCATTTCTTTAAATCCAGAACAGTGGAGCCAGCTGAAGAAACAGATTTCTGAATTGTTCATGCAAATAGAAAACTGTAAAACCTGAGTCATACAATATCTTAGTTGTTTTAATTTGTCATTTTAAATTGGTTTTTGCTTTCTAAATGTTGTTTCCCAAGTTATTGTATATTTGGACTGCATAACAATTTGAAAGATGAATACTTTTTAAAATCTGCATTATTAAAAAATATTCTGAGTCGAGTGAAGAAGCAACAAACAGAATGGGAAAAAATATTTGCAAACTATGCTACAGATAAAGGGTTAATAACCAGAATCTACAAAGAGATCAAGAAACTCCACAACAACAAAACAAACAACCCACTTAAGAGATGGGCCAAGGACCTCAATAGACATTTTTCAAAAGAGGAAATCCAGGGAGCCAAGATGGCGGAATAGTGAGGGGGCGCACCGATAGTCTGGGAAAATTTAGTTTAATAAATGGGAGTTACGGTAGCCTCAGAAAAAAGAACCATGAAAATATTGCAGAAGAAACTCTTCTGGATCGAGTGGCCGTGAATCAGAGGACCTACTGGGAGAACAAGGTCGCCCACCTTGCGGAAGCCGAGCCGCGGGACCGAGCTGCGGAAGCCGAGCCGCGGGACTGAGCCTCGCAAGCCGCAGGGTCTGCGCGCCAGTGCTCGAAAGGGAGTGCGTGCCACACAGACAACAGCAGGGAGACTTGGGACGTCCAGGGCTCCGAACCACACATCGGTGCTGGAAGGGGAGCGGACCTGCGTGGAGAGCGTGGGAGCCCACAGTTCGGGACACCAGCGGCAGACTCAACACACCAGCGCTGGAACGTGAGGTGAGCCGAACCTCAATAGCCCGAGACACCAGCAGGCAAGCGGAGAGAGGAGACTAGAGGGAATGACCCCCGGGCGGGGGGGACTTCACCAGGCTAACTGGAAGAGAGAGAGGGAAAAAAAAAGGTGACTGGTACAGACACGGTTTCTCTCTCTCCGCTCACCTCTCAAGGGCGAGCAAGACATAGAGCAGGCGCCATCTTGGACATACGTCATAAGCAGAGCGACCTCAGGTCTGCACCGGCCCTGAGCCTAGCAGAAAAACCTGACTCTGGGCGGGGCGAATGAACAGGAGATTAGGACCTTGTAAATTTGTGGTGCTACTGAACTGAGACTGTGAAAAAAAAGACGATGGGTGAGAGAACTCACGGAATTCACGTGAGCACTCTCCAGAGACGCTATAATTCCATAACTTTGGCAACCCAGTGGGAGACTGAAGGAGAATTTGAGCCCACTCTGAGGGCAGAACAGATTCCCTGTGTGTTCCATGGGAAAGAGCTTCTGATCTCTGGCTCCTGTGGGTATATCATTTGCCTGCTAACTACCTCCAACTTCGTTCAGCTGTGCATAATAACTTCCCTTTTGAATCAAAAAAAAAAAAGAAAGAGAGAGAGAGAGAGAGAGGTTTACCATGCCTAACCTGGGAGTGTCACCTTTGGCACACCAAACAGAGCTCTCAGGCCACACCCATCTCAAGCCCTAAGGCTCCATCAAAAACAGAGAGTCCACTTAATCTAGAGTCATAGTATAACAAGAAAAAGCACCACAGTGAAGAAACCAAATATCTCCAATATGCCAAATAACAAACGCAAAAACCGAGGTAATAAAAACAAGGAAGTCACCATGACGCCCTCAAATGAAAAAGACACCCCAATTCAAGATTATGAAGATGATGACATAGAAGAAATGCAAGAAGCAGATTTCAAAAAATTGATAAGAACATTAAGAAGTTCTCAAAAACAAATTCTTGAACTACAGAAATCCTTAATGGACAAGATAGAAAATCTCTCTCGTGAAAATGAAATATTAAGGAGGAATCAAAATGAAACGAAACAACTAGTACAACAGGAAACTGGGATAGTGACTGAAGTGAAGAATTCAATAGATCAAATGAAAAACACAATAGAGAGCCTTACAAACAGAATCGGTGAAGCAGAAGAGAGAATATCGGACTTAGAAGACAGAGAACAGGAAAGGATACAGTCAGACCAAAGAAAAGAAGAGGAAATTAGAAATCTAAAACATATTGTCGGGAATCTTCAGGATACTATTAAAAAACCCAACATTCGGGTTCTAGGAGTTCCTGAAGGCATGGAGAAGGAGAAAGGATTAGGAGGCCTTTTTAGTGAGATATTAGCAGAAAATTTCCCAGGTTTGGAGAAAGACAGAGAAATCCTAGTACAGGAAGCTCACAGAACCCCTAATAAACACGACCAAAAGAGATCCTCACCACGACACGTTGTAATTAAACTCTCCACAGTGAAACATAAAGAAAAGATCCTAAAATGTGCAAGAGAGAAACGTCAGATTACTCTCAGAGGATCTCCAATCAGACTCACAGCTGACTTCTCATCAGAAACTCTACAAGCTAGGAGGGAATGGCGAGATATAGCCCAGGTACTAAGAGAGAAAAACTGCCAGCCCAGAATATTATATCCTGCAAAGCTATCATTTGTGAATGAAGGTGAAATAAAGACTTTTCATAGCAAACAGAAATTGAAAGAATTTGCTGCCACTCGTCCAGCCCTGCAAAAGAAGCTTAAAGATGTGTTACACACAGAAACAAAGAAACACGGTCATCAATATGAAAGAAGGTAAAGGAAGGAAACCAAGGAAGGAAACCTCACAGCAAAAGATCACAGGGAATTCAAAGCATATATTAGAACTTATCTTAGGCAAATGGCAGGGCAAAGTTACCACTTATCATTAGTCACATTGAACGTGAATGGCCTGAACTGTCCAGTTAAAAGACACCGATTGGCTGATTGGGTTAAGGGACAAAACCCATCTATTTGCTGCTTACAAGAAACACATCTTTCCAACAAAGATCCATACAGACTGAAAGTGAAAGGCTGGAAAAAGATATACCATGCCAACAGAAATGAAAAAAGAGCGGGCGTAGCCATCTTAATATCAGACAACATAAACTTTACCACAAAAACCGTTAAGAGAGACAAAGAGGGACACTACATAATGATTAAGGGATCAATTCAACAGGAAGATATAACAATTATCAATGTATATGCACCTAACTACAGGGCACCGGTTTATCTAAAAGATTTGTTAAGGGACTTAAAGGGAGACTTAGACCCCAATACAATAATACTGGAGGACTTCAATACTCCACTCTCAGAAATAGACAGATCAATAGGACAGAAGATCACCAAGGATACAGTAGATTTAAACGACACTATAGCCCAAATGGATCTAACAGATATATACAGAACTTTCAATCCTACAGCTAAAGATTTTACATTCTTCTCAGCAGTACATGGAACCTTCTCTAGGATTGACCACATACTAGGCCATAAAGCAAGTCTCAGCAAATTCACAAGAATTAGAATCATACCATGCAGCTTCTCAGACCATAAAGGAATGAAGTTGGAAATTAGCAACTCAGGAATCCCTAGAGCATACGCAAACACATGGAGATTGAACAACATGCTCCTGAATGAACAATGGGTCATAGCAGAAATCAAAAGAGAAATCAAAAACTTTCTGGAAGTAAATGAGGATAACAGCACAACATACCAAAACTTATGGGACACAGCAAAAGTAGTGTTAAGAGGAAAGTTTATATCAATAGGTGCCTACATCAAGAAATTGGAAAGGCACCAAATAGATGAGCTTTCAATTCACCTCAAGGATCTAGAAAACCTACAGCAAACTAGACCCAAATCTAGTAGGAGAAGAGAAATAATTAAAATCAGAGAAGAAATCAACAGGATTGAATCAAGAAAAAATTACAAAAAATCAGCCAAACGAGGAGCTGGTTTTTTGAAAAAATAAACAAAATTGACACCCCATTGGCCCAACTAACTAAAAAAAGAAGAGAAAAGACCCAAATCAATAAAATCAGAGACGAAAAAGGAAACGTAACAACAGACATCACAGAAATAAAAAGAATCATCAGAAATTACTACAAGGACTTGTATGCCAGCAAACAGGGAAACCTATCAGAAATGGATAGATTCCTGGACACATGCAACCTACCTAAATTGAACCAGGAAGACATCGAAAACCTAAACAGACCCATAACTGAGACAGAAATTGAAACAGTAATAAAGGCCCTCCCAACAAAGAAAAGCCCAGGACCAGATGGATTCACTGCTGAATTCTACCAGACATTTAAAGAAGAACTGACTCCAATTCTTCTCAAACTATTCAGAACAATCGAAGAAGAGGGAATCCTCCCAAATTCTTTCTATGAAGCCAGCATCACCTTAATTCCTAAGCCGGAAAAAGATGCAGCACTGAAAGAGAATTACAGACCAACATCCCTGATGAACAAAGACGCAAAAATCCTCAATAAAATACTCACCAATAGAATGCAACAACACATCAGAAAGATCATCCACCCAGACCAAGTGGGATTTATCCCTGGTATGCAGGGATGGTTTAATGTGCGCAAGACAATCAATGTGATACACCACATTAACAGACTGCAGAAGAAAAACCATATGATTATCTCAATAGATGCCGAGAAAGCATTTGATAAAATACAACACCTGTTCATGATGAAAACTCTAAGCAAACTGGGTTTGGAAGGAACATTCCTCAATACGATCAAAGCAATCGATGAAAAACCCACAGCCAACATCCTATTGAATGGGGAAAAGTTGGAAGCATTTCCACTGAGATCTGGTACCAGACAGGGATGCCCACTCTCACCACTGCTATTCAATATAGTTCTGGGGGTTCTAGCCAGAGCTTTTAGGCAAGAAAAAGAAATCAAAGGGATACAAATTGGGAAGGAAGAACTCAAACTATCCCTCTTTGCAGATGACATGATTCTTTATATAGGGGACCCAAAGAACTCTACTAAGAGACTATTGGAACTCATAGAAGAGTTTGGCAAAGTAGCAGGGTATAAAATCAATGCACAAAAATCAACAGCCTTTGTATACACAGACAATGCCATGGCTGAGGAAGAACTTCTAAGATCAATCCCATTCACAATAGCTACAAAAACAATCAAATACCTTGGAATAAACTTAACCAAGGACGTTCAAGATCTCTACGATGAGAATTACAAAACCTTAAAGAAAGAAATAGAAGAGGATACCAAGAAATGGAAAAATCTTCCATGCTCATGGATTGGAAGAATCAATATCATCAAAATGTCCATTCTCCCAAAAGCAATTTACAGATTCAATGCAATACCAATCAAGATACCGAAGACCTTCTTCTCAGATCTGGAAAAAGTGGTGCTGAAATTTATATGGAGGCACAAGAGACCTCGAATAGCTAAAGCAATCTTGTACAACAAAAACAAAGCCGGAGACATCACAATACCAGATTTCAGGACATACTACAGGGCAGTTGTAATCAAAACAGCATGGTACTGGTACAGCAACAGATGGATAGACCAATGGAACAGAATTGAAACACCATAAATCAACCCAAACATCTACAGCCAACTTATATTTGATCAAGGATCTAAAACTAATTCCTGGAGCAAGGACAGTCTATTCAATAAATGGTGCTGGGAAAATTGGATTTCCACGTGCAGAATCATGAAGCAAGACCCCTACCTTACACCTTACACAAAAATCCACTCAACATGGATTAAAGACCTAAATCTATGACCTGACACCATCAAGTTACTAGAGAACATTGGAGAAACCCTTCAAGATATTGGCACAGGCAAAGAATTTCTGGAAAAGACCCGAGAGGCACAGGCAGTCAAAGCCAAAATCAACTATTGGGATTGCATCAAATTGAGAAGTTTCTGTACTGCAAAAGAAACAGTCAGGAGAGTGAAGAGACAACCGACAGAATGGGAAAAAATATTTGCAAACTATGCAACAGATAAAGGGTTAATAACCAGAATCTACAAAGAGATCAAGAAACTCCACAAAAACAAAACCAACAACCCACATAAGAGATGGGCCAAGGACCTCAATAGACATTTTTTAAAAGAGGAAATCCAAATGGCCAACAGGCACATGAAAAAATGTTCAAGGTCGCTAGCAATCAGGGAAATGCAAATCAAAACCACAATGAGGTTTCACCTCACCCCGGTTAGAATGGCTCACATGCAGAAATCTACCAACAAAAGATGCTGGTGAGGATGTGGGGGAAAAGGGACACTAACCCACTGTTGGTGGGAATGCAAACTGGTCAAGCCACTATGGAAGTCAGTCTGGAGATTCCTCAGAAACCTGAAGATAACCCTACCGTTCGACCCAGCCATCCCACTCCTTGGAATTTACCCAAAGGAATTTAAATTGGCAAACAAAAAAGTGGTCTGCACCCTAATGTTTAGCAGCACAATTCACAATAGCTAAGACCTGGAACCGACCTAAATGCCCATCAACGGTAGACTGGATAAAGAAATTATGGGATATGTACTCTTTAGAATACTATACCGCAGTAAGAAACAACGAAATCCAGTCATTTGCAACAAAATGGAGGAATCTGGAACACATCATGCTGAGTGAAATAAGCCAGTCCCAAAGGGGCAAATACCATATGTTCTCCCTGATCGGTGACAACTGACTGAACACCAAAAAGGAAACCTGTTGAAGTGAAATGGACACTATGGGAAACGGTGACTTGATCAGCATAGCCCTGACTGTTAATGAACAACATAATACATTATCCCTTAGTAGTTTTTTTGTCTGTTCTACTTAATATGACTGGTTTAATTCTGTAATTAATACACAGTTATTCTTAAGTGTTGAAATTTAACTGAAATGTGATCCCTGTTAAACATAAGAGTAGGAATAAGAGAGGGAAGAGATGTACAATTTGGGACATGCTCAAGCTGACTTGCCCCAAATGGTAGAGTTAGAAACATACCAGGGGATTCCAATTTAATCCCATCAAGGTGGCATGTACCAATGCCATCTCACTAGTCCAAGTGATCAATTTCAGTTCACAATTGATCATAATGAAAGGACTAAGAGTCAAAGGGAGCACATAGACAAGTCTAGTACCTGCTTACACTAACCGATAGAATAAATAAACGGGAGAGTGATCCAACATGGGAAGTGAGATACTCAGCAGACTCATATAATGGTGGATTTCCTAAACAGTACTCTGGCCTCAGAATCAGCCCTTGAGGCATTCGGATCTGGCTGAAAAGCCCATGAGAGTATTTCAGGCATGGAAAGCCAAGACACTCTGGCAAAAGAAAAAAAACCTTAAATGAAAGATCTCTGTGAGTGAGATCCCAGTGGAAAGAACAGGTCTTCAAAGAAGGAGGTACCTTTCTCTGAAGGGAGGAGAGAACCTCCACTTTGAATATGACCTTGACTAAACAAGATAAGAGTCGGTGAACTCAAAAGGCTTCCATAGCCTTGGAAACTCATGACTGGTGCAGAGGGAGATTACTGATGCCATAAACAGGAGTGTCAATTTGTAAAGTCAACAACAGGAGTCACTGTGCACTTACTCCTCATGTAGGATCTCTGTCCTTAATGTGCTGTACATTGAGGCTTAATGCTATAACGTGTACTCAAACAGTATATTTCACTTTGTGTTTCTATGTGGGTGCAAACTGTTGAAAGCTTTACTTAATGTATACTAAACTGATCTTCTGTATAAAAAAAAGAAGAAGAAGAAATTATCAATTCCCAACTTGACTCTCACTGGGATTAAACATGACAATAGGTCTGATCTGATTTCATCATCATTTAAAAAATCATCTATTATTTTTCACTTTATGTTTCTGTGTGGGAGCAAACTGTTGAAATCTTTACTTAATGTATGCTAAACTGATCTTCTGTATATAAAGAGAATCGAAAATGAATTCTCATGTGAATGGTAGGGGAGAGGGAGTGGGAATGGGGAGGGATGCAGGTGGGAGAGACGATATGGGGGAGAAGCCATTGTAATCCATAAGCTGTACTTTGGAAATTTATATTCATTAAATAAAAGTTAAAAAAAAGAATAACTGATTTGGGAAAAAAAAACACCTTAAACCATTTACAAGGTTTTTAGTAAAAATTGTAGGATAAGTTCAATTTAAATTGTGGTCTATTAACCAATATGAGTGTATTTCTGTAATCATAGTTAAATTGAAATAAAGTTTTAAAAAGCAAAAAAAAGATAAAGAATGGCTGAATGGATTAATTTTTAAAATTTTTTTTTAAGATTTATTTTATTTATTTGAAAGATGGAGTTACAGAGCGAGGTAGAGCCAGAGGGAGGGAGGGAGGGAGGGAGAGAGAGAGAGTCCTCCATCTGCTGGTTCACTCCCCAAATGACCGCAACAGCCCGAGTTGAGCTGATCTGAAGCAGGAGCCAGGAGCTTCTTCCAGGAATCCCACACGGGTACACGGGTACACGGGTCCAAGGACTTGAGCCATCTTCCACTACTTTCCCAGGCCATAGCAGAGAGCTTGATTGGAAGTGGAGCAGCTGGGACTCAAACCAGGGCCCATTTGGGATGCCGCACTGCAGGCTACAGCTTTAACCTGCTGCACCACAGCGCCAGCCCCCGAATGGATTAAAAAACAAAGCCCATCATTTGCTGCCTACAAGAAACATACCTCACCAACAAAGATACAGGACTATATTAAACAGCAGTTGTATGAGTCCCACCTGTAGTTGACTTGGCAATGCAAGATCAAATGTTATCAAGGGCCTTAGACAATTCGTGAGCTGAATATTCCTTACCCCTTTCCTAGAGGAAGGGACAGAGTAACTTCTAACCAAGGTTTCTGGTGACTTATCTTTTAACAATTTAAGTAGGAATTCTTCGCCTTTTCCAATGTCTTGAAGGGTTTCCCCTATGCTCTCAATTAGTTTCATGGTGTCGTGACGCATCTCTAGTTCTTTGATACATGTTGAGTGGATTTTTGTATAAAGTGTAAGGTAGGGGTCTTGCTTCATACTTTGACATGTGAACATCCAGTTTTCCCAGCACAATTTGTTGAAGAGGCTGTCCTTGTTCCAGGGATTGATTTTAGGTCCTTTGTCGAATATGAGTTGGTTACAGATGTTTGGATTGATCTCCGGTGTTTCTATTCTGTTCCATTGGTCTATCCATCTGTTTTTGTACCAGTACCAGGCTGTTTTGATTATAACTGCCCTGCAGTATGTCTTGAAGTCTGGAATTGTGATGTCTCCAGCTTTGTTTTTATTGTTAAGGATTGCTTTAGCTATTCTGAGTCTCCTGTTTCTCCATATGAATTTCAGCATCGTTTTTTCTAGGTCTTTGAAGAATGACTTTGGTATTTTGATTGGTATTGCATTAAACTTGTAAATTGCATTTGGGAGAATGGACATTTTGATGATATTGATTCTCCCAATCCATGAGCATGGCAGGTTTTTTCCATTTTTTTTGTGTCGTCTTCTATTTCTTTCTTTAGTGTTTTGTAATTTTCATCATAGAGGTCTTTGATATCCTTGGTTAAATTTATTCCAAGGTACTTTATTGTTTTTGTGGCTATTGTGAATGGGATTGGTCTTAGAAGTTCTTCCTTGGCCACGGCATTGTCTGTATATACAAAGACTGTGGATTTCTGAGCATTGACTTTGTATCTTGCTACTTTACCAAACTCTTCTATGAATTCCAATAGTCTCTTATAGGAATTTATTGGATCCCCTATATATAGTATCATGTCATCTGCAAATAGGGATAGTTTAACTTCCTCCTTTCCCATTTGTATCCCTTTAATTCTTTTTCTTGCCTGATGGCCCTGGCTAACACTTCCTGAAGAAGACCCCAGAGGCACAGGTAAATAAAGATAAAATAAACAAATGGGATTACCTCAAATTGAAAAGTTTCTTTACAGCAAAGGAAACAGTCAGGAAAGTGAAGAGGCAACCAACAGAACGGGAGACATTATTCGCAAACTACACAACAGATAAAGGATTAACAACTATAATCTATAAAATGATCAAGAAACACCACAACATCAAAACAAACAACCCACTTAAGAGATGGGCCAAGGACCTTAACAGACATTTTTCAAAAGAGGAAATCCAAATGGCCAACAGACACATGAAAAAATGCTCAGGATCCCTAGCCATCAGGGAAATGCAGATCAAAACCACAATGAGATACCACCTCACTCCGGTTAGATTGGCTTACATATAGAAATCAACCAACAACAGATGCTGGAGAGGATGTGGGAAAAAGGGACACTAATCCACTGTTGGTGGGAATGCAAACTGGTAAAGCCACTATGGAAGACAGTCTGGAGAGTCCTCAGAAACCTGAATATAGCCCTACCACAGGACCCAGCCATCCCACTCCTTGGAATTTACCCAAATGGAGTTAAAGGGGAGAAAAAAAGAGCCATTTGCACCTCAATATTTGTTGCAGCTCAATTCACAATAGCTAAGACATGGCATCAACCTAAACGTCCATCAACGGATGACTGGATAAAGAAACTATGGTGTGGGGAGCAACTGGGAGCAACTTGGACTAGACTAAGTTACTGGAATTAAGACTTATTCTATGCATCTGCTCTCCCACAATATGGTGCTGAGAAGGGAGTAGCAGCTTCTACGCAGCTGCCTCTCGCCAATTTGATTGACTGAGCTGCAGGAGCTGATCCTGCTCCTGATTGGAGGAGAGCAGCGTACTCGGCGTGTGGGTAGCAGAGTTGGGATTGGTGGAAGAGGACTATAAAGGAGGAGAGAGACAACATGCACCAGGAACATCTAAAGGGAACATCTATCTGAACACCTGTGCAGCCCCCAAGAGAGCCGGCCGGCGGTGTGCCGCTCCCCAATGGAAGTGGGGAAAGTGGTTAGGGGGAACCGCCCTTCCACGGAGGTGGAAGGGACGGCAGCCAACCCGGGAAGAACCAGCAGCAAACCCGGGGAGGGCCGAGCAGATGAAAGGACAGTGCAGGGTCCTGTGTCGTTCCTCCATGAAGAGGGGGAGCCACATAATGGTGCCGTGACTCGGATATGAAGCCTAGGCAGGGCTTAGTGTCATTCCTCCACGAAGAGGGGGAGTGACACTATGGGATATGTACTCTATGGAACACTATACAGCAGTAAAAAAAATGAAATCCAGTCATTTGCAACAAAATGGAGGAATCTGGAACATATCATGCTGAGTGAAATAAGCCAGTCCAAAAGGGACAAATATCATATGTTCTCCCTGATCGATGGCAACTAAACGATCATCTAAAAGGAAACCCATTGAAGTGAAATAGACACTGTGAGAGACAATGACATGATCAGCCCTTGTCTAGACTGTTGAGGAACAACTTACTATTTTATTCCTTTTAGTATTTTTGTTGTTTTTGTTGCTCTGTTTGTTCTACTTAATACCACTGGTTGAACTCTGTAATCAATACACAGTCATTCTTAGGTGTTTAAAATTAACAGAAAAGTGATCTCTGTTAAATATAGGAGTGGGAGAATAAGAGAGGGAAGAGATATATAGGTCAGCACATGCTCACTCGGACTTACCTCCAATGGTAGAGCTAGAAATGTGACAGGGATTTCAACTCAATCTTATCAAGGAGGCATGTACCAATGCCAGTGCACTTGGTAAAGTGATAAGTTATACTTATGTACTTATAGTACATAACCAATCAAAAAGATAGGGTAAGTGTCGAAGAGATTTCACAAATAAGACCAGTGTATGCAAATAATAAAGGATAGAATTAAAAGGGAGAGAATGATCCTGCGGGGGAAGCAGGACACACAGCAGACTCATAGAATGGCAAACGCCCCAAACAGCACTCTGGCCTCAGAATCAACTCTTGGGGCATTCAGATCTGGCTGAAATGCCCATGAGAGTCTCACAGGCATGGAAAGCCATGACACGGTGGCAAAAACAACCTAAATGAAAGATCCTGGTGAACAAGACCCCAGTGGAAGGAACAGGCCATCAAGGAGGGAGGTGCCTTTCTCTGAAGGGAAGAAGGAACCTCCACTGTGATATGGCCTTGACTAAACAAGTTCAGAGTTGGTGAACTCAAGGGGCTCCCATAGCCTGGACAGCTCATGGCAAGAGCCTCGGGTGATTGCTGACGTCATAAATAAGAGTGCCAATTGTTAATTCAACAACGGGAGTCACTGGGTACATGCTCCCCATGTAGGATCTCTGTCCATAATGTGTTTTACTATGAAACTTAAAGACAACACTATTAGTCGAACAATACCCTATACCTTGTGCGGTTGTGTGAGTGCAGCCTGTTGAAATCCTTGCTTGGTATATACTAAGTTGATCTTCTGTATATGAAGGTAATTGAAAATGAAACTCAATGAAGGGTGGGATGGGAGAGGGAGTGGGAAAGGGGAGGACCGAAGGAGGGAGGGAGGGAGGTTGGGGGGGAAGCCACAACAATACAAAAGTTGCACTTGTGAATTCACATTTATTAAATAAAAAAAATTTAAGCAAGTCATAAAGGAAGAATGTAGTGCTTAGGGAGTGACCATGGTAGTTTCCTGTAGCCCCAGGACCTCTAAAATCAAAGCCTTAAATCCTGCTAAAGGCAGGTGACTAGAGGAGGACACACCTTTATTCATGGAACTTACACAGGAAGGTTGTCACAGATGGCATGCATTGTGAGTCCACTTCAGATCTCAGATCTTTCCTTTTCTATCTGTATTTGTGAATTTTTTCCACTATCACCTGGGTAGGCTATGGGAACTGGAAAGAACGATCTCAAACCCTTTCTGCTTAAACATTCCACATCATATTTCCCACTTGACCAAGACCACCCTGTGGGGAGCAACTCGGACTAGACTAAGTTACTGGAATTAAGACTTATTCTATGCATCTGCTCTCCCACAATATGGCGCTGGGAGAGGAGTAAACAGCTTCTACGCAGCTGCCTCTTGCCAACTTGAGAGATGACCTCCAGGAGCTGATCCTGCTCCTGATTGGAGGAGAGCAGCATACTCGGCGTGTGGGCAGCCGAGTTGGGATTGGTGGAAGAGGACTATAAAGGAGGAGAGAGAAAACATGCACCGGGAACATCTAAGGGGAACATCTGAGGGAACACCTGTGCAGCCCCCAAGAGAGCCAGCCGGCGGTGTGCCACTCCCCTGCGGAAGTTGGGAAAGTGGCCAGGGGGAACCGCCCTTCCACGGAGGTGGAAGGGACGGCAGCCAACCCGGGAAGAACCAGCAGCAAACCCGGGGAGGGCCAAGCAGACAAAAGAACAGCGCAGGGTCCTGTGTCGTTCCTCCATGAAGAGGGGGAGCAACACACCCCATGTTGGCACAGCACCCTCTCTGAGGCTATTCTCCAGAGGTCCATTTGCAAGAGGAAGCAGAGCAGTGGTTCCTTCTATTCTCAAGATTTTAGATATATAAGGGGATGTTACTTAAATCATCATACATCATCACCAAAAAGAAGCAGGATCCTCTCAGAGTTTCCCACCTACAATTAACACATCTTTTCCAATATTTTCCCTGCCTCCTTATTAGAACTCCTCTTTTCTTCTTTGAGAGAATTGCTTTGTTCCCTCTACAGTTTTTTTAAACAATGAAACCCAGTCATTTGCAACAAGATGGAGGAATTTGGAAAACATCATGCTGAGTGAATTAAGCCAGTCCCAAAGGGACAAATATCATATGTTCTCCCTGATTGGCGACAACTAACTGAGCACCAAAGGGGAAACTTGTTGAAGTGAAATGGACACTGTGAGAAACAGTGACTTGATCAGCTCTTGTCCTGACGGTTGATGTACAATGTAATACTTTATCCATTTTAGTATTTTGTTTTTGTTCTAGTACCATTGGTTGAACTCTGTAATTAACACACAATTGTTCTTATGTGTTTAAATTTTAACTGAAAAGTGATCCCTGTTAGGAATTTGGAAAACATTATGTTGAGTGAAATAAGCCAATCCCAAAGTGAAAGACTTTTGGAACCAAAAGCAAAGTAACTTCTCTCTCAAGAACCTAGTTTATGAAATACAAAGCTAGACTGTTAAGACCCTATTTTGAAATTCAGAGTAAGATCATTTTTCTGATATCCTTCTGCTATCTCTCAGAAGCAATGGATATCTAATGCAATGAGTAGGGAACAATGAAGCAGCAAAAATTTCTAGAAACTAAATCTGAAATGTCACAATGTTATCCCTTTGTTTTGCCATCATAATCTGGATTAAATGGAGTTTGTGAAGAGGCTGGGAAGAGAGAGTCAGTCATCCTAGCTCTATGAGGTCACAGCTGAGGTCATAGAGTGTTGAAAGGGCAAGGTCAATATGGGGAGCAGAGGACTGCTGTGAGATGGGTCTTGAAGAGGGCAAAATCTAGTGGGGAAGGGGTGGGGAAAACTGTGATTTGGGTAGCCCATTCAGGTAAGTTTCTGGGTATACGATGTGGCTCCTGATGGGAGTTTGGAAGTGGATAAGCGTAGAAGTGGAAAAGGTTGGGGAAATAGGAGGGCTGATTTTTTTAAGATTTATTTATTTATTTGAAAGAGCTACTGGGGGAGGAGAGAGAGAGAGAGAAGGAGAGGGAGAGAGAGAGAGGGAGAGAGATCCTCTATCTGCTGGTTCACTCCCTAGATGGCTGTAACTGGACGAAGCCAAGAGCTTCATTCAGGTTTCTCACGTGGGTGGCAGGTACCGAAGCACTTGGGCCATATTCCCCTGCTTTTCCCAGGCCATTATCAGGGAGTTGGATCTGAAGTAGAGGAGCTGGGATGTGAACCAGCACCCATATGGGATGCCAGCATCACAGGCGACAGCTTTATCTGCTACACCACAGAGTGGGCCCTGTATGGGAGGGTTTATCTCTTGTTTAGGATGTTGCTTTGACCTCTCAGCCTCAAGTATCTCTGACAGTATGAACTGTGGGGCTTCCCTCTTCCTCTACTAAGCACTTGAAAGCTAGAGCTGACTGTTCTGTCATCTGTAGTTCTAACCTTAGCTGAGTATGAGGATCTGTTGTAAGGAAGGGTAGAGGGGGAGATCTGCCAACCTCAGACTCACCAGGAATTACTTCTTATTCATGTCCTAGAGTCCACTAGCAACTCAAGAAGCCTCTGGCCTACTCCTTGCCTTCCAATCTTAGCCACGTATTTTTCACTTAGGTTGCCCTTGTTTTTCTTCATCCACTTTCACAATGGAATTTCTGTTGCTACTGAAAAAGGGCAGGGAGATTTTTACCAGGGTGAATGCTTCTCACCCTTATCTTTAAACATACATACATACACACACACACACACACACACACACACACACACACTGACCCCATTCAAAACCCAGATTCTTCCTGACCTAGGGGGAAATTTGTCCAATCAGTTCTTCAAATTGTGCTTTCTTTTCACTGTAGCCTGCCTCTCCCCTATCCATTTATGCCTCCCCAGGGCCTGGAGCTGTCCCCATCTTCAGCTCCATAATCTCTGGTTTCTGTCCAAGAACGAATGGCACAGCATGCCTACCAGGATCAAGAACAAAAGACAGGAATGATGTCCAACCAGCAGAAAAGGTAAATGGGGGTAATGATGACCATCAAATGTCCTTAGTTTAGATATATTCTATGGGAGAATAATTAGGGTCACCTGTTTCTCATCTCTCTTTGGCTGTGCTTACTTCCTGGCCTGCCTTGGGAAGGTGTGAATGTCTATGTCCTCCCCCTTCTCCATTCTCTGGATGGAAGGGACAATAACAAGTATTTCTAATTCTAATTTAGAAGATTGGCATTGACTGAAATGCCTCTAGGAGCTAATTGGGTATATAATCCTAAGGATATCTGTTCATTCCAGGGTCAATGTTTTTTTTAAAAGATTTATTTACTTATTTGAAGGTCAGAGTTACACAGAGAGAGGAGAGGAAGAGAGAGAGAGGTCCTCCATCTGCTGGTTCACTCCCCAGCTGGCCACAATGGCCAGAGCTACGCCGATCTGAAGCCAGGATCCAGGCACTTCTTCCAGGTCCCCCATGCAGGGGCAGGGGCCCAAGGACTTGGGCCATCTTCTACTGCTTTCTCAGGCCATAGCAGAGAGCTGGATTGGAAGTGGAGCAGCCGGGATTCAAACCGCTGCCCATATGGGATGCCGGCAGTGCAGGCAGTGGCTTTATCCGCTATGTCACAGTGCCGGCCCCCCAGGGTCAATGTTTTCTAATCTTAATGTTCTCAATAATGTGAATTAAGGACAGTCATCTAAAACTATCCTTCTCTTAGATTAATGTGGAGAAGAAGAATCTAATTTGCTGCTTGAGGCTGAATACGAAACACAGGGAATGTTAGTCATAAAGCCAGAATAAAGAGAGGCTTGCCATGAACTGATGGGTCAAGAAAAACTTCAAAAGGGAGCTAGAACTTGAGTCTTTGACATATGCAAAGATATTTTGAGATAAGAGTTTGCAGGAATTTGAGCAAAAAGACTTAAAAAGCTTCTAGGTTTTTACGCTGCCCAGTTTATTAATATAAGCAGAATGGTTAACTGGGCCTCAAGTCTCTGAGAATCAGTGAGTAACTGAGAAGGAGAAAATTCAGAGAAAGATGGGAACTTGACAGCTGCAGAACTCTGAGGAGAAAACTGAGGCTAGATGCTGAAGTCGTAGAGTTTTGTATGAGAAAGCACATAAGCCACCCCAGAGCCCTGAATTCTCTGCTGGTGAACAGATTTTTTTTTTTTTGCAGTGGGAGTGGGAAGGACACTGTGCAATAACACTGCAACAAGACTTGAAATGAGTTTAACAGTTGGGGGCTTGCATACAATTCTCCCCCAAACTCTTAAGATAAAGGTCATTTACCTTTTTCTATAAGTGATGAAACAGATTCGTAGAGAGAAAGAGGTTAGAATTCAAATAAATTCTGTCTCTAAATTGCAGATTTTTCCTACTATAATGTAATTAGACTTCCAATAACTCAGCTTTAAAGTGGGTAGGACACAGTAATGTATGCTCTCACAGAGAAATCATGACACAAAATGGAATTAAACAGACCTGAGTCAGATTCAAGGTTTTCAACCATTATTACATAGCATATTAGAGTCTTGGTTTGCTGCAGAGTGAAATAGGCCACCCACACCTCCCTCACAGGACCACCTGAGGATAGAATACATACGTGAAAGCACCATTGGCAGTGCCTGGTTTATGTAGGCTCAATATTCTCCTCCAATTTCAGGTAATAAATCATCCAGATTTTATTGGGCCAATCTCTCAAACTCCTCTCCCCCCACCCCACCTCTACTTCTACCTCTGTCTCTTCTCTGTCCCCTACTCTTTCATTGTCTCTCTTTGTATCACTATACAGACACACACACACACACACACACTTCATCATTTGTGCCCATATCTTTTACCCAGTATGTCAATTATTCACCTCTCTATTTAAAAGACTTGGTTGGAGGCCAGCGCCACGGCTCAATAGGCTAATCCTCTGCCTTGCAGCGCCGGCATCCCGGGTTCTAGTCCTGGTCAGGGTGCCAGATTCTGTCCCGGTTGCCCCTCTTCCAGGCCAGCTCTCTGCTATGGCCCGGAAGTGCAGTGGAGGATGGCCCAAGTCCTTGGGCCCTGCACCCGCATGGGAGACCAGGAGAAGCACCTGGCTCCTGGCTTTGGATCAGCGTGGTGCGCCAGCCCCAGCGCGCTGGCCACAGCGGCCATTGGGGGGGTGAACCAACGGAAAAGGAAAACCTTTCTCCCTCTCTCTCTCTCTCACTGTCCACTCTGCCTGTCAAAAAAAAAAGAGTAATATAATTTGTAGGATAAGAGACATGGCTTGGATTAGAGTGAGGAAGAGATAGCCAAAGGTTCCATGGATAAATAACTCTTGCTGGAAGAGTTCTGTGCTTGAATCATTTGACCCAACGATGCCTAAGGAGATTTCCACCTTGTTATTTGCTATGCGAAACTGATGACCTTCAAGAGTCACCTCTTAACTGTAGATCTGGCTGGCTCAAAGTCCTCCTAGGCTGTTTCTGCTTTCTTCTGTGTCCCCAGACTCCCTGTGGCTACTGACCTCTATACCTTTATCTGAAAAGACCTACTGCTTCTTTTATGGCAGTTCTGTACAAGCAGAAAACTCAGGCTAGAGATGTAAGTATCCTTGGGTTCTGAAACATGCTTTCTTCTTTAGCTTTCCCCCTGTCTTACAAGCAGGCCCTGAACAACTCTAAGAGGTAATGTCCTCCTCCAGCTAGGACTGTCTTCCTTTGGCCCATAACCTCTATGCAAGTCTAGGCTGAGTTTGTTCAGATTGTCCAAGTTTCACCCATTGTTTGATCTGTCTCCTTCCTGCCAGTTGCCAGTTTGGCCCTCTCTATACCTACTCCCTCACAATATTTAGGAATAAGAGCTTCACAGTCGTGCTGGCAAGAATAAGCAAAATCTTATAACTTATTCCTAAAGTTTCCATCCCCACTCCTACCCCATCAGAGCTCATAAAAAGGGATAACGCTTTTTGGGAGGACATAAAAAGGCAGTAGTCTTATATTTGGACGTGACTTCTACAGAGACCTAGGCAGTTCCAAGTTAGGTGGGGTGAAGGGTGGAGGGCAGATACATTTAGTCAGGAGAATGATAATGCTTAATGATGGTGACAGCTGTCTTCATATCCACTGCTCTGCGCTCTAGAGTTTTCAAAGTGCTATCACACAGCATCGGGAAGATGAAGCTAGACGACCTAGAGGATTATAAGAATCCCAGCTAGTCTTCCTTACTTGGTAGTAAACCTCAAGAATTCATGCTAGGAGTTGTAGGGCAGAGTTAGGAGAAGTCTCTGGATTATTTTCCTGGCTCCTCATCAGATTTATATCATCTTTTCTTTCCAGCACTTCCATAAGAGAGACAATGAGACCTCAGGTGGGTAAGACATCCAAATATACCTGGCGTCTTTGGGGTTTCAGGTTGCTAGGAAGGGGAGGAAAAGAGGTGTGGAGAGGAGGTAGAAAAACCACTTGATGTAAAGATAATATCTTGGAGGACCTGGGCTTTGTAATTCAGGTACTCTCAATGAGCTGCTATCTACCAAGACCAACAAATATGTCCAAGGCCACTATTATACCCTGACTGCAGGCAGGTAACACCGGCATTGATAAGGTGGGTAAATGTATGGGACCACTTGTGCATGTTACTCACAAGCTGGATCAAGAGATGTGCAGGAGATATGTCTGAAGAAGACACTGGACATTCTGAAACATGAGGTAACATCAGGTGTCATCTCTATTCCAAATGCTATCTCTTATTCCACAAACTCTTTAAAGTAGCCATTCAGATTCTCAGAGAGAGTAATATCCCCAATATTTTTTTCCTTATTTCGACAGGAAAAACAGGTAACAATCACTGAAACCTTGTGGGATCAGGTGAGTAAAGAGGGGTCATTCTTGACAAAACAGTGAAAGGTGGGAGAAGGGAGACAGTGCGTAAAAAGTAAATGTATTTCTCTTCCCTTGAGCAGTTTACTGATCGATGATAAAGGACTATCACACTCCCTCCTATCTTGTTCTGCTTCTCATTCAGTCCCAAATCTTCTGAACTCTTCACCCCTGTGCACCTCACCCACTGTCTGAGGCTGTCATGAGTCCTGGCTGTTGAAGTCCTATATCAAAGACGTTTATTCCTCAGTTATCAGGGACTGCCACAAACCTTCTTCAAAGCACAGGTTTGACCTTTCTCTCAGGTTTAATGTAATAAGTTACACCTCAGTCCCCACAATGAAGGCTGATATAACTGTGTATTTCCAGTTCAGAATCTTAAGAGTAATATAATGTATAGGATAAGGGACATGGCTTGGATTAGAGTGAGGAAGAGATATCCACAGGTTCCATGGATAAATAACTTTTGCTGGCAGAGTTCTGGGCTTGAGTCATTTGACATAATGATTTTTAAGAGGCAGAATATGAATGCCTGGGGCCTTTTTGCCGCTGTTACAATTACAAAGACTGGCTAATTTATAATAAACAGAAATTCATTGACTCATAGTTCTGGAAGCTCAGAAGTCCCAGAGTAAAGGGCTAGAATCTGACAGGAGCCTTCTTGCAAATCACTCCCTGGCATTAGGCAAGACGGCTAGAAACGGAGAGCAAAATGGGCCAAACTCAGCCTTTTTTAAGGAATCCATTCCCAATACAATGAACCCACTCCTGAAACATCACTGCTGAGGGCAGAGTTCTTGGCCTAATCATCTTTCGTTAGGCCCCTACCTCCCAACAATGTTGCATTGGGAACTGAGTTTCCAACACATGTCTATGGAGGGACACATCCAAGTCATGGCAATGGCGTACATATAGGTAGAGAGATTATTATATATGTGGTATCCTATTTAATTCCATCTTGTCTATTTACATTTTGTTTGTTGCTGTATTGTGGGCAATAAGATTACTTTCAGTATTTCACCAAGACAAATGATGTGTGTGTGTGTTTGTGATAATTTACAATTGCATTAGAATTCCAATTCCCCTTCAATCATCCACCAAATGACCTTATTTGGTTTAAAATTTTTATTGCCCTAATGGGTTAAGCTGTATATTATTATTATTTGTACCAGATTGTCAATAAGGTAGACCATGTATTTTTATATTTATTGGTCAGTAGTAGTTCCTCTTCTGTGAACTACTTCTTCACACTGCATACCCTTTAAACATAATTCTACTTGTTTGTTAACTATTCACAGATAAGTGTGTGTATATATATATATATAAAATATACTTATCTATGTATATATAGTGCATATATAATGTATTCATACATATACATATATGATATATATAATTTTGATACTAGTCTTTTATAATATAAGTGGCAAATATCTTCTATAAGATTTTTCCCAATCTATCTTTTGCCTCAAATAAGGCTTATACTAGTAAAATAAATCATAGCTTTTCTTTGCTTTACATTTTAGTAAAAATTATTTTCTATCCTTATAATTTTGTTATTTTCTTCTGATATTTGTTTTATAGTGGCAATTTATTTTTATCTTACTGTAATTTACTTATAAATGTTATGTGGTTTTGAAAACAATTTTTCTGTATCCAAAGATAATTTTCTCAACAGTTCATTTTTCCTTGCAAATTTGTAATGCCACCTCTAACATATACCAACTTCCCATATATGTACAGGTCTGTTCATGAACACTCTATAGCACTTTCCCAAATGCATCTCTACCGGCATTTAGGGCTGGATAATTCTTTGGTGTGTGTTGCAGGGGTGGAGGTGTTCACACTGCAGGGTATTCAGAAGCATCTCTGGCCTCTACTAACTGAATGACACTAAAAAGCTTCTTTCCTATTTGTGATAACCAACAATGTCTCCAGATACTACATGACAAGTCACCTGAATGTCCTTCCATGGGGCTGGTGAGGGACTAAATCACCTCTGACTGAGGACTCCACTGATATAGTCACCCACGTCTCTGTCAATTATATGCTCTTTTAGAGTATAAAAATGTAATGTGCAGGACTGAAAGTGGCATACTGAGCTTTGATGATTGTTTATAGCCCTTGTGTCTACTTGTTCAGGAACAGCGTTTTTTTCTTCTTACTATTTGTTGAACTCTTACTTAGTGTAGGGTTAATATTATGAGTATAAAGTTAAGTAAAAATAGATCTTTATAAAAACATAAGAACTGGAATGGGAGAGGAAAGAAGAAGAAGGGTAGGAGTGCTGGCAGGAGGGAGGGTAGGGTGGGAAGTATCACTATGTTCCTAAATCTGTATATATGAAATACATGAAATGTGTTTACCTTAAATAAAATAAAATATTGTATTTATAAAGCACATTGAATCTGTTTAAAAGAACTAATTAAATTTTAAATAAAAATTATTTTAAAAATTATATACTATTTACCTACTTAAAAGTTATAAAGTACCTTATAAAATCCTCTATTATTATTCTCAAAACTACCTTAGCTATTCCTGGCTGATTTTAGAATCAGTTTGTCAAGTTTCATAAAAAAAATCCTCATTCTTATTAGAATTACCTTGAATTTATAGATTTGTTTAGGAAAAGCTCATCTGTCTCGTGAAATATATACATATATATGAATATATGTATATATGAATGTATATGAATATATATATGAAATATATATATAATGTTTTATTTTGCTTGCTACACAATGTCTGGTTTTTCTTTACCTGGCCTCAAAGAGGTCCTCTGTTAAAAGGTTTGGTTCTTTCCATTGGAGAATATCACAGGTCTTGAACCTGAACATACAAGTGATACTAGCCAAATTATTCTTGTGAAGTCAACTGGTTGGTGGAGAAAATTTGTGAAAGATTTGTGAAAAAGAAAAATCTGTGAAAGATTTTTAAATATGCTAGCCTCCTGACTAGCTCATTTACCTGTTTTATGTCTGACTTTCATGTCTGCATGATTTTACAATTCTGTTATTGGAAATGGATGGCGATGCAAACTTTTGTCTGCAGAAACATGTGCAGAAATATGGCCAATTCTCAAACTTGAAAATGTCAGGTTTCACTTTATATCTGGGTGATATTTGCATGCAATACAAATCTGGATGGTATTTGCATGAAAAAGCTAACTATGCACAGAGGTAGCCACATCAAACTTCTGCAAACTTTCACAGAATGCAGTTACCTGAAGTTTCCCACAAGTCCAGCTACTCTGACGTCTCTCGATATGCTAACTGCATGTACTGTGCATTTAGATACCTGGATATAGAAGAGCATTAAAGTTAATTAAATTATTTTGAACTTAAGTATAAGTTTTTCATACAGAAGAGAGCAGGAAAAGGCTGCTTATTATTTAATCAACAATTCTGGCTTTTTTATTAAAAAATTGGTGAGGTTTACCAGAACCCCTCCTGCCAGTCTCCACTTAATAATATTGCAGTCATGTGTTGTATAATGACAGGATAGGTTCTGAGAAACGTTTCATCATTTTGTGGACATCAAAGAACGTAATTACCTAAACCCAAATGGTACAAGGCTAGGTTATAAGCTGTAGCCGATTGCTTCCAAGCCACAAACCTGTACAGGACAGTATTACACAGAATACTGCAGGGAATTGCAACACAATGGTAAGTAACTGTGCATCTGAACATATGTAAACATGGAAATAGTACAGTAAAAATACAACATAAAGGATAAAAATGGCACACTTGTACAGGTCAAGTATCATGAATATAGCTTTCAGAACTGGAAGTTGTTCAAGTTCAATAAATGAATGAGTGGTAAGACAACCTGAATGCCTAAGACATTACTGTACACTATTATAGACTTGGTAAACTTAATTTATTAAATTTATTTTTAAAATTTATTTCTTTAATAGACTATAACTTAACTTTCCTTTATAAACTTATTTTTTTCATTTTTGTAATAACAGCTTAGAAAACAAACTGTGTATAAAAACAAAAATATTTTCTTTTTATATAACCATATTTTATGAGACTTTTTCTATTTTTATTTTTTAAACTTTTTAAATTTTTTTTAAAATAAGGCACAGGAGCATTAGCCTAGGCCTACACAAGGTCAAGATTATCAATATCACACTATCTTGCATTTTCCCATATTGTCCCTTTCCCCAAAATGAGGCAACCCAGAGTTGCCACAATCATTGTATCCATCCACATCTGGATGATAGGACAAGTATATATTTAGTTTGATAAGAAACTGTCAGAACTTTTCCAAAGTGAAAATATGATTTTGCGTTTCCTCCAATAATGCAAGGGAGTGTCAGCTATCATATCTACTCACCAACATTTGATGTTGGCCTCCATTATATTATAACCTAAATATAAAAGTGTGTTGATTTTTCTATCTATGCTTAACTTCAGGACAAGAAACAACATATATGAAATGTAATAGTAGATTTCATTATACATGCTGTTTGCAGCCAAACCACTTTAAATGTAGAGAGAAGCTGTGAAAGATTTTAAATATACTAGTCTCCTGACTAGCTCATGCACCTTTGTTAAATGTATTTCATCCACTGATCAAGTGAAGGAATGGCAGTCATGACATATGTATGGTGGAAGTCAATGAGGACTTATTGCAAAAGATAGAAAGCCAGGGTCTCTTGACATTCACATTCAACAGCCTAATGGCAGGGGGGTTATATACCCTAATTCTATACATAAATCCCTTTATAATAAAGCAGTAATCTGTAGTACTAATTTTCATATATTTTCATCTTCTGTCAGGTGCTGACAGCTTTTAAGGATATACAAAAGGAGGTGAGATTAATACTTTAAGATTTATTTATTTATTTATTTATATGAAAAGTGGATCTACAGAGATAGAGAGGCCCAGGCAGAGAGAGAGAAGTTTTCCATTCGCTGGTTTACTCCCCAAATGGCTGCAACAACCAGGGCTAGGCCAGACCGAAGCCAGGAGACAGCAGCTTTGTCTGAGTCTCCTATGTGGATTCAGGGACCCAAGCACTCAGGTCATCTTCTACTGCTTTTCCAGGTGCATTAGGTAGGAGCTAGGTCAGAAGAGGAGCATCTAGGACTTGAACCAGCATGTTCAAGGATGCTGCTGCTGCAAGAGGTGGCTTAACCAGCTGTACAACAGTGCTGGTCCCAAGATTAAATATTTATCCCTGAAATTCTCTTGCCTTATCACCTGCCCTTGATCCCATTTTCTCTGTGCCCTACTGAGATGTTGACTCTAACCAACATTTTAACTTCATTTATTTATATAGTAATTTTTTTTCCCTTAAAGAGTAACACTGACCAGTCTGTCCAGGTAGCTAAGGCAAGAAGATACTTAACAATACCCCTCAGGAAGTATGATAATATATGAAGAAAAATTGTATCTACCAGAATTTCTCTCAGTAAGAATACTCTATATGGGCTGGCGCCACGACTCACTAGGCTAATCCTCCACCTGTGGCACCAGCACTCCGGGTTCTAGTCCCAGTTGGGGCGCTGGTTCTGTCCCAATTGCTCCTCTTCCAGTCCCTCTCTCTGCTGTGGCCCAGGAAGGCAGTGGAGGATGGCCCAAGTGCTTGGGTCCTGCACCCACATGGGAGATCAGGAGGAAGCACCTGGCTCCTGGCTTTGGATCGGCGCAGCACGCTGGCCGTAGCAGCCACTTGGGGGGGTGAACCAACGGAAGGAAGACCTTTCTCTCTGTCTCTCTCTCACTGTCTAACTCTGCCTATCAAAAAAAAAAAGAATACTCTATATGGTTCCATGACTATGATAAATGACTATGTTGAGGGAATTCCCCAAGTGACATGACAAGTCACCTTATTAGATGAGTTAACTACAGGGAGTGCAATCAGAGACCAAAGGTAAACTTCTTAGGTAATGGAAACAATACTCTTATTCTATCCCTCCTCCTCCATGCAGATCTTGGTTTCTTCACTGATCAAATAAACAAAATAGTCAAGCATGCACTGTAGTATGGCTTGCCCTGGACACTGGGTTACTGTAGCAGCTAGCTCAAGGTGCTGATATGTCTCAGTCCTACCAAACTCAATGTCACATTTTACTGTTTTTACACTGTTACAGTGCAAAATAATAGTTCCTACCTACACCAATATTTACTTTTTTAAAATTTTTTTTTATTTATTTGAGTGGCAGGGTTGCAGACAGAGAGAGGGAGAGACAGAGAGAAAGGTCTTCTATCCGATGTTTTACTCCCCAAATGGCTGAAGTGGGGCCATGCCAAAGCCAAGAACTTGTTCCGGGTCTTCCACATGGGTACAGGAGCCGAAGCACTTGGGCCATCTTCCACTGTTTTCTCAGGGCATACACACAGAGAGCTGGATCAGAAGAGGAGCGGCCAGGACATGAACGGGTGACTTTACGGGATGCCAGCACCATAGGCAGAAGCTTAGCCTACTACGCCACATGGCTGGCCCCACCAATGTTTATTAACAGACTATTTATAGAGGCCATAAACATGGGGAACAATGTTGGACAAGTAAAGACATTATAAAACTAGGGCAAACAGAAAATTTCCATACAGTTTCCTTAACTTTTTCTCTAAATAAAGACATAACTTCATTAAAATTAGACTCTAAATATATTACGAGCTTCCTGGGATCTTAGAAACAATAGCTCTCTCTTTCTACTTGAGGAGGATTGATGTCCAAAGGCACTGAGAAGGTATGGAAAATAAACTTCCTCTATTTTACTATATAGACCACTTCTGGGCCATAGAAGTGAGTCCCTTTCTACTAAGAAGCCATGTCATTTCATCTCATTGCTTCATCTGGGGTTTTCTCTAGTGAACATTGCAGAGGTCTTGGTCCCCACCCAACTGCGGATAAACATCAGAAGCTTGATATCTCCACTCCAGTTTTGCCTCTGAGACCAAGGAGACTCTCACTCTGTGTATAGCCTAGGTCTTGAGCAGAGGAGAAGGAGGAGGAAGCTTCTCCATTAGTGAGACTTCTGTGTTTTGACCTCCAGCCTCATGGGGCCCACATAGGAAGTCCATCTGACATCCCCTTGACAAAACTTCCCTCTGGTGCTTCTTCACAGGGTCAGACACAGTCCTTGCCCTCACAGATCCTCCAAGCTGGCGTAGTTAAAACAGAAGAATTAAGTCAGACTAAAGATACAGAGAGAAGTAGACTTAGACTTCTTTCTGATTAAACATAAGACCCAACACTACTGCATTCCAATGCAGCAAAAAAAATGTTAGTTGGCTTTTGTGAGAAGAGGCCCAAAGTATATCATCAGCAGTTATTTTCTCTGAGGTGAGTGAGAAGGATTCCTTAAAAGGTCCTTCACAGAGGTACCTTCCTCTGAAGGGAGGAGAGAACTTCCACTTTGACTATGGCCTTGGCTGAATAAGGTCAGAGTTTGTGAACTCAAGAGGCTTCCATAGCCTTGGCAGCTCATGACAAGAGCCTCAGGTGATCACTGACATCATAAATAAGAGTGTCAATTGTTAAATCAACAACAGGAGTCACTGTGCACTTACTCCCCATGTAGGATCTCTGTCCTTAATGTGTTGTACTATGTGAATTAACGGTATAACTAGTACTCAAACAGTACTTTATACTTCGTGTGTCTGTGGGGGTACAATCTGCTGAAGTCTTTACTTAGTATAGAGTTGATCTTCTGTATGTAAAGATAATTGAAAATGAATCTTAATGAAGAATGGGATGGTATAGGGAGTAGGAGATGGGATGGTTTGCATGCGGGAAGGTGGTTATGGGAGAAGAACCACTATAATCTTAAAAGTTGTATTTTCAAAATTTACATTTATTAAATAAAAGTTTTCTATTAAAATAAAAGCTTTTAAAAAAGGTCCTTTACAAGGACTTCAAGAAAACCATGGAGAAGGATGAAAGAGACCAGAAAAACCACAGCAGAAAGGCCAGAAAAAATAAAAGAAGTGAAGGCCCTGAATGAGTAGCTAGGAATCCAAGTGTGTCTCCCACTCCTAAAGAGATCATATCTTGCTCACATTTATTGATTGGTTCATTATTCAACAAATATTAGCTGAGCATAGGCTATATGCAGAGCATTATCTTACATGGTTTGGTATCAGAGATACAAACACAATAGAATGTTTGCTTTGCAGAGACTTAGAATTTAGTTCCATTCCCAAGAAGCACATATGCCCCAAGTATACCTCTCTACATGTTACTAAGCCTATGGTTGATGGTCCAGAGAAGACCAGCATCTTGAGATTCTGATTCTCTGAATTATTTTTCAGCTGCAGGAAGATGCTCGGATTCGAGGTAAAAGAACCAAATTCCAAGGTTTGGGGAGGAAAACTAGGGAGGAGGTTTGGGAGTTCATCTCTAAGTCTCATCTTAGGATTTTCCACTTGGGCTAGAGCTGGACTTCAGGTCCTCTTTTCCTTTTCCTTCCATTCATGTTGAGCTTTCCTTAAAGCCTCCATGAACACTGGTAATCTCTTCACTGTCTAGCCCAGTTACATGATATCCTAGCCCATCCAGCCTGCTGTAAAGAATATCGTAGACAGGGTGGCATATAAACAACAGACATGTCACTTCTCACAGTTCTGGAGGCTGGGAAGTCCAGGCTCGATGTGCCAGCAGTGAGGGCCTACTTCCAGATCCACAGACAGTGGTCTTTTTTCATGGTGTCCTCACACGGAAGAAAGGACAAGGGAAAACTCGGCTCTCTTTTGTAAGAACATTAATCTTATTCATGAGGGCCTTCCTTCACTACATAATCGCCTCCTGTAGGCCCAATTTTCAAATACTATCAGTTTGAGGATTAGTCTCAATGTATGAATCTGGAGAGAAAACAAGCATTCGGTCTATAACATCTGAGTCCCTCTTTCCCTTAGAATAGATATTGCGGGCATGAGGACATTCTCACCTGTCATTCAGACATGATTCATTGGGGTAGATAAGAGAGAGGAGCTGCTTCCCAGCTCCCCTGTAAGGGGTTAGTGGGGCTGGCATAGGGATGGAATAATGGAGAGGTCAGAGAGTAATGATTATTCAGGGTGGTCAAGTTCCAGTTCTCAAATTCTCCAATGCAAATTCTAAAGGTTCAGAAAAATGCAAGAATATCCAGAATCCTGGAGTTAGAGCATAAGTTATATTTGGAGCTCATTCCTCAACTTACCCAGAAGAGAACTAATAAATTAAGGCTTTTCAATTTTGCATGTATACAAATTGAATCCCTTGTTAAAAAGATTCTTATTCAGAAGGTCTGATTCTACATTCCAGGGCTTGAGGTTCTGAGATTATGTGTTTATAATAGGCAACTGTAGAGTCCTAAATACCCATCTTATTACCCTATGAATTTGTGAATTTAAGATCTAACCACTGCTGTTTCTTTTCTGCTTCTTGAAGGGAAGAATTTAGGATGAGATGAGAATTAAAGTCTTATTCTATCCATTTTCCATACAACAAAGAAAGATAGATAGCAAGCTAGAAATCAGGTATTTGTTTCAGCGGCAGCACCCTGAGACTCAGTCATTTGGCTAACTGCTAAGTACCAGCACTAGTTGAACAGAGTTCCATGACCACAATTTCCTAGGTGGATAGATGTCTCTACCATATGCTACAACTGCCTCTCTGAAAGGCCTCTGCGTCTCCGTAAGACTGGCTCCTCCCACTTTGGCTGTACTCCTAACCAGGGATGTGAGCTTGGTGACTGTTTCCAGACTTCTTTAACAAACTGACTCCTTCATCTGTGTCTACCTCAGGGATGAGCAGCTGCTCTGTAACACCCGCATCAACTACACCCAGGACTGGGTAAGTGGCCCTATTCTCCCCAAGGGAGATGACATCAACCCAGCCATAACTACCTCTGAGTTTTGAGCCTTTGGAAGTCTTTACCTTCAAAACATGTTTCTTCCAAAGGGGTAAGAGATGGCCCCATACCACTCTCAATGGATAGTGAACTGTTGAACCAGAACTTCCATCCTCAGCAGCCCCATCAAAAACCTTTAGAATCTCGGGACCAGTCCTGGACCTTACCATAGTAGATTTGGGGACATTCTCTTCATTCAGTGGAGAGGTAAGGGAACATAATAACAACAACAAACAGGAAACTCAAGGAAAAGAAGTAAGTAATCAGAGACTTGGATGGTGATAAAGAAAAATTGCAAAGTTTTGAGAGTCCAATGCCCCACACAATTGAGGGTTGTCAATTTATTTTCCATAAGAATAAGACAAGGAGAAAAATAACAGATTACTATACCACACCGGGGTATAGTAATTTAGACCCTCGGAATAACTTTCCGACCATGACAACTGAGGAACAGAGAACTGGTATCAAAAAAGTTGGCAGTGCCATGTTCTACAGAGAGCATTAAAGCTACTTTTTTGTAAAATCTGTTTGGCATGTTTCAGATATGATCCTGCCTGAACCAGGAAATGGAGAAGGTGAACATTCTAGATGCCTGTGTGAACAGAACCTGCCCCTATCTCACAGGGCTGGTGCTCATAATATACAAGCATTCCTTTAAAAGAGACAGGTCATTACTCTTTAACTTGTTCTGTGCTGAATCCATGGAAAGAATCACTGATAGGTAATCCCATAATTATGTAAATTCTATATATAATTATTGTAAACTGTTACCTATGAGCATAATTTCTGATTGGTCAAAATCCTTTGGATAGGTCTTGTTAATCTTGATATGCCTCTGGGGCAAGCAGGAAGAGTTTTCCTGATGAAAACATAGGCTCTAATAGGCTATAACATTTGATCTCCTGACACCCAGCAATGGCTTCCTCCTGTGGGCCACACAATTGTCAAGGAATTGCAACTCCCATTGCCAGTAATGGCCATTCTTGGTGGAGTGTAACAAAATCCCTAAGAACCACAGAGATCAAGGTCGGGGGGGGCGGGGAACGACCCAAATGGTGGTATCTCTTTCCCTCATGTATATACAACTTCCTCTTATTGGTACAGAAGCATTAAACCTCCAGATTGCGGGATGACCCTACAGTTGAGAAGATCACAGTTCAACACTGGAGAGCAACCATCAGCAGCTCGTGCCCACAGGACACAGCTCTCTGGCCAATCAACTTGCTACCCTGGACCCTAACTCTATCATCAAGGAAGAAAGACTCCCCTACTTCTTCCAGGTGTTTCACGCATGCAGCCTTTCCACCTGAGCTCTGCCACGCCTACCCTGTTGTAGTCAGGAACCCCAGGCCTCAGTGGTCAGCATTCCTACATGGCAGAAAAGCACCTCACCAAGCAGGTGGGGTCCAGTGCAGGAGAAACAGGGTGAGAGATGGGTAAGTGAGGACATGGCCAGTTCAGTTTCCTTTGGTCTCTGTACAGAGCACGTCAAGTGTGGATATTCTATTGGGGAAGAGTGTTGAAGTATCAAGGAGATGCAATTGCAGGATAGAGAGATGGAAAAGTGGGGGTGGAGATTAAAAACACACAAATAAATGTGAAGTCCATAATACCCATCTGGAAAGCACTCTAGAAACGTACATTACTTTGAAGTTTTAATTCAGTACTGAGTCAAACATAGCACGTCATAACAGACTGCTTTGCCAGATTTTCTATAATAACATGCTTGTGTTTTAATTCTCCTGCTCCTTAGACTCAACTGACACCTGACCCCACATGGAAAAGGTCACTGTCACAGATACTCACCATGTGCCCCAGACTTTGCTAGCCACTCCTTTAGAAGGCCCCCTCTAAAGACCATTAAAAATTCAGAGTCTGAGTTTTAGGTGATGGAGAATATTGATGTCATCTGTCCATGTCTAAGAACAATGATTGTATACTTCCTTGAATAATCCCCATAAATCACCAAAATGCACAGAATGTATCAATATTTTGGCAACAATATTACATCTTCCTGAAAGATGTAATCTTACCTCTGCCATCACTCCAAATCCAATTTTGGTTCAGACCTTCAGTCAAGAAGCTTCCTTTATCTTTAGTACAACATAGACATCCAGTGTAGTGCAGTAAGGATCCTGAAGTGGCTACTACATAAGACAACATGGTCTATTGATACTTCTCCCTCAGTTCCTGTTAGATGACTTGGGATGGGAATGGGAGGGTAGAGGAATCTCCACAAGGACTGTTTTTACCTTCAGTGTCACCTTCCAAGTGATCTAACTATCCAGAGAGGAGAATAAATTTCTTTTGTTCCCATTCATGTGACTGTGAAATCTAGGGTACAACTTCAGTTGCCTGGAAAAGAGAAGGTGCAGTCAGGACATCATCACTGAGCCTGGAAGAGACGGTATTGCTCACGGGAGGAGACACCAGCGTCTTTCTCTGCAACTGGGAATTTGGAAATCAAGTGAGACCCAAGCACATGCCAACTGTCAATCAAAGAAACCACCAAATAAACAACTAGGAAAATAAATGTGGTGTAAAAGATATTTGCCCTCTTAGTTCTTGGTGGGGTGTGAGATGTAGTGGTAGAATCCCCAAGTATCATATTGCATTTTGTGCATACACACCTTATGCATATGGCATAAGGTGATTTAAAGACAAAGTTTAAATTCCTTCTTCTTTCAGATTCTTGTGAAGCAGGGAGAAAAAGGAAGGAAAATATGACTTGCTAAAGGCTGGCAAATCACCCTATCCACATCTCCAAACTTTCACAGATGGTCACCAACATCATACATAAGAGTGTAGTCTTAATTGTTAAATACACAACAAGAGTCACTGTGCACTAATTCCCCTTGCAGGACCTCTGTGCTCAAAGAGTTGTATTATGAGACTTAGAAGTAAAACTTGTTCTCAAAGAATTACTTTGTTTTAGTCTATTAAGTGGATGATATTCTTATGTTTCATAAGTTAGAGTTAGTCTAAGTGCTCACAAAAAGTGTATCATTCTTGGGTTCTTTGTAAAGATAGTTTTCTTTTAAAAAAAAAAAGGTGAAATACCTTCAGGATGCAATGATTTTGAACAGCCCTCACCTGAGTTGTTTGGTTGTTTGAGGAACAGTTTTTTTTTTTCTTTACTTTTACTTTCTCATACAAAGTGTTAGACTCTTTACCTAGAATAGTTAACCTTCTGTGTACAAATTTAACTGAAATGTGATCCCTGTTAAACATAAGAGTGGGAATAAGAGTGGGAAGATATGTACAATTTGGGACATGCTCAAGCTGACTGGCCCCAAATGGTAGAGTTAGAAACATACCAGGGGACTCCAATTCAATCCCATCAAGGTGGCATGTACCAATGCCATCTCACTATTCCAAGTGATCAATTTCAGTTCACAATTGATCATAATGAAAGGACTAAGAGTCAAAGGGAGCACATAAACAAGTCTAGTACCTGCTAATACTAGCCAATAGAATAAATAAAGGGGAGAGTGATCCAACATGGGAAGTGAGATACTCAGCAGACTCATAGAATGGCGGATGTCCTAAACAGCACTCTGGCCTCAGAATCAGCCCTAAAGGCATTCAGATCTGGCTGAAAAGCCCATGAGAGTATTTCAGGCATGGAAAGCCAAGACACTCTGGGGAAAAAAAGAAAAAACCTAAATGAAAGATCTCTGTGAGTGAGATCCCAGTGGAAAGAACAGGTCTTCAAAGAAGGAGGTACCTTTCTCTGAGGGGAGGAGAGAACCTCCACTTTGACTATGACCTTGTCTAAATAAGATAAGAGTCGGAGAACTCAAGGGGCTTCCATAACCTTGGAAACTCATGACTGGAGCATAGGGAGATTACTGATGCCATAGACAGGAGTGTCAATTGGTAAAGTCAACAAAAGGAGTCACTGTGCACTTACTCCTCATGTAGGATCTCTGTCCTTAGCGTGCTGTACATTGAAACTTAATGCTATAACGAGTACTAAAACAGTATATTTCACTTTGTGTTTCTATGTGGGTGCAAACTGTTGAAATCTTTACTTAATGTATACTAAACTGATCTTCTGTATATATAGAAAATTGAAAATGAATCTTGATATGAATGGAAGGGGAGAGAGAGCAGGAAAGGGGAGGGTTGCAGGTGGGAGGGAAGTCACCGGGGGGGGGGGGGGTGCCAAGGTAGTCCATAAGCTGTACGTTGGAAATCTATATTCATTATTATGAAATAAATGGCGGAATAGGAAGGGAGCACACTGATAGTCCGGGGAGAGATAGTTTAATGAAAGTGGAGACACTGCAGTTTCAAGGAAGAGTAGGGGAGGAAACAGCAGAAGAAACTCTTCCGGAATGCGTGATTCACAGTGGACCTGCATGGAGAACATGGGAGCCCACAGTTCGGGACACCAGCGGCAGACTCAACACACCAGCGCTGGAACGCGAGGTGAGCCGAACCTCAATAGCCCGAGACACCGGCAGGCAAGCGGAGAGAGGAGACTAGAGGGAATGACCCCCAGGCGGGGGGGACTTCACCAGGCTAACTGGAAGAGAGAGAGGGAAAAAAAAAAGGTGACTGGTACGGACACGGTTTCTCTCTCTCCGCTCACCTCTCAAGGGCGAGCAAGACAAAGAGCAGGCGCCATCTTGGACATACGTCATAAGCAGAGCGACCTCAGGTCTGCACCGGCCCTGAGCCTAGCAGAAAAACCTGACTCTGGGCGGAGCGAATGAACAGGAGATTAGGACCTTGTAAATTTGTGGTGCTACTGAACTGAGACTGTGAAAAAAGAGACGGTGGGGGAGAGAACTCACGGAATTCACGTGAGTACTCTCCAGAGACGCTATAATTCCATAACTTTGGCAACCCAGTGGGAGACTGAAGGAGAATTTGAGCCCACTCTGAGGGCCGAACAGATTCCCTGTGTGGTCCTTGGGAAAGAGCTTCCGATCTCTGGCTCCTGTGGGTATATCATTTGCCTGCTAACTACCTCCAACTTCGTTCAGCTGTGTGGAATTACTTCCCTTTTGAATCAAAAAAAAAAGAAAGAGAGAGAGAGAGAGAGAGAGGTTTACCATGCCTAACCTGGGAGTGTCACCTTTGGCACACCAAACAGAGCTCTCAGGCCACACCCATCTCAAGCCCTAAGGCTCCATCAAAAACAGAGAGTCCACTTAATCTAGAGTCATAGTACAACAAGAAAAAGCACCACAGTGAAGAAACCAAATATCTCCAATATGCCAAATAACAAATGCAAAAACCGAGGTAATAAAAACAGGAAGTCACCATGATGCCCTCAAATGAAAAAGACACCCCAATTCAAGATTATGAAGATGATGACATAGAAGAAATGCAAGAAGCAGATTTCAAAAAATTGATAAGAACATTAAGAAGTTCTCAAAAACAAATTCTTGAACTACAGAAATCCTTAATGGACAAGATAGAAAATCTCTCTCGTGAAAATGAAATATTAAGGAGGAATCAAAATGAAACAAAACAACTAGTACAACAGGAAACTGTGATAGTGACTGAAGAAAAGAATTCAATAGAACAAATGAAAAACACAATAGAGAGCCTTACAAACAGAATCGGTGAAGCAGAAGAGAGAATATCGGACTTAGAAGACAGAGAACAGGAAAGGATACAGTCAGACCAAAGAAAAGAAGAGGAAATTAGAAATCTAAAACATATTGTCGGGAATCTTCAGGATACTATTAAAAAAACCAACATTCGGGTTCTAGGAGTTCCTGAAGGCATGGAGAAGGAGAAAGGATTAGAAGGCCTTTTTAAAAAGTGAGATATTAGCAGAAAATTTCCCAGGTTTGGAGAAAGACAGAGAAATCCTAGTACAGGAAGCTCACAGAACCCCTAATAAACACGACCAAAAGAGATCCTCACCACGGCACATTGTAATTAAACTCTCCACAGTGAAACATAAAGAAAAGATCCTAAAATGTGCAAGAGAGAAACGTCAGATTACTCTCAGAGGATCTCCAATTAGACTCACAGCTGACTTCTCATCAGAAACTCTACAAGCTAGGAGGGAATGGCGAGATATAGCCCAGGTACTAAGAGAGAAAAACTGCCAGCCCAGAATATTATATCCTGCAAAGCTATCATTTGTGAATGAAGGTGAAATAAAGACTTTTCATAGCAAACAGAAATTGAAAGAATTTGCTGCCACTCGTCCAGCCCTGCAAAAGAAGCTTAAAGATGTGTTACACACAGAAACAAAGAAACACGGTCATCAATATGAAAGAAGGTAAAGGAAGGAAACCAAGGAAGGAAACCTCACAGCAAAAGATCACAGGGAATTCAAAGCATATATTAGAACTTATCTTTGGCAAATGGCAGGGCAAAGTTACCACTTATCATTAGTCACATTGAACGTGAATGGCCTGAACTGTCCAGTTAAAAGACACCGATTGGCTGATTGGGTTGAGGAACAAAACCCATCTATTTGCTGCTTACAAGAAACACATCTTTCCAACAAAGATCCATACAGACTGAAAGTGAAAGGCTGGAAAAAGATATACCATGCCAACAGAAATGAAAAAAGAGCGGGCGTAGCCATCTTAATATCGGACAACATAAACTTTACCACAAAAACTGTTAAGAGAGACAAAGAGGGGCACTATATAATGATTAAGGGATCAATACAACAAGAAGATATAACAATTATCAATGTATATGCACCTAACTACAGGGAACCAGTTTATCTAACAGATTTATTAACGGACTTAAAGGGAGACTTAGACCCCAATACAATAGTACTGGGGGACTTCAATACTCCACTCTCAGAAATAGATCAATAGGACAGAAGATCAACAAGGATACAGTAGATTTAAATGACACTATAGCCCAAATGGATCTAACAGATATATACAGAACTTTCAATCCTACAGCTAAAGATTTTACATTCTTCTCAGCAGTACATGGAACCTTCTCTAGGATTGACCACATATTAGGCCATAAAGCAAGTCTCAGCAAATTCACAAGAATTAGAATCATACCATGCAGCTTCTCAGACCATAAAGGAATGAAGTTGGAAATTAGCAACTCAGGAATCCCTAGAGCATATGCAAACACATGGAGATTGAACAACATGCTCCTGAATGAACAATGGGTCATAGAAGAAATCAAAAGAGAAATCAAAAACTTTCTGGAAGTAAATGAGAATAACAGCACAACATACCAAAACTTATGGGACGCAGCAAAAGCAGTGTTAAGAGGAAAGTTTATATCAATAGGTGCCTACATCAAGAAATTGGAAAGGCACCAAATAGATGAGCTTTCAATTCACCTCAAGGATCTAGAAAACCTACAGCAAACCAGACCCAAATCTAGTAGGAGAAGAGAAATAATTAAAATCAGAGAAGAAATCAACAGGATTGAATCCAAAAACACATTACAAAAAATCAGCCAAACGAGGAGCTGGTTTTTTGAAAAAATAAACAAAATTGAGACCCCATTGGCCCAACTAACTAAAAAAAAGAAGAGAACAGACCCAAATCAATAAAATCAGAGATGAAAAAGGAAATGTAACAACAGACACCACAGAAATAAAAAGAATCATCAGAAATTACTACAAGGACTTGTATGCCAGCAAACAGGGAAACCTATCAGAAATGGATAGATTCCTGGACACATGCAATCTACATAAATTGAATCATGAAGACATCGAAAACCTAAACAGACCCATAACTGAGACAGAAATTGAAACAGTAATAAAGGCCCTCCCAACAAAGAAAAGCCCAGGACCAGATGGATTCACTGCTGAATTCTACCAGACATTTAAAGAAGAACTGACTCCAATTCTTCTCAAACTATTCAGAACAATCGAAGAAGAGGGAATCCTCCCAAATTCTTTCTATGAAGCCAGCATCACCTTAATTCCTAAGCCGGAAAAAGATGCAGCACTGAAAGAGAATTACAGACCAACATCCCTGATGAACATAGATGCAAAAATCCTCAATAAAATTCTCGCCAATAGAATGCAACAACACATCAGAAAGATCATCCACCCAGACCAAGTGGGATTTATCCCTGGTATGCAGGGATGGTTTAATGTGCGCAAGACAATCAATGTGATACACCACATTAACAGACTGCAGAAGAAAAACCATATGATTATCTCAATAGATGCCGAGAAAGCATTTGATAAAATACAACACCCGTTCATGATGAAAACTCTAAGCAAACTGGGTTTGGAAGGAACATTCCTCAATACAATCAAAGCAATCGATGAAAAACCCACAGCCAACATCCTATTGAATGGGGAAAAGTTGGAAGCATTTCCACTGAGATCTGGTACCAGACAGGGATGCACACTCTCACCACTGCTATTCAATATAGTTCTGGAGGTTCTAGCCAGAGCTATTAGGCAAGAAAAAGAAATTAAAGGGATACAAATTGGGAAGGAAGAACTCAAACTACCCCTCTTTGCAGATGACATGATTCTTTATGTAGGGGACCCAAAGAACTCTACTAAGAGACTATTGGAACTCATAGAAGAGTTTGGCAAAGTAGCAGGGTATAAAATCAATGCACAAAAATCAACAGCCTTTGTATACACAGACAATGCCATGGCTGAGGAAGAACTTCTAAGATCAATCCCATTCACAATAGCTACAAAAACAATCAAATACCTTGGAATAAACTTAACCAAGGACGTTCAAGATCTCTACGATGAGAATTACAAAACCTTAAAGAAAGAAATAGAAGAGGATACCAAGAAATGGAAAAATCTTCCATGCTCATGGATTGGAAGAATCAACATCATCAAAATGTCCATTCTCCCAAAAGCAATTTATAGATTCAATGCAATACCAATCAAGAAACCGAAGACCTTCTTCTCAGATCTGAAAAAAATGGTGCTGAAATTTGTATGGAGGCACAAGAGACCTCGAATAGCTAAAGCAATCTTGTACAACAAAAACAAAGCCAGAGGCATCACAATACCAGATTGCAGGACATACTACAGGGCAGTTATAATCAAAACAGCATGGTACTGGTACAGCAACAGATGGATAGACCAATGGAACAGAATTGAAACACCAGAAATCAACCCAAACATCTACAGCCAACTTATATTTGATCAAGGATCTAAAACTAATTCCTGGAGCAAGGACAGTCTATTCAATAAATGGTGCTGGGAAAATTGGATTTCCACGTGCAGAAGCATGAAGCAAGACCCCTACCTTACACCTTACACAAAAATCCACTCAACATGGATTAAAGACCTAAATCTATGACCTGACACCATCAAGTTACTAGAGAACATTGGAGAAACCCTTCAAGATATTGGCACAGGCAAAGAATTTCTGGAAAAGACCCAGGAGGCACAGGCAGTCAAAGACAAAATCAACTATTGGGATTGCATCAAATTGAGCAGTTTCTGTACTGCAAAAGAAACAGTCAGGAGAGTGAAGAGACAACCGACAGAATGGGAAAAAATATTTGCAAACTATGCAACAGATAAAGGGTTAATAACCAGAATCTACAAAGAGATCAAGAAACTCCACAAAAACAAAACAAACAACCCACTTAAGAGATGGGCCAAGGACCTCAATAGACATTTTTTAAAAGAGGAAATCCAAATGGCCAACAGGCACATGAAAAAATGTTCAAGGTCATTAGCAATCAGGGAAATGCAAATCAAAACCACAATGAGGTTTCACCTCACCCCGGTTAGAATGGCTCACATGCAGAAATCTACCAACAACAGATGCTGGCGAGGATGTGGGGAAAAAGGGACACTAACCCACTGTTGGTGGGAATGCAAACTGGTCAAGCCACTATGGAAGTCAGTCTGGAGATTCCTCAGAAACCTGAAGATAACCCTACCGTTCGACCCAGCCATCCCACTCCTTGGAATTTACCCAAAGGAATTTAAATTGGCAAACAAAAAGCGGTCTGCACCCTAATGTTTATTGCAGCTCAATTCACAATAGCCAAGACCTGGAAACAACCTAAATGCCCATCAACGGTAGACTGGATAAAGAAATTATGGGATATGTACTCTTTAGAATACTATACCGCAGTAAGAAACAACGAAATCCAGTCATTTGCAACAAAATGGAGGAATCTGGAACACTTCATGCTGAGTGAAATAAGCCAGTCCCAAAGGGGCAAATACCATATGTTCTCCCTGATCGGTGACAACTAACTGTGCACCAATAAGGAAACCTGTTGAAGTGAAATGGACACTATGGGAAACGGTGACTTGATCAGCATAGCCCTGACTGTTAATGAACAACTTAATACATTATCCCTCTTAGCAGTTTTTTTGTCTGTTCTACTTAATATGACTGGTTTAATTCTGTAATTAATACACAGTTATTCTTAAGTGTTGAAAATTAACTGAAATGTGATCCCTGTTAAACATAAGAGTGGGAATAAGAGAGGGAAGAGATGTATAATTTGGGACATGCTCAAGCTGACTTGCCCCAAATGGTAGAGTTAGAAACATACCAGGGGATTCCAATTTAATCCCATCAAGGTGGCATGTACCAATGCCATCTCACTAGTCCAAGTGATCAATTTCAGTTCACAATTGATTATAATGAAAGGACTAAGAGTCAAAGGGAGCACATAGACAAGTCTAGTACCTGCTTACACTAACCGATAGAATAAATAAAGGGGAGAGTGATCCAACATGGGAAGCGAGATACTCAGCAGACTCATAGAATGGCAGATGTCCTAAATAGCACTCTGGCCTCAGAATCAGCCCTAAAGGCATTCAGATCTGGCTGAAAAGCCCATGAGAGTATTTCAGGCATGGAAAGCCAAGACACTCTGGCAAAAGATCTCTGTGAGTGAGATCCCAGTGGAAAGAACAGGTCATCAAAGAAGGAGGTACCTTTCTCTGAAGGGAGGAGAGAACCTCCACTTTGACTATGACCTTGTCTAAACAAGAGAAGAGTCGGAGAACTCAGAGGGCTTCCATAGCCTTAGAAACTCATGACTGGAGCATAGGGAGATTACTGATGCCATAGACAGGAGTGTCAATTGGTAAAGTCAACAACAGGAGTCACTGTGCACTTACTCCTCATGTAGGATCTCTGTCCTTAATGTGCTGTGTATTGAGATTTAATGCTATAACGAGTACTCAAACAATATATTTCACTTTGTGTTTCTATGGGGGTGCAAACTGTTGAAAGCTTTACTTAATGCATACTAAACTGATCTTCTGTAAAAAAAAAAAGAAAAAGAAATTATCAATTCCCAACTTGACTCTCACTGGGATTAAACATGACAATAGGTCTGATCTGATTTCATCATCATTTAAAAAAAATCATCTATTATTTTTCACTTTATGTTTCTGTGTGGGAGCAAACTGTTGAAATCCTTAATGTATACTAAGCTGATCTTCTGTATATTAAGAGAATCGAAAATGAATCTTGATGTGAATGGAAGGGGAGAGGGAGTGGGAAAGGGAAGGGTTGTGGGTGGGAGGGACGGTATGGGGGGGAAGCCATTGTAATCCATAAGCTGTACTTTGGAAATTTATATTCATTAAATAAAAGTTAAAAAAAAAAGAAATCTATATTCATTAAATAAAAGTTAAAAAAAATCTTCTGTGTATAATGTTTAATGATAATAGATCCTAGCAAAAAATAAAACGGGGAACAGGATAGGGAACAGAAGAGGTGTGGGAGTATGGGTATGGTTGGGAGGGTGGGTACAGTGAGAAGAATTACTATGTTCCCAAAGTTATATTTATGAAATGTATGCAAATTAATAAATAAATAAAACAATTAACACTCTTACGTATGACACAGTAGGGTAACAGTAGTTAACAGTAACATATTGTATATTTCTAAATAGCTAGAAAAAAGACTTCTGAATGTTCACACTACAAAGAAATCTTGAATATATGAAGTGATGGATGTTAATTATCCTAACTTGATCATTACAATGTATGCATATGTCAAAATATTACATGTACCCCATAAATATGTACAATTAATGTGTATCAATAAAAACAAATAATTAAAATAAATGGTGATGCAAAAACTTATATCCATACACAAAAGAATGAAATTTGCCCTATACCTTATATCACATACAAACACCAACTCAAACTGAAGAAAGACTTAAATGTAAGACATGAAACTATAAAATTCCTAGAAGAAAACGTAGAAGAAAGAACCTCATGACATTTATCTTTATGATTTTAGGGATATGTACATCAAAAGCACTGCCAATGTGAACAAAAACAAGTGGTACTACATCAAACAAAATAGCTTCTGTATAGCAAAGGAAATATCATCAGAATGAAAAGGCAGCCCTAAAAATGGGATAAAACATTTGCAAATCATTTATCTGTTGAGAGGTTAAAAATCTCAAATTATATAAGAAATTCATATAACTCAGCACCAGAAAAAAACTAATAATCTGATTAAAACATGGACTAACGAACCAAATAGATATTTTCCCAAAGATCACATAACGAATTGGCTAACAGATACATTAAAGGGTGCTCAACTTCACTAATCAACATGGGATGTAAATGACATATAATCTTACATCTGTTGGAATAGTCATAAACACAAGACAAAAAAAGTGTGAAGAAAAGTGAATCTGGTAGACTGTCAGAATTAAATTAGCATAATCATTATGGAAAACAGTATGGAGTTTCCTCAGAAAACTAAAAATAGAAGTGCCATATGATCCAGCAATTACACATCTGTGTATCTATCCAAAGGAACTGAAATCAGGACCTAGGAGATACCTGCACTCCCAGATTCATAACAGCCTTACTCAAAATAGCCAGTTGTGGAAACATGCCAAATACCCATTGGATGGATGAATGGAGAAACAAAACTGGTACACAGTAATCCCCAGCTCCTAATCTGTGCTTCACATTCCATAGCTTCATTTACCCATAGACAACCACAGTCTGAAATATTAAATGTAGAACACTATTCGGTGTAACCTGATGAAATCTCACACCTTCCCACTCTGTCTTGCCCAGGACATGAATCACCCCTTCTTCCATGTGAATGTTTTGTCCAGGATATCTCCCTAAACTGATAAATGCTACCCTCCTGTTAGTCACTTAGTAGCTGTTTCAGCTATCAGATGTCACAGTATCAAAGGGCTGTGTTCAACTAACCTTTATTTTAATAATTGTCCTAAAGCATAAGAGTAGTAAGGTTGGTGATTTTGGTACAGTATATTGCAATAAATATTGTAATAAATGCTCTATTTTTATTATCATTGTAACCTCTTACTGTACCTAACTTATAAATTCAACTTTATCATAGGTATATAGGAATATATATATATATCATAGATATATATAGATATATATGGAGAAGCAGAATATATAGGGTCCAGTACTATCATCCATTTCAAGCATACACTGGGAATCTTGGAACATATTCACCAGATATGTACCCATATATGGAATATTATTCAGCCTTAAAACAGAAGAAAACCCTGTCATTTACAACAACATGGAGATGTTATAAAAACTGAAATAAGCCAACAGAAAGAAATACTTTATGATCTCACTTGTGAAATCTAAAATAGTCAAATTCATATTAACATAAAGAAGAATGGTGATTTTTAGGGGCTGAGGGAAGGGGGAAGTGGGTAGCTGAAAGGCAAAGAGAACAAAGTTTCAGTTATGCCACATAAATTATTTCTATCAATACACAGATTAATATAGATTAATGTAGATATTATATATTATAATGATGATATTCCATATAGTTTAGTGTCAATACAATACTGTATACATAAATGTTTCCAAGAGGATAGATCTTATGTATTCTTAATACAAAAATAAAAACAATATTTTTTAAAGATTTATTTATTTATTTGAAAAAGTTACTCAGAGAGAGAAGGAGAGCCAGAGAAAGAGAGAGGTCTTCCATCCCTTGTTCACTCCCCAATTGGCTGCAATGGCTGGAGCTGTGCCGATCCAAAGCCAGGAGCCAGGAGCTTCCTCTGGTTCTCCCACATGGGTGCAGGGGCCCAAGGTCTTGGATCATCTTCCATTGCTTTCCCAGGCCATAGCAGAGAGCTGGATCAGAAGTGGAGCAGCCAGGACACGAACCGGCACCCATATGGGATGCCAGCACTGCATCACTACGCTACAGTGCCAGCCCCAAAAGCAATATTAATGATAATAAAGAGGAGAGTGGAAATTTTGGGAAGTGTTCAGTAAGTGTACAGCAGTGTTGATAGTGGTGTTGGTTTCATGAGTGTATACTCTTCCCCAAACTCACTGATTTGCATACATTAAATCTGAGATGTTTTAACATGTCAATCATGTCTCAAGTGGTTTAATTTTTTTAAAAAATGACAAATTATTTTTAAGTAGCATCACATTTAGACACAGATTATTGGGACATCACCCAGAAAATGTGCTTAGGGGTTCCTGCTTCACTTCCAGTTTGCCGCTCTCCACAAGGTTAAGGCTCCTGCAAAGCCTAGCTGATCTCCCCAGCAGGGGCACCTATCCACAGAAAGCACACTCTGTAAGCATGCCCCCAGATTCCAGGACCTCAGAATTCCCTGCCCAAACAGCCACAGGTGCAGTCTGCGCCTCTCAGTTCTCTCCCCAGGAATGTGTGTTCGGCCTGACCATGAGGGCTGAATTACCTCAGTATACAAGGACCCTCTGCATTCACAAGAGATCCAGAGGTTGGAACAGAAAGGACCATGGGCCTCCATTCCACTTCTCACCTGGAAAATAAGCAATTGTGAACCTGCCTTTAATGAACAGTCATAGGACTAATAATTGGTTTCCCCACAGAAGTAAGGGAAGCTTTAAAAGAAAGGGTCAGTATTTTTTTAAATATTTATTTATTTGAAAGAATTACTCAGAGAGAGGAGAGAGAGAGAGAGAGGTCTTCCATCCAATGGTTCACTCCCCAATTGGCTGCAACAGCCAGAGCTGTGCCAATCCAAAGCCAGGAGCCAGGAGCTTCTTCCAGGTCTCCCACACAGGTGCAGGGGCCCAAGGACTTGGGCCATCTTCTACTGCTTTCCCAGGCCATAGCAGAGATCTGGATTGGAAGTGGAGCAGCTGGGTCTCGAACTGCCGCCCGTATGGGATGCGCTGCTTCAGGCCAGGGCGTTAACCCACTGCGCCAAAGCGCCTGCCCCAGGGTTAGTATTTTTTAAATGCTTAAAGAAAATGAATGCAAACTATGGTTCACTATTCCAAAATGTGCCTTGACGGTGAAGGAAAATATTACTTTAAAAGGGAAGGTGGGGGCCAGTGCAGTGGTATAGTAGGCTAAGCCTCTGCCTACAGTGCCTGCATCCCATATGAGCACAGGTTCGCGTCCCAGCTGCTCCTCTTTCGATCCACTCTCTGCAATGGCCTGGGAAAGCAATGGAAGATGACCCAAGTCCTTGGGTCCCTGCACCACTGTGGGAGACCTAGAGGAATCTCTCGGCTGCTGGCTTCGGATCAGCACAGCTTTGACTGCTGCAGCCATTTGGGGAGTGAGCCAGCAGATGGAAGACCTTTCTCCCTGTCTCTCCTCTCTGTTTGTAACTCTACCTCTTAAATAAATAAATAAAATCTTTTAAAAAAAAGTGAGAGTGAACCTCCTCAGCCACCATGCATGGCGTAACTTGGACCCCAGCTGGTCTCTGGCTGCGCCCAATTCCCAAGTCCGCAGTGCTCCTAGGCAGTCGACACAGAGGGCTCACCTGGGTTAGGTGACCAGTGACTGCAGGAGACAGGCAGCCACGAGTCAGGATGCTGGAGCTTTAAAAGCTCACCCAGGATTCTTCCTTCCTACCTCATGCACCTTAATGTTTGGAGCCACACAGCACCGCTGCCGGGCTGCCGCCTGGGAAACCCTCTACCCACAACCCACTCCATCGTACTTCAACAACTGTGCCACAGCCAGCCAGTGGTGAACAGCGAAAACGATGCCAGCTTCTTTAAGATGGTGGACTGTTTTCTCCTGGCAACACCAACAACATGGGAAACAAGATGATGCATCAAAATTGGAAACAGCAAGGAGCAGAACCAGTGCCAGGGGCACGGCATCAAACCCTGCAACCACTGGTTGAGCCTGTCCTCCCCTATCCAGCATGACAGCAGCTCCTGGGACGTCATCGTGCGCTACCAGGCCCAGCACTGCCAGTACTGCACCTCAGCAAGAGAGGTTATCCATTAAGCAAAGATGGGAGCATGGAGCCGGTAAGTGCTTTGCCTTTATTAACACATAAAAATGTGCTGTGGTTAATATGCCACACAGAAGCACTACAGATCGCGTTGATACCAATCCCAAGAACTATTCCAAAATAAATTAGAGAGGATCACAAAGTTCCTTCCAGAACTAGTAAGGAGATCTTTGTTGGTTCTGTCATTAATGCACCTACTCCTAGAAATGGGCACTGGTGACAGATGTCCTGCATTGCTGATTACCTGAGCCAGCATCACAAACTATTCTGGCTATCAGTCAGGTTGACATCATGGTCATATCTATGCTACTGGCCCTAATATTTTTCTTTTTTAAGATTTATTTATTTATTTGAAAGGCAGAGTTACACAGAGAGAGCAGGAGAGGCAGAGAGAGAGAGAGAGGTCTTCCATCCACTGGTTTACTCCCCAATTGGCTCCAACAGCCAGAGCTGCGCCGATCAGAAGCCAAGAACCAGGAGCTTCCTCTGAGTCTCCCACATGGGTGCAGGGGCCCAAGGACTTGGGCCATATTCCACTGCTTTCCCATGCCATAGCAGAGAGCTGGATCGGAACTGGAGCAGCCACAACTCGAACCAGCACCCATATGGGATGCCGGCACTGCAGGCGGCGGCTTTACCCACTAACACCACAGCGCTAGCCCCCCTAATGTTTTTCTTGAGATTGAAAACTTCCTCAATAAAACTACTTACATGAGCATAAGGATGACGCCAGGGTTTGGAGATAAAATTGTTATTCAGGGATTTGGTAAAGTGAGCCCATGCCCCAAGATATTCACATCATTTTGTGGCTAAATGTTGGTGAATCTAGTGGGAACATGTTGAAGTCAGATGCCATTGACCCAAAGGAACTAAAAAAGCTGAAATTACAATGCAGATAAATCCGGGCTTCCCCAAGGCAAAACTTCAGGAAGCAAGCGTATTGGAAGCAAACTGACATACCAGTCCCTGCTGCCAGAAAAAGCAATTGACCAAATCCAGTGCACTAAGACTGAAAGCCAAGATCAATCCACCAAAAGCAACTAAAGCTGATGAGAGGAACATGGTGGTTCTTCCCGACGTCTACATGAATACTGGAGGTATGACAGTATCTGGATGATGAATGTAAATTATGTCAGCTATGGTATTTGACCTTTCTGAAAAGTTCATGAATCATACTTGCTCATGTCTGTTCCACAGAGTTTATAAAGAACATTTGGAAAGCACCATGCAACTATTCTCATTGCACCTTAGCCACAGGAAAGTTCCAAACAGGAATATCAAATGTATCTGAGAAACACAACTGCTTTCTGGGTTAGCTGATACTGTGGGGCATTCTGCCAGGCAAATCATGCACCCAGCCACAAAGTGTAACCTAGCATAGGACCTAAGAATGAATGCCAATGTCAATGTTATTGACAGTTTTCAGAGTGTACAAAGAAATTGGCTTGACCTTCAATGAAAGCACCTTGGTGACTTATTCAGTCTCTTACTCACTTGTAACTGCAAACCCATCACAAATGCATGACCACAGAAATGGCTTCCTGTCATGGAAAGCCCTTTAAGAAGAAAAGATTAAATTTAGAAGATTTTATACAGGTTTATGAGTGTGAAACTAGAAAGTGCCTGTACCAGGGGAACCATTTGGGATATTTTGCCTTTGGATAAAAAGTCTCCATCTGGCCATGCCGCCTTGCTGCATAGCTTGTTCTCAACATAATAAATGCCTGTTGACTCAGGTAAGCATCTCTTATGAAGGAGCCTTTGGTTGCCTGCACTACTTCTGCTGTACACAAGTCAGGCACATATTACAACGTTGACTTAAGAAGCAGGTATGTGGGGGAGGCACTGTGGCGCACTGGGTTCAAGTCCTGGTCTGCAGTGATGGCACCTCACATGGGCACTGGTTTGAGTCCCCACTGCTCCACTTGCAGTCCAGTTCCCTACTAATGCACCTGGGAAAGCAACAGAGGATGGCACAAGTCCTGGGGCCCCTGCACCCATGTGGGAGACCCAGAAGAAGCTCCTGGCTCCTGAATTCAGATCAGCTCAGCCCCTGCCTTGCAGCCAATTGGGGAGTGAACCAACGGATAGAAGACCTCTCTCTCTGTCTCTACCTCTTTGTAAATCTGTCTTTCAAATAAATAAAATAAATCTTTAAAAAAAGAAGCAAGTATGCAGCAGTTTCAGAAACTGGTATGGTACATTCCTGGAAATGTACCAAAGCGAAATGAAATCAGCATATGAAAGAGTTATCTGGGGGCCGGTGCCATGGCACAGTAGGTTAACCCTCCGCCTGTGGTGCCGGCATCCCATGTGGGCACCAGTTCTAGCCCCAGCTGCTCCTCTTCTGATCCAGCTCTCTGCTATGGCCTGGGAAAGCAGTAGAAGATGGCCCAAGTCCTTGGGCCTCTGCACCCGCGTGGGAGACCCAGAAGAAGCTCTTGGCTCCTGGCTTCAGATCGGCGCAGCTCTGGCTGTTGTGGCCAATTGGAGAGTAAACCAGTGGATGAAAGACTCTCTCCTCTCTCTCTCTCTCTCTCTCTCTCTCTCTCTCTCTCTCTCTCTGTCTCTCCCCCTCCTCTCTCTGTGTAACTCTGACTTTCAAATAAATACATAAAATCTTTAAAAAAGAAAGAAAGAAAGAGTTATCTGTACCCCCATGTTTATAGTAGTTCAACTGACAATTGTTAAGATATGGAATCAACCCAGATGTCCATCAAATGTTGACTGGATAAAGAAATTATGGTATATATACACTATGGAACACTATTCACTCAATTTTTTTTGCTTTCTTTTTTTTAACTTTTATTTAATGAATATAAATTTCCAAAGTACAGCTTATGGATTACAATGGCTTCCCCCCAATAACGTCCCTCCCACCCGCAACCCTCCCCTCACCCACTCCCTCTCCCCTTCCGTTCACATCAAGATTCATTTACAATTCTCTTTATATACAGAAGATCAGTTTAGCATACATTAAGTAAAGATTTCAACAGTTTGCTCCCACACAGAAACATAAAGTGAAAAATAATAGATGATTTTTTAAATGATGATGAAATCAGATCAGACCTATTGTCATGTTCAATCCCAGTGAGAGTCAAGTTGGGAATTGATAATTTCTTTTTCTTTTTTTTTTTACAGAAGATCAGTTTAGTATACATTAAGTAAAGATTTCAACAGTATGCACCCACATAGAAACACAGAGTGAAATATACTGTTTGAGTACTCGTTATAGCATTAAGTCTCAATGTACAGCACGCTAAGGACAGAGATCCTACATGAGGAGCAAGTGCACAGTGACTCCTGTTGTTGACTTTACCAATTGACACTCCTGTCTATGGCATCAGTAATCTCCCCATGCTCCAGTCATAAGTTTCCAAGGCTATGGAAGCCCCTTGAGTTCTCCGACTCTTCTCTTGTTTAGACAAGGTCATAGTCAAAGTGGAGGTTCTCTCCTCCCTTCAGAGAAAGGTACCTCCTTCTTTGATGACCTGTTCTTTCCACTGGGATCTCACTCGCAGAGATCTTTTGCCAGAGTGTCTTGGCTTTCCATGCCTGAAATACTCTCATGGGCTTTTCAGCCAGATCCGAATGCCTTTAGGGCTGATTCTGAGGCCAGAGTGCTATTTAGGACATCTGCCATTCTATGAGTCTGCTGAGTATCTCGCTTCCCATGTTGGATCACTCTCCCCTTTATTTATTCTATCGGTTAGTGTAAGCAGGTACTAGACTTGTCTATGTGCTCCCTTTGACTCTTAGTCCTTTCATTATGATCAATTGTGAACTGAAATTGATCACTTGGACTAGTGAGATGGCATTGGTACATGCCACCTTGATGGGATTAAATTGGAATCCCCTGGTATGTTTCTAACTCTACCATTTGGGGCAAGTCAGCTTGAGCATGTCCCAAATTGTACATCTCTTCCCTCTCTTATTCCTACTCTTATGTTTAACAGGGATCACATGTCAGTTAAATTTCAACACTTAAGAATAACTGTGTATTAATTACAGAATTAAACCAGTCATATTAAGTAGAACAGACAAAAAATCTACTAAGAGGGATAATGTATTAAGTTGTTCATTAACAGTCAGGGCTATGCTGATCAAGTCACCGTTTCCCATAGTGTCCATTTCACTTCAACAGGTTTCCTTTTTGGTGTTCAGTCAGTTGTCACCGATCAGGGAGAACATATGGTATTTGCCCCTTTGGGACTGGCTTATTTCACTCAGCATGATGTGTTCCAGATTCCTCCATTTTGTTGCAAATGACTGGATTTCGTTGTTTCTTACTGCGGTATAGTATTCTAAAGAGTACATATCCCATAATTTCTTTATCCAGTCTACCGTTGATGGGCATTTAGGTTGTTTCCAGGTCTTAGCTATTGTGAATTGAGCTGCAATAAACATTAGGCTGCAGACTGCTTTTTTGTTTGCCAATTTAAATTCCTTTGGGTAAATTCCAAGGAGTGGGATGGCTGGGTCGAACGGTAGGGTTATCTTCAGGTTTCTGAGGAATCTCCAGACTGACTTCCATAGTGGCTTGACCAGTTTGCATTCCCACCAACAGTGGGTTAGTGTCCCTTTTCCCCCACATCCTTGCCAGCATCTGTTGTTGGTAGATTTCTGCATGTGAGCCATTCTAACCGGGGTGAGGTGAAACCTCATTGTGGTTTTGATTTGCATTTCCCTGATTGCTAATGACCTTGAACATTTTTTCATGTGCCTGTTGGCCATTTGGATTTCCTCTTTTGAAAAATGTCTATTGAGGTCCTTGGCCCATCTCTTAAGTGGGTTGTTTGTTTTGTTTTTGTGGAGTTTCTTGATCTCTTTGTAGATTCTGGTTATTAACCCTTTATCTGTTGCATAGTTTGCAAATATTTTTTCCCATTCTGTCGGTTGTCTCTTCACTCTCCTGACTGTTTCTTTTGCAGTACAGAAACTGCTCAATTTGATGCAATCCCAATAGTTGATTTTGTCTTTGACTGCCTGTGCCTCCCGGGTCTTTTCCAGAAATTCTTTGCCTGTGCCAATATCTTGAAGGATTTCTCCAATGTTCTCTAGTAACTTGATGGTGTCAGGTCGTAGATTTAGGTCTTTAATCCATGTTGAGTGGATTCTTTGTGTAAGGTGTAAGGTAGGGGTCTTGCTTCATGCTTCTGCACGTGGAAATCCAGTTTTCCCAGCACCATTTATTGAATAGACTGTCCTTGCTCCAGGAATTAGTTTTAGATCCTTGATCAAATATAAGTTGGCTGTAGATGTTTGGGTTGATTTCTGGTGTTTCAATTCTGTTCCATTGGTCTATCCATCTGTTGCTGTACCAGTACCATGCTGTTTTGATTACAACTGCCCTGTAGTATGTCCTAAAATCTGGTATTGTGATGCCTCCGGCTTTGTTTTTGTTGTACAAGATTGCTTTAGCTATTCGAGGTCTCTTGTGCTTCCATATGCATTTCAGCATCATTTTTTCTAGATCTGTGAAGAATGTCTTTGGTAACTTGATTGGGATTGCATTGAATGTAGAAATTTCTTTTGGGAGAATGGACATTTTGATGATGTTGATTCTTCCAATCCATGAGCATGGAAGATTTTTCCATTTCTTGGTATCCTCTTCTATTTCTTTCTTTAAGGTTTTGTAATTCTCATCGTAGAGATCTTGAACGTCCTTGGTTAAGTTTATTCCAAGGTATTTGATTGTTTTTGTAGCTATTGTGAATGGGATTGATCTTAGCAGTTCTTTCTCAGCCATGGCATTGTCTGTGTATACAAAGGCTGTTGATTTTTGTGCATTGATTTTATATCCTGCCACTTTGCCAAACTCCTCTATGAGTTCCAATAGTCTCTTAGTAGAGTTCTTTGGATCCCCTAAATAAAGAATCATATCGTCTGCAAAGAGGGATAGTTTGACTTCTTCCTTCTCAATTTGTATTCCTTTGATTTCTTTTTCTTGTTTGATGGCTCTGGCTAAAACTTCCAGAACTATGTTAAATAGAAGTGGTGAGAGTGGGCACCCCTGTCTGGTGCCAGATCTCAGTGGAAATGCTTCCAACTTTTCCCCATTCAATAGGATGTTGGCTGTGGGCTTTTCATAAATTGCTTTGATTATATTGAGGAATGTTCCTTCTATACCCAATTTGCTTAGAGTTTTAATCATGAAAGGGTGTTGAATCTTATCCAATGCTTTCTCTACATCAATTGAGATAATCATATGGTTTTTCTTCTGCAGTCTGTTAATGTGGTGAATCACATTGATTGATTTGCGAATGTTGAACCATCCCTGCAAACCAGGGATAAATCCCACTTGGTCTGGGTGGATGATTTTCCTGATGTGTTGTTGAATTCTATTGGCGAGAATTTTATTGAGGATTTTTGCATCTATGTTCATAAAGGAGATTGGTCTATAATTTTCTTTCAGTGCTGCATCTTTCTCTGGCTTAGGGATTAAGGTGATGCTGGCTTCATAGAAAGAATTTGGGAGGATTCCCTCTTCTTCGATTGTTCTGAATAGTTTGAGAAGAATTGGAGTTAGTTCTTCTTTAAATGTCTGGTAGAATTCAGCAGTGAATCCATCTGGTCCTGGGCTTTTCTTTGTTGGGAGGGCCTTTATTACTGTTTCAATTTCTGTCTCAGTTATGGGTCTATTTAGGTTTTCGATGTCTTCATGGTTCAATTTAGGTAGGTTGCATGTGTCCAGGAATCTATCCATTTCTGATAGGTTTCCCTGTTTGCTGGCATACAAGTCCTTGTAGTAATTTCTGATGATTCTTTTTATTTCTGTGGTGTCTGTTGTTATGTTTCCTTTTTTATCTCTGATTTTATTGATTTGGGTCTTTTCCTTTTTTAGTTAGTTGGGCCAATGGGGTCTCAATTTTGTTTATTTTTTCAAAAAACCAGCTCTTCGCTTGGCTGATTTTTTGTAATTTTTTTTTATTCAATCCTGTTAATTTCTTCTCTGATTTTAATTATTTCTCTTCTCCTACTAGATTTGGGTATGGTTTGCTGCAAATTTTCTAGGTCCTTGAGATGTGCTGAAAGCTCATCTATTTGGTGCCTTTCCAATTTCTTGATATAGGCCCCAATTGCTATAAAATTGCTTTTACCATATCCCATAAGTTTTGATATGCTGTGTTGTTATCCTCATTTACTTCCAGAAAGTTTTTGATTTCTCTTTTGCTTTCTTGAATGACTCAGTGTTCATTCAGGAGCATGTTGTTCAGTCTCCATTTGTTTGCATACTTTCTGGGGTTTCCTGAGTTGCTAATTTCCAGCTTCATTCCACTGTGGTCTGAGAAGCTGCATGGTATGATTCTAATTCTTTTAAATTTGCTGAGACTTGCTTTATGACCTAGTATGTGATCAATCCTAGAGAAGGTTCCATGCACTGCTGAGAAGAATGTAAAGACTTTAGATGTAGGATTGAAAGTTCTGTATATATCTGTTAGATCCATTTGGGCAATAGTGTCAATTAAATCTGCTGTTTCCTTGTTGATCTTCTGTCTGAATGATCTATCTATTTCTGAGAGCGGAGTATTGAAGTCCCCCAGTACTATTGTATTGGAATCTAAGTCTCCCTTTAAGTCCCTTAACATATCTTTTAAATAGACCGGTGCCCTGTAATTAGGTGCATATACATTTATAATAGTTACATCTTCCTGTTGAATTGAACCCTTAATCATTATATAGTGCCCCTCTGTGTCTCTCTTAACAGTTTTTGTATTAAAGTTTATTTTGTCTGATATTAATATGGCTACACCTGCTTTTTTTTGGTTTCTGTTGGCATGGAATATCTTTTTCCAACCTTTCACTTTCAGTCTGCATGCATCTTTGTTAGAGAGATGTGTTTCTTATAGGCAACAAATAGTTGGGTGTTGTTCCTTAAGCCAGTCAGCCAGTCTGTGTTTATTAACTGGACAGTTCAGGCCATTCACGTTTAATGTGACTATTGATACATAGTGACTTTGCCCTGCCATTTTCCCGGAGATATTTTCTAGTATATGCTTTGAGCTTCCTATGCTCTTTTACTGGTAGGTGTTCTTCCTTTACCTTCTTTCATTTTGATGGCCGTGTTTCTGTGTTTCTGAGTGCAACACATCTAAAGTATCTTTTGCAGGGCCGGACGAGTGGCGGCAAAGTCTTTCAATTTCTGTTTGCTATGAAAGGTCTTTATTTCACCTTCATTCACAAATGAGAGCTTTGCAGGATATAATATTCTGGGCTGGCAATTTTTCTCTCTTAGCACCTGTGCTATGTCTCGCCATTCCCTCCTAGCTTGTAGTGTTTCTGATGAGAAGTCTGCTGTGAGTCGGATTGGAGATCCTCTGAGAGTAATCTGACGTTTCTCTCTTGCACATTTTAGGATCTTTTCTTTATGTTTCACTGTGGAGAGTTTAATTACAACGTGTCGTGGTGAGGATCTCTTTTGGTCATGTTTACTAGGGGTTCTATGAGCTTCCTGTACTAGGATGTCTCTGTCCTTCTCCAAACCTGGAAAGTTCTCTGCTAGTATCACTAAAAAACCTTCTAATCCTTTCTCTCTCTCCATGCCTTCAGGAACTCCTAGAACCCGAATGTTGGTTTTTTTAATGGTATCCTGTAGATTCCCAACAATATTTTTTAGATTTCTAGTTTCCTCTTCTTTTCTTTGGTTTGACTGTATCCTTTGCTGTTCTCTGTCTTCTAAGTCTGATATTCTCTCTTCTGCTTCACCCATTCTGTTTTTAAGGCTCTCTAATGTGTTTGTCATTTGATCTACTGAGCTCTTCATTTCATTTTGATTTCTCTTCACTATCGCACTTTCCTGCTCTACTAGTTTCTGCGTTTCATTTTGATTCTTCCTTAAAATTTCATTTTCACGAGAGAGATTCTCAATGCTGTCCAATAGGATTTCTGTAGTTCAAGGATTTGCTTTTGAAAACTTCTAAATGTTCTTATCATAAATTTTTTGAAATCCGTATCTTGCATTTCTTCTATCTCATCATCTTCATAATCTTGGCTTGGGGTGTTTTGCTTATTGGAGGCATCATAATGTCATCGTTGATCTTGTTCCCTCGATTTCTGTGTTTATTGCTTGGCATGATTAATTCTGTTTCCCTCACTGTGAGGTTTTTTTTTTATTATTATTATTATACTATGTCCGTGTTAAGTGTACTGCCTGCTGATGGAGGAGCCTTGGAGGCTTGAGATGGGTGTGGCCTGAGAGCTCTGCTTGGTTCTTCAGGGTTACAGGTGTGCAAAGGTGAAACCCTCAGGTTATGCGTGGTAAATCTCTCTTTATTTATTTATTTATTCATTTATTTATTTTATTTTATTTTTTGTTCAGGAGGTAAGTAGTACTGCAAGGCTGAGCAGAATGGATGGTATTTAGCTTCACTGGCTTCTACCCAAAGAGTCCTTTGGACTCCCACTGGGTTGCCTAGGCTACTGAATTGTAGTCTTAACTCTCCCCTTTTATTATGTATATCCCAGCTCTGTCTCTTGCTTGCCTTTGCAAGGTTGGCGGAGAGTGGAACTTGTCTGTACCAGTATGCCCCCACCTTTTTATTTATTTATTTATTTATTTATTTATTTATTTATTTTTCCTTCTCTCCTGTAGTCTGTTGGACTTTCCCGCTTCAAAACCCACGTCCCTCTAAAATTCTGTCCGCCATTTCCCCGCCAATGTCTCCGGTTACTAAGCTCACCTCTGCTTCCAGCGCCGATGTGTGGACTCGGAGCCCTGGGCGTCTCTCCTCTCCCCGCTGGTTTCTTTGTCACATAGACTCCCCTTCCCGCACTGGCGCTCAGATTCTGCGGCTCCCGCGGTTCGGCTTCCACGTGGTGGGCGACCCTGCTCTCCCAGTAGGTCCTTCGAGTCACAGCAAATAGCTCCAGAAGAGTTTCCTCTGCAATTTTTTGCTGATCCTTTTTCTGAGGCTACCGTAACTCCGCTTTTATTAAACTAAATTTTCCCGGACTATCGGTGCACGCCCTCACTATTCCGCCACCTTGGCTCCGCCTCCACTATTCACTCATATAAAAAAAGTGAAAGTGTCTTTTGCCAAAAAATGGTAGCAATTGGAAATCATTATACTTATTGAAATAAGCCAGTCCCAGAAACATAAATACCATACGTTTTCCCTGATCTGTGGTAATTGAGTATCAAAAATGTAATGTATAGGAGTGAAATTAATATCTTGAGATTCAATGATTGTTTATAGCCATTGTTTCTACTGTTGAGGAACAGTGTTTCTTTCTTCTTACTATTGTTGAACTATTTACTTAATGTAGGGTAAATCTTATGAGTACATAGTAAACTGAAAGTAAAGCATTGTAAAAATTGAGAGGGAATAGGAGAGGAAGGAGGAGGAAAGGTGGACATATGGGAGGGAGGGAGGATGAGGTGGGAAGCATCACTATATTCCTTAATCTGTATACATAAAATATATGTAATTTGTAGACCTTAAAGAAAAATTTTTAAGCAAATTTTTTGTTTGAGGCTTTTTTGGCCAGGCTTTTTGAACAGTAATATTATTTATTTTTGAACACTAGTATTATTTATGTAATGAATAAACGTTTTAAAACAATAATATACTTTTAGAATTTCATTTTTTTCCAAAGAAACCTCCCTCTCCCATTTCCAGTCTCATTCTCCATTAAGAAACAATTAATACAATAGTAAAAGATTTCCTCCTAACTGGGGAAAGAAATGGAGTGACTTTAAAAATGGATAACCCAAAAGGAAGAGGAAAAAGAGAGAAGAAGGAATATAAAGTAAATGTGACAAATAAAAAGCAAATAATGAGATGGGAAATTTATACCCTTTCTCTCATTAAATGTAGATGGACTAAATATTCTAAAAGAAAAGAGATTATCAACTAAATGCTGCTTAAGTGAGTTGTACCTTAAATATCACATATGGAAACTTTAATAGCAAAAAGATAAAAAATACTACATCATAAAAACAATAAAAAATAAAGCTTATAAGACAGCAAAAGAAACCTTGCTCGGGCCTCTGCTTTATCCATTCCTGAAAAGAAATGTTAGAACTGGAGAAGTAACTCATGAGGTTATTGTGCTGGAGAGTCACTTAACAATCAGTTCTAGTCTGATACTCAACAATCTAGAGGTGCTTTAGGAATACATGCAATCTAGTTCAAAAGAATAAAGATAGCACTTTTAGCAGCAGTGTTGCCTTTATTTCAAACGTGCAGCTGCCTAGGCATAAAACCACTGTGGTGACAAAACAAAAACTTTCCAGTGCCTAGAAGTCTCTCTTTTAAAAGATTCTACATCTGTCACTCATTTCCTCATTTTCAGGTGAGGCACAAACTCACCTAGTTGAGCTAGGAAGCCCTTCATGGTTTTATCATGTCTTAAATAAAAGTGTTTACATTTCTTACTCCAAATATCCAATTCAGGCAGGCTTCTATACATTTTAGAGGGCCTTTTGACTCATTCTTGTATAATGGTCATATTACAATGTGTTCCTGATCCAACAAGATGTAGATTATGATTTCAAATTGATATAAAATGATTATTTCCAGGATCTTGATGGTATTTCCACTGTAACTTCAGCTAAAGAATGAACAAAGCCGGCGATAAATGTGCAGTTTCATTAAAAAATCTTTTTAATCCATCAGAAAACTTAGCAGCCCATTGTCAAACACCTGCCAGTCTTTATTCTTGGGGGATTCTCCCCAAGGTCAATTTCTGCAAGTTTTTTCTTTTTCACATCCAAGAAAGTCTTATACTATATTTATTAGTGTCTTTGATAGGTGACAGTGGAATATGTTTTTGTAACACTCATTGTTGCATGGTTTGTATACCGCCATGCCTGCTCCAAGTGGCTACCTATAGGTAGTGGACCAAGGCAGCCATGTTAGAATTCAGTTCTCCTCTGAGCTTGTAATTAGGCTGGCATCCATAGATACACTTTAATGTTCTTTCTGAAATTCCAGTGGCCTTCTACAATTACATTCTCCACAACATAATATTCCTTAATTGTGCATCATGAAACATTTACTAAAGATTTTATTTATTTATTTTAGAGGTAATGTTACAGATATTGAGAGGGAGAAACATAGAGAAGTCTTCCTTCCATCTGCTGGTTCACTCCCCAAATGGCTGCAATGGCCAGAGCTAGGCTGATCCAAAGCCAAGAGCCAGGAGCTCCTTCCAGGTCTCCCACACAGGTGCTCCCATGCAAGTGAAGGGGCCCAAGCACTTAGGCCATCTTCTACTGCTTTCCCAGGCCATTAGCAGAGAGCTGGATCAGAAGAGGAACAGCCAGAACTCAAACCAGCACCCATATGGGATGCCAGCACTGCAGGCTGAGGATTAACCTACTGAGCCACAGCACTGGCTCTGAAACATTTATTAAACCATTGGGCCACTAGCTATGGCTCATTGGTCTATGACTAGTTTTATTTTTTATATAGCATTTTACATCAATTAGGACTCTGTTTTACAATATTACTTTTTATAATTACATTTTATCCAGGAAATTTCTTGTACAGTTCTTTCTTCACTTAAATGTCTTCTTGCCATCATAACAAAAAATATAGGAAATTTATTGTCCTTCAGTCACTAATTGTGTATCAAATACCTGTGCTTAGTGACAACAGATTTTCTGATTTAAAATACCAACTTCTGCCATTAGATGGCATAGTTAGATTTTAGCTAAAAATCAATATGCCTGAGTTTTAGTAATAGACAAATCCAAAGTCCTGTTCCATTAGGAGTATATAGTTCCAAGGTACAGCCTGTACTATTAGCCTTTGCACATCCTCAAGCATTGTCTTTGGTATAAACTGTACCCAAATTTAGTCCTTTTTCTTTTCTAAACACTATATATTGGGAATAATGGGATACCTAAATATAGTAGCTACTCCTCAACTTAAAATGCAGTTATATCCTGATAAACTCACTGTAAGTTGAAAATATCCTAAGTCAAAAATCCACTTAACACTTAACCTACCAAACATCATGGCTTAGAACACAGTACCCCGTAAAGTATCAGCTCTTTACTCTCAGTTGGGTGGCTGACAGCGTGCTGTTGCATAATGCTACACCAAGGAAAGATCCAAATTTAAAATTTGAAATACGGTTTATTTTATTTTGAGGCAGACAGACCTAGAAAGTTGATTAATGCCCTGGCCTAAAATGCACCGGCATCCCATATGGGCGCTGGTTCAAATCCCAGCTGCTCCACTTCCAATCCATCTTTCTGCTATGGCCTGGGAAAGCAGTAGAAGATGGCCCAAGTCCTTGGGCCCCTGCACCCATGTGGGAGACCCAGAAAAAGCTCCTGGCTCTTGGCTTTGGGTCAACTCAGCTCCGGCCATTGCAGCTATTTGGGGAGTGAACCAGCAGATGGAAGACCTCTCTCACTCTCTCTCACTACCTCTCCTCTCTCTGTGTAACTCTGACTTTCAAATAAATAAATAAATCTTTAAAAGAGAGAGAGAGAGAGAGAATGGACTAGACAACCTATTTAGTGAAATAATTACAAAATAAACTTCCCCAATATGGAGAAAGGAAGTAGAGGAAGCACATAGAGCCCCTTACAGTCATGACCAGAAAAGATCTTCACCACACCACATTGCAGTCAAACTCTCCACAGTAAAATATAAAAAAAATATTTTAAATGTGCAAGAGAGAAACGCCAGATTTCTTTCAGAGGATCTCCCACTAGACACAGCTGACTTCCATCGAAGACTCTAAAGGCTAGAAGGGAATGGTGAGATATTGTCAAGTCTTAAAAGAAAAAAAAACTGTCAACCCAAAATACTATACCCCACAAAGCTCACATTCATGAATGAAGGTGAAATAAAGACTTTCCATAACAAACAGAAATTGAAAAAATTTGTCACACTCATCCAGCCTTACAAGAGATGCTTAGGGGTATGCTACACAGAGAAATACAAAAAGATAGCCATCATTACAAAAGAATAAGATGGTAGAAAACCCCCCAGTAAAAGCACAAAAGAAATCCAAAGTAAACAATAGGAATATCTAGGAGGAAATGGCAGGGCCAAGTAATTACTTATCAATAATCACCTTGAATGTAAATGTCCTCAACTCTCCAGTTAAAACATACAGACTGGGGGCCAGCGCCATGGCACACTTGGTTAATCCTCTGCCTGTGGCACCAGCATCCCATATGGATACCAGCTCTAATCCCAGTTGCTGTTCTTCCAGTCCAGCTCTCTGCTGTGGCCTGGGATAGCAGTGGAGGATGGTCCAAGTGCTTGGGCCCTGCACCCGCAAGGGAGAACAGGAAGAAACTCCTGGCTCCTGGCTTCGGATCGACGGTGCAGCTCTAGCCGTTGCGACTATTTGGAGAGTGAACCAATAGAAGGAAAACCTTTCTCTGTGTGTGTCTCTCTCTCACTGTCTGTGAACTCTACCTGTCAAATAAATTTAAAAAAAAATACAGACTGGCATAATGGATTTAAAAACAAGACCCATCTATTTGCTGCCTATAAGAAACACATCTCACCAACAAAGATAAATGCAGACTGAAAGGACTGAAAGTGAAAGGATGGAAAAAGATATTCCATGCTAACAGAAACCAAAAAGAGCTGGTGTTGACATCCTAATATTATATAAAAGAGACTTCAATATAAAATATGTTAAAAAAGACAAGGAAGGGCACTTATATGACAATTAAGGGATCAATCCAACAGGAAGATGAAATTATAATAAATGTATATGCATCCAACCACAGGGCACCTGGCTAATTAGAATAAATGTTAATGAAATGGTAGAGTTAGAAACATACCAGGGGACTCCAATTTAATCCTATCAAGGTGGCATGTACCAATGCCATCTCACTAGTCCAAGTGATCAATTTCAGTTCACAATTGATCATAATGAAAGGACTAAGAGTCAAAGGGAGCACATAGACAAGTCTAGTACCTGCTAACACCAACCGATAGAATAAATAAAGGGGAGAGTGATCCAACATGGGAAGCGAGATACTCAGCAGACTCATAGAATGGCAGATGTCCTAAACAGCACTCTGGCCTCAGAATCAGCCCTAAAGGCATTCGGATCTGGCTGAAAAGCCCATGAGAGTATTTCAGGCATGGAAAGCCAAGACACTCTGGCAAAAGATCTCTGTGAGTGAGATCCCAGTGGAAAGAACAGGTCTTCAAAGAAGGAGGTACCTTTCTCTGAAGGGAGGAGAGAACCTCCACTTTGACTATGACCTTGTCTAAACAAGATAAGAGTCTGAGAACTCAGAGGGCTTCCATAGCCTTGGAAACTCATGACTGGAGCATAGGGAGATTACTGATGCCATAGACAGGAGTGTCAATTGGTAAAGTCAACAACAGGAGTCACTGTGCACTTACTCCTCATGTAGGATCTCTGTCCTTATTGTGCTGTGCATTGAGACTTAATGCTATAACGAGTACTCAAACAGTATATTTCACTTTGTGTTTCTATGGGGGTGCAAACTGTTGAAATCATTACTTAATGTATACTAAACTGATCTTCTGTAAAAAAAAAAAAAAGAAGAAGAAGAAGAAGAAGAAGAAATTATCAATTCCCAACTTAACTCTCACTGGGATTAAACATGACAATAGGTCTGATCTGATTTCATCATCATTTAAAAAATCATCTATTATTTTCCACTTTATGTTTCTATGTGGTTGCAAACTGTTGAAATCCTTACTTAATGTATACTAAGCTGATCTTCTGTATATAAAGAGAATCCAAAATGAATCCTCATGTGAATGGAAGGGGAGAGGGAGTGGGAAAGGGGAGGGTTGCGGGTGGGAGCGACGTTATGGGGGGGAAGCCATTGTAATCCATAAGCCGTACTTTGGAAATTTATATTCATTAAATAAAAGTTAAAAAAAAAATTTAAAAAAAATTTTAAAAAAATAAATGTTAATGGACCTAAAGGGAGACATAAAATCCAATACAATAGTTATGGGGTATTTTAATACCCCACTTTCAGCAGTGGACTGATCAACCAGACAGAAAATCACCAAGGAAACAAAAGAGTCAATCGACGCTATAGACCAACAGATATCTACAGAACCTTACACTTTACCGTGGCAGAATACACATTCTTCATATCAGGGCATGGAATTTTCTCTAGGATAGACCACAATGGAATAAAGCTGGAAATCAACAACTCAAGAATTTCTATGACTCAATACCTCCAAATCACTAGAGAACATGGGGGAAACTACAAAAAATGGCATAGGCAAAGACTTCTTGGAAAAGAACCCAAAAGCACAGACAATAAAAACCAAAATTGATAAGTGGGACTACATCAAACTGAGGAGCTTCTATACTGCAAAGGAAATACTCAGCAAAGTGAAAAAACAACTGAGAAAATGGGAGAAAATGTTTGCAAAGTACGCAACTGATAAAGGGTTAACCCAGAATATATAAAGAGCTCAAGAAACTCAACAACAATGAAAGAAATAATCCACTAAAGAAACGGGCAAAGGACTTAAACGGGCATTTTTCAAGGGAGGAAATTCAATTTAAAATTAATTAATTAATTAATTAAAAATTAATTAATTAATTAATTTTAAAAAGAGAGAAGAAATTCAAACAACCTACAGACACTTGTAAAAATGCTCAAGGTCACTAACCATAAGGGACACTCAGTCAAAACCACAATGAAGTTTCACCTCACTCCACAAACAATGGCTTGCATACAGAAATCACCAAATGACAAATGCTGGCAAGGATGTGGGGAAAAGGTACCCTGATCCACTGCTGGTAGGGTTGTAGACTGGTGCTACTACTGTGGAAGACAGTATGGTAAAACCTCAGAAATCTGAATATAGACCTACCATATGATCTAGCCATCCCACTCCTGGGAATTTATCCAAACTAAAATAAATCAGTATATGAAAGTTACCTATACTCCCATGTTCATTGCAGCACAAGTAACAGTAGCAAAGATAGGAAACAAACCCAGATATCCATCAACTGTTGACTGGATAAAGAAATTATGGTATTTATACACGTTGGAGTACTATTCAGCTGTAAAATAAAAATGAAATCCTGTCTTTCACAACAAGATGGCTACAACTTGAATTCATTATACTTAGTGAAATAAGCCAATCCCAAATAGACAGATATCATATATTTACTCTGATCTGATGTAACTAATAGAATACCTGAAATATAATGCATTGGAATAAAACAGACACCTTGAGATTCTTCCATTAAGGAACCGTGTTTGGTTTGGTTTGGTTATCTTTTCTTTCACACTACTTATTGAGCTCCATTACTTAAAGTAGAGTTAGGTATATGATCATTAAGTATACTGAAAATAGATCATGGTAAAGGTAAAAAAAAAGTTGTATCTGTTAAAACAAATAAAAATTTTTTAAAAACTCAACAACTGAAAAACCAATACAGTTCAGAAATGGGCAAAAATACCTCAAAAGAAAGTTATCAAAAGAAGAAATACAAATGGCCAACAATACCAGCCATTAGGAAAATTCAAATCAAAACCACAATGAGATATCACTTCATGCCCATTAGAATGGCTTTTATCAGGCCAGCGCCATGGCTCACTAGGCTAATCCTCCGCCTGTGGCGCCAGCACACCGGGTTCTAGTCCTGGTCGGGGAGCCAGATTCTTTCCTGGTTGCCCCTCTTCCAGTCCAGCTCTCTGCTATGGCCTGGGAGTGCAGTGGAGGATGGCCCAAGTCCTTGGGTCCTTCACCTGCATGGGAAACTAGGAGAGGCACCTGGCTCCTGGCTTCAGATCAGCGTGATGCACTGGCCGCAGAGCACCAGCCACGGTGGCCATTGGAGGGTGAACCAACGGCAAAAGGAAGACCTTTCTCTCTGTCTCTCTCTCTCTCACTGTCCACTCTGCCTGTCAAAAAAAAAAGAATGGCTTTTATCAAAAAGACAACAGAAAGTCATAGATGCTGGTGAGGATTTGGGGAGAAGAGAAATCTTATAGACATTTGGAAAGAATGTAAATTAGTACAGCCACTGTCAAAAATATTTTTGAAGATCTCTTTAAAACTAGAAATAGAGGGGTCAGCGCTATGGCACAGTGGATTAACACCCTGGCCTGAAGCACCAGCATCCCATATGGGCACTGGTTCTAGTCCCGTCTGCTCCTCTTCTGATCCAGCGCTCTGCTGTGGCCTGAGATGGCAGTAGAGGATGGCCCAAGTCATTGAGCCCCTGTACCAGCATGGGAGACCTGGAAGAAGCTCCTGGCTCCTGGCTCCTGCCTCCTGGCTCCAGATCAGCTCAGCTCTGACCGTTGCAGCCATCTGGGGAGTGAGCCAGTGGATGGAAGATCTCTCTCTCTGTCTCTACCTCTCTCTGTAACTCTGTCTTTCGAATAAATAAATTAAAAAAAAACTAGAAATAGAACTGCCACATGATCCAGTAATCCCACTCTTGGGTATAGATCCAAAATACATGACATGACTTTATCAAAGAGATGCCTGCTCTACTATGTTTATTGTTCACAATATCCAAGATATGGAGTCAGCCTAAGTGTTCATCACCAGATGAATAGATAATGAGATTGTGTTGCATTATTCAGCCAAAACTGAATGAAATCTTGTGATTTGCAGCAGACTCGAGGGAAATGGAGGACATTATGTTAGGTGAAATAAGCCAGACATAGAATGCCTGATATCACACATTCTCCCTTATAGATGGAAGCTAAAAGGACCATCTGACCATAGAAGTGTGACTACTAGAGGCTTGGAGATACAGGAGGGATTGAGGGAATTTAGATAATGGATACCAAATCAGAATTAGATCAAAGGAATAAGTTTCTGGTGTTACTCAGCATAGTAAGGAGACTATGGTTCACCATAACCTAGTTATATATTTTTACAAACACTTAGATGATAGTAGCCCCACGCCTCTAATCATAAAGCAGTATAAAGGAAGGTGGAATATTGATTATTATTTTGCTTTGATCAGTACACATTTTACACATGTATTTAAATGTCACACTCTAGTCATTAAATAGGTCTGATTAGTTTTTATTTTAAAAATTTTAAAGACCATAAAATTTTTTTTATCTTTTATTTAATGAATATAAATTTCCAAAGTACGACTCATGGGTTACAATAGCTTCCCCCCCCATACCGTCCCTCCCACCCACAACCCTCCCCTTTCCCACTCCCTCTCCCCTTCCATTCACATCAAGATTCATTTTCGATTCTCTTAATATACAGAAGATCAGCTTAGTATACATTAAGTAAGGATTTCAACAGTTTGCTCCCACACAGAAACATAAAGTGAAAAATAATAGATGATTTTTTTTACATGATGATGAAATCAGATCAGACCTATTGTCATGTTTAATCCCAGTGAGAGTCAAGTTGGGAATTGATAATTTCTTTTTTTTTTTTTTTTACAGAAGACCAGTTTAGTGTACATTAAGTAAAGATTTCAATCGTTTGCACCCCCATAGAAACACAAAGTGAAATATACTGTTTGAGTACTCGTTATAGCATTAAGCCTCAGTGTACAGCACATTAAGGACAGAGATCCTACATGAGGAGTAAGTGCACAGTGACTCCTGTTGTTGACTTTACAAATTGACACTCCTGTTTATGGCATCAGTAATCTCCCTATGCACCAGTCATGAGTTTCCAAGGCTATGGAAGCCCCTTGAGTTCACCGACTCTTATCTTGTTTAGACACGGTCATAGTCAAAGTGGAGGTTCTCTCCTCCCTTCAGAGAAAGGCACCTCCCTCTTTGAAGACCTGTTCTTTCCACTGGGATCTCACTCACAGAGATCTTTTTGCCAGAGTGTCTTGGCTTTCCATGCCTGAAATACTCTCATGGGCTTTTCAGCCAGATCCGAGTGCCTTTAGGGCTGATTCTGAGGCCAGAGTGCTATTTAGGACATCCGCCATTCTATGAGTCTGCTGAGTATCTCACTTCCCATGTTGGATCACTCTCCCCTTTATTTATTCTATCGGTTAGTGTTAGCAGATACTAGACTTGTTTATGTGCTCCCTTTGACTCTTAGTCCTTTCATTATGATCAATTGTGAACTGAAATTGATCACTTGGACTAGTGAGATGGCATTGGTACATGCCACCTTGATGGGATTGAATTGGAATCCCCTGGTATGTTTCCAACTCTACCAATTGGGGCAAGTCAGCCCGAGCATGCCCCAAATTATACATCTCTTCCCTCTCTTATTCCCACTCTTATGTTTAACAGGGATCACATTTCAGTTAATTTTCAACACTTAAGAATAACTGTGTGATAATTACAGAATTAAACCAGTCATATTAAGTAGAACAGACGAAAAAAAATACTATGAGGGATAATGTATTAAGTTGTCCATTAGCAGTCAGGGCTATGCTGATCAAGTCACCATTTCTCATAGTGTCCATTTCACTTCAGGAGGTTTCCTTTTTGAAAGACCATAAAATTTAAGAATCCTCTTCTGTTGAGTACTTCTAATCCTTGCTTATTTCACTTCAACACTTATGAAGTAGTTGTTCTAAACAGCTTTCTTCTTTCCTTCTCTTTTCTTCCATCCTTTTTATTGTTTCTCTTCTACTTTTTAAACTTTTCCCAGAGACACAGAATTGAATTGACATCACTATCTCTATCTCTCCCTCCTTCCCTCCCATCCTCCTTCCACTCCTCCCTTCCTCCTTCAGAAATAACATAAAAAGATACTCATTTCAGTGTAATAAACATAGGATGAGATGATACTTGAGATAAGCTAAATCCTTGTTATCTGAAATATGCTACTAGAAAAAGTGTTCTTATGTTGTCATTCCATACAACTAGGAAAACTAAAATTCCCATCAGGAGCAACATTCTAAGCTAACTTCTAGCTTGGTCACTCCTCTCTCCTTAATAATTCAGGACACTCTTTCTCCTACCAGTCTGGTTGCAGGCTCTGTTATCCAGATTTCAGTGTGAACTTCCAGAGGGGTAAGTGAACATAAGGAGAACAAAAAAATTATATGTGGAAGAATTGAAGTACTTACCTGTCTAATACTCAGAGAAAATTCCAATTCAAATTGCTTATTTCCTTGAAACCAGTGACCTCAATTTGCTGTTTTTCGTTTTTGCTAGTATAAACACCAAATAATTTATTTTCTTACAATATGATGTGATAAATTCAGAGATAGAAGTCTTCTCAAAAATTTATTTATACAGTATTTTTACAGTTGTTCCCCAGAAACACTGAATTGTGGTTGATTTAAACCATTTAAGCTGCACACTAACTGTTAGGAAAATGGCACAGTTTTATCTATGGCGTGATCTACACGCTGATTTACATCCCAAGCTCTAGCCCCCGCCGACATTGCTGGAAGCCAGGTGGCCACATGGCCCAACTGCTGTTGTCAAGCTCCACCCCCATCCTAATGGGATTCGCTGCTCTCACCTCCCTGCCCACCCTCGGGCAAAGTTTTAAAAGGACCTGTTTGTGAACACGTGGCTCTCTTGGCTCTCTCTCTTGGCTCCTCTCTCTTTTTTTAACTTTTATTTAATGAATATAAATTTCCAAAGTACAGCTTATGGATTACAATGGCTTCCCCCCCCCCATAACTTCCCTCCCATCCGCAACCCTCCCCTTTCCCTCTCCCTCCCCCCTTCCATTCACATCAAGATTCATTTTCAATTCTCTTTATATACAGAAGATCAGTTTAGCATATATTAAGTAAAGATTTCAACAGTTTGCTCCTCTCTCTTGGCTCTTCTCTCCTGCTCACTCTCTCCAGCCTTCTCTCTCACTCCCCTCTCTCCTCTCCACTCTCCTCTTTCTCTCTTACTCTCCTTCTCCCTCTCTGCCCCTTCCCTCCAGTCTGCTGGATTTCCCCCAATAAACTCTTTCCCTTACTCCGGTGTTCGGTGTGTTTTGTGATGGCTAACAGAAATATATAACACTAGCCTAGTAGGAAAATCTTATATGTTAACTGATTCTAAGAAATTCTCGGGGCTGGCGCTGTGGCACAGCAGGTTAATGCCCTGGCCTGAAGCTCCGGCATCTCATATGGGCACCAGTTCTAGTCCCAGCTGCTCCACCTCTGATCCAGCTCTCTGCTATGGCCTGGCAAAGCAGTAGAATATGGCCCAAGTCCTTGAGCCCCTGCACCCGCATGGGAGACCTGGAAGAAGCTCCTAGCTCCTGGCTTCAGATGGGCTCAGCTCTGGCTGTTGTGGCTATTTGGGGAGGGAACCATCAGATGGAAGACCTCTCTCTCTCTCTCTCTCTCTCTCTCTCTCTCTGCCTCTCCGCTCTCTGTGTAATTCTGACTTACAAATAAATACATAAATAAATATTTAAAAAAACAAAAGAAATTCTCAGGGCTGGCATTGTGATATAGTAGGTTGACCCAAAAACAAAGAGGGAGAAGACCCAAATCAGTAAAATCAGAGATGAAAAAGGAAATGTAACAACAGATACCACAGAAATAAAAAAGAGTCATCAAGGATTACTACAAACAGCAATCTACCAACAATCAGAAAATCTGTGGAATACTACTCAGTGGTTTAAAAAAATGAAATTTTGTCTTTTGCAACAAAATGGATGACATCTTTATAACATTGAGTCCTCCAGTTTGCAAATAAGTTATAGCCTTCCATTTAGTTAGGTCTTTGCAATTTCTTTCAAAAAAATTATATAGGTTTTATTATATAATTCTTGGACATCTGTTTTCTAAAGATATATTTTATTTATTTGAAAGACAGAGTTACAGAGAGAGAGAAGGAAAGTCTTCCATCCACTGGTTCATTCCACAAATGGCTGCAATGGCCAGGAGTGGGCCAGGCCAAAGCCAGGAGCCAGGAGCTTCATCCCTGTCTCCCATATAGATGCAGGGGCCCAAGCACTTGGGGCATTCTCCACTACTTTCCCAGGCTCATCAGCAGAGAGCTGGGTCAGAAGTGGAGCAGCTGGGACCCGAACCAGCTCCCATATGGGATGTTGTCTCTGCAGGTGGTGGTTGAACCTGCTACTCATAGTGCTGACTCCCTTGTACTTTGTGAAATGTGTTGTTAGGTGTAATTCATTTACTAGGACCAGCATAGCAAAGTACCACATACTGATAGCTCAAACAACAGGAATATTTTTAAACACAAATCTGGGTAAGCTATAAATCAGACTCCAAAAAGCAACAGCCTTAATTCTTCAAAATGTGAGATGACCCTCAGAAATTGTGGAAATGTTACTCCTTCTCATTCTTCCTCCCAAACTTACCTCATTCTTTCTGTTCCAGTTTTCTGCACTAATTACTCATGATCAGGTCACATCAGAGAACTCAGGTGGTACAATAAGGTCCTAAGAAAGCACACTTTACCCAGCACCACAGCAGGAACCAGGGAAACTAATAGAGGAATAGAAAGAACAAGTTGCTTTGAAAAATTAAGCATTATTTTTTGGAGAAGCTATAATTAAAAGAAATAGGAATTTTTCTAGCAATGTAAGATGATTTGTAGAATCATCTAAATTTAGAAATTGTTGCCTTTGTTTTTGAAACAAAAAAAATTAATGTAAAATGAAGCCATTTTATCAGTTCCCTAGAAGACATAGTCAGACACATAAGCCAAAAGGTCTTAAAAATGGAATTAAAAGGAGCCGGCGCTGTGGTGCGGTGGGTTAATGCCCTGGCCTGAAGTGCTGGCATCCCATATGGGCGCTGGTTCTAGTCCCAGCTGCTCCACTTCTGATCCAGCTCTCTGCTATGGCCTGGGATAGCAGTAGAAGATGGCTCAAGTCCTTGGGCCCCTGAACCCACGTGGGGGACCTGGAAGAAGCTCCTGGCTCCTGGCTTTGGATCGGTGCAGTTCCGGCATTTGCGGCCATCTGGGGAGTGAACCAATGGTTGGAAGATCTCTCTCTCGCTGTCTCTCTGTGTAACTCTCTATCTCAAGTAAAAAGATAAATAAATCTTTTTAAAAAAAAAAGAAAAGAAAATGGAATTAAAAGATAACATGTATTTTCATGAATATTTTTGGAGATGTCCAAATATTATACATATATATATTTACCATATACATGGTGAACAAATGTCACGTATTTCATATATATAGATTTAATAGCATAATGATACTTCCTACCTCCCTCCCTCCCATTCTCCCACCCTATCTCCTCTTTCCATTCTTATTTTTATTTTAATTTTTACAATGACATACTTTCTTTTTTTTTTTTTTTCAAAAGAAAGAACTGGCAATATAGTGACTAATGAGGAAACCAGGATCAGAAAGAATCCAAGAACTCAAAGAAATAATAAAATATTCAGAAGTGCTTTTGTCCCGGAGACAAGAACAAGGTAAGTGTGTTTAACCTATGACTAGGAAAATGTGGGTGCAGCAAACCCCAGAAAGCCCTGCTTTTGCTTGGAGTCAAAGCTTGCTTCACACACAGCAGGCAATGGTGTTCTAAGAAACACAACAAAAGGATTCCATTACACTGTTTCCTAGTCATGGACTTCCCTGTATTAGCCAACCACTTATGCTGAAAATGACAACATGGGAGGAAACAGAAAGGCCAGCATATAATTCCTTCTGTTTTCAGCCCTTTCTTACTCATAGGTAAATTGAAGGTGGTGACAGACTATGCAGATACCGAGAAGTAACATAAATACAGGCAAGCTGTAAAATAGGAATTGTCATTTCAATTATTCCACACATGAGTTGAATGCTTTTGTATCTACATTTTAAGCTGATATTCTACAATGTAAAATTCATGCAAGTAATTTAAGTTATTCATTACTTAAAATAACATTAATAGCAAGTTAAAATGCCATGATCTATCAACCAATGAGAAAAAAGCTTCATACCTTATAAATATTATATTCGTAAATGTTCCTGTTAAAAGGTAAACTAGATACAAAAATCTTTATATTTTATCTCAATAGCACTTTTTCAGGCTTTTTGAATAAGGAGCTCCATGCTCCATTTTGCACTAGAACCCACACATTATCTAGCAAACTCTATAGCTAAGATTTTATCCTAAATAATGAGTATAAATTGTAGGTTATACACAAGAACACCCTATGATCTGAGTTGCATTTTTTTAAAAGATGACTCTGATTGATGTACATAGAGTGAAGATTAGGAGGTTAAAGAGGAAACAGGGTAGGAGTTAAAGCCTAAATACGAGGGAAATATTTTGGTGACTTGATAAACGTGTTTGCTTTAGAGACATAAGTGGACAGGTTAGATACCTTATGGATAGCTAATCTAATCTTGGAGAAAGCTGTCGGTTTTCCAACTTCAACACTGGGGCACAGCAGTGCCTGAGAGTGGAAAAACTGATAAGAGAGAGATTTCAAGAGAAATGATTGGTTTAGCTTTGAACGAGTGATATCCAGATAAACAGTGTGCAGGTTTTTGACAGAGCAGTTTTGACATAGCTCCCATGCCATGTCAGAGTGCTTGGATTCAATTCCTGGCTATGCTCCTGACTCCAGCTTCCTGCCAATGCACACAGCCTGAGAGGCAGTGGCCATAACTCAAGCAGCTGAGTCCCTGCACCAATGTGGCAAACCTAGAATGGGTTTCTTGGCCCTAGCATACAGCTGTTATGGGTATTTAGGGAGTGAACCAGTGCATTGGATTTCTCTTGCTCGCTGCCTCTCAGATAAATAAATTGTTTAAAATAACTAAATAAGCTTTTATAAATACTTATCAAACGGACATTCTGGGGAATCAAATATTCTGAGGAATCAAATATTACATTAGAATATTAGAAAGAGAAAGGAAAGAAGTAATAAAATTTGCTCAGAGCCCAGAGGCAGCTGTGCGCTCCGCTCCCAGCCGCATGCGTTTTGTAATCTCGTTGCCCCCCATTTCTGCCCTCAGCTCCCCACACCGCACCGAGAGCCAGCCCAAGAGCCCAGCACTGGCTGGCACCGAGCGGGAGCCCCCCGACCGGCTGCAGCTGGACGCCTGAATGCCCAAGAGGAGCTGGCTTCCACGCCTGGTGAAGACACAGCCTGGTACTTGGCTGCCCTGTTAGCCTCTCGGGGTCTCAATTACTGACTGCGTGGCGAAGGGTTCCAAGGATCCCACTATCTCTAAACCTGTCCTGCTGAGTGAACCCAGGGTTTCTTCGCACCTGGGGCCAGCGAGGAGTGGGTGGTCCCAGCACCAGGGCTAGAGCTGTGTGGGGTTAGAAGATGGAAGCTGCAACCATCAGGTTACATGAATGAATTTTGGCACAAACTGTGTGATAGAGAAACAAACCCCATCCCCCCAAGAAGAAGCAAAGGATTGACGGGGCCATGATTGGAGAACCAATGAATTTTGTCCAGGTGATTCATATTGGCTCTGGCGAGATGGGGGCTGGAGACACACTTATTATGGCAGGTGCTGTTCAGGAGCTGATGAGAGCCAAGGGAAATCAGGAAAGGCTATGGAGCAATCCTAGGGGCTTGTAGCTCCCAACAGGAATGTTCTGCCATCTTGAAGTCGCCACTCTGTGTCCAGCCCAGAAGAAATGCTACCCCCAACCCAGAACCCTCCTAGAAACAGTTACCCAAAGGCCTCTTTGTCCCTATCTGCTGAACAGGGCCTCAGAGGCTAGGGGGCTGGACTCCCTGCACTCCCTGTGGCTTCAGGCCCTGCTGGAGACAGGGTCCAGGCAGCAGGAATGACCAAGCAATTACTGGTTGGCCAGAGGAGCTCAGCAGTTACCCTGCATACCCTCAGATCTGAGAAAGGAGTTCTCTGGGAACTGCAATGCATTCCTGTTCTCCTGAAGGGTGGCCTGGGTGCCACTATTTTTTAACTCTTAACCTGGAACTCCCTTAAACTGGGTAGGTCATCAAGAATACCAAAGCTGAAGCCAGCTTTGCGGAAAAGCTCCCTACCTCACCGGCCCTCAGTTTGCTCCTGGAATGAGCAGACATCATATGGGGGCTTGGTGGGTGACCACCCTCTCCTCCACTCATTTGTCTGTAGATTTCAGAACTTAAGCTCACAGCCCCTTAATCTCTCTCTGTCAATCCCAGGGTCCTCTCTAGTTAAGTGTTTAATTCTGTTCCTGCATCATTGCCAGCTTCCCAGCACCTGTTCTTTAAAAAAAAATTAAAAGTTTAAGCTCTCTTAATTACCCCCATCCTACTACTGCCTCTGTGCTTAACCCTCCCCATCCTTGTTAGGAGCCTTATTGTTGCCCGTTGAGTAAGAGTTAAAGAGGTGGATCTTAACCTGATAACACTCCATTTAAGTCTTGGGGACCCTGACCTGCCTCTGCCAACCTCCCCACTGGCCTGGGTGAGAGTAAGAGGAATCTAGAGAGAAGTCCTGAATGCAGCAAGACGGGATTGGACTTCCTGGTCATTGAAGATGGGAAAAGATGGTGAAATACACAGGTGATGTGAATTTAGGGGTCTTAAGATCCTCACAGCATGAGAACAGGAGGCAGCTCTAAAACAAGGTTGCTCAACCTGAACACTTTGGATATTTGGGCTGGATAATCCTTCCTTCCCTTCCTTCCTTCCTTCCTTCCTTCCTTCCTTCCTTCCTTCCTTCCTTCCTTCACAATGCTTTCTAATGGAGGCTGTCCTGTACGTTGCTAAATGTCTTCTAAGGGCAAAATTGCCCCCACTTGAGAGCTGCAGCTCTGGAGCTCATACACTCTGAAGGGATTTCCATGCCCTGCCTTACACTCTCATCCACATTAAGCCTGAACCATGGATGATCTAGGACTCCTAGTCACATAGCCTCAATAGGGCTGCATATATATCTAAACAGTTACTCAGTGCATTGCTCAGGTTTCCACAGGTTCGTGTCAGATAGACATGCACCATGTTTCTCCATTCTTGCTCTCTAGAGGAAGGGGTCCCTGCGGGGCAGACACAGAAACAGCAAATGGTGGGAATGGGAGAAAAGAAGATGAAAGCATTAGAAACACCCCTATCCAGAGCCAGGAGCTTCTTCCAGGTCTCCCACGCAGGTGCAGGGGCCCAAGGACTTGAGCCATCTTCTGCTGCTTTGCCAGGCCATAGCAGAGAGTTGGATCAGAAGTGGAGCAGCTGGAACTTGAACCAGCGCCCATATGGGACGCTGGCACTGCAGGCAGTGGCTTTACCCACTATGCCACACCACCAGTGTGTTTTTGTTCTCTTTTGTTGCAGAGTAATTTAATTAGGAAGGCAAAACAAGACAGATGAGCTCTTGCCTGCTCCAAAATAAGAGGGCGGTAGTGTGTCTGTCTCATCAGCTTTGTAACCGGAAGCATCCTGTTTTACAGTACTGGGAGGGGATCAGGAACTGGGGAACTGGGATCCAGTGTGTTGACTCCACCATCCCTCCAGTTCATCCCCACTTACAGTGACTAAGGTTCTAAATTTTTTCAAATTTCAGTGTGTTTCCCTATTGTTTTGCAGCAGCTAAAATTGGACACAGAGACACATTCTTTAAAAAAAAAAAAAAAAGAAAGAAAAGAAAAAAGGTTTATTCAGCACTCTGGCCTCAGGATCAGCCCTAAAGGCATTCGGATTTGGCTAAAAAACTCATGAAAGTATTTCAGGCATGGAAAGCCAAGACTCTGTGGCAAAAAAAAAGTGGCCTAAATGAAAGATCTCTGTGAGTAAGATCCCAGCGGAAAGAACGGACCATCAAGGAAGGAGATACCTTTCTCTGAAGGGAGGAGAGAACCTCCACTTTGATTATGGCCTTGTCTAAATATGATCAGAGTTGGTGAACTCAAGAGGCTTCCATACCCTTGGCAACTCATGACTGGAGCATAGGGAGATTACTGATGCCATAAACAGGAGTGTCAATTTGTTAAGTCAACAACAGGAGTCACTGTATACCTACTCCTCATGTAGGATCTCTGTCCTTAATGTGCTGTACATTGAGATTTAATGCTATAACAAGTACTCAAACAGTATATTTCACTTTGTGTTTCTATGGGGGTGCAAACTGTTGAAATCTTTACTTAATGTATACTAAAATGATCTACTGTATTTAAAGAAAATTGAAAATGAATCTTGATATGAATGGAAGGGGAGAGAGAGCGGGAAAGGGGAGGGTTGCAGGTGGGAGGGAAGTCATGGGGGGGGGGGAAGCCAATGTAATCCATAAGCTGTACTTTGGAAATCTATATTCATTAAATAAAAGTTTTAAAAAAAAGAGTCAAAGGGATCACATAAACAAGACTAGTGTCTGCAAACACTAACTGATACAATAAAAAAGGGAGAGAAAGATCCAACATGGGAAGCAGGATACAGAGCATACTCATAGAAGGGCAGATGTCCTAAACAGCACTCTAGGCCTCGGAATCAGACCTTAAGGCATTCAGATATGGCTGAAATGCCCATGAGAGTATTTCAGGCATGGAAAGCCAAGACACTCTGGGGGAAAAAAAAAAACTAAATGAAAGATCTCTGCGAGTGAGATCCCAGTGGAAAGAACGGGCCATCAAAGAAGGAGGAACCTTTATCTGAAGGGAGGAGAGAACTTCCACTTTGACTATGGCCTTGTCAAAATAAGATCAAAGTTGGCAAGCTCAGGGGGCTTCCATGGCCTTGGCGACTCATGACTAGAGCCTGGGGAGATTGCTGATGCCTTAAACAAGAGTGTCAATTTGTTAAGTCAACAACAGGAGTCACTGTGCATTACTCCTATGTAGGATCTCTGTCCTTAATGTGTAGTTCAATGTGAATTAATGATATGACTAGTGCTCAAAAAGTATTTGGCAATTTGTGTTCTGTGTGGGGGCAAACTGATGAAATCTTTACTTAATATACTGAATTGATCTTCCGTATATAAAGATAATTGAAAATGAATCTTAATGTGAATGGAATAGGAGAGGGAGCAGGAGATGGGAGGGTAGCGGGTGGGAGGGACATTATGGGGGGGGGCTATTGTAATCCATAAACTGTACTTTGGAAATTTATATCTACTAAATAAAAGTTTTAAAAAATTAAGGCCGGCGCCGCAGCTCACTAGGCTAATCCTCCGCCTTGTGGCGTTGGCACACCGGGTTCTAGTCCCGGTCGGGGCACCGGATTCTGTCCCGGTTGCCCCTTTTCCAGGACAGCTCTCTGCTGTGGCCAGGGAAGTGCAGTGGAGGATGGCCCAAGTGCTTGGGCCCTGCACCCCATGGGAGACCAGGATAAGTACCTGGCTCCTGCCATCGGAACAGCGCGGTGCGCCAGCTGCAGCACACCGGCCGCAGTGGCCATTGGAGGGTGAACCAATGGCAAAGGAAGACCTTTCTCTCTCTCTCTCTCTCTCTCTCTGTCTCCCTCTCTCTCTCACTGACCACTCTACCTGTCCGGAGGAGGCTATTGTGGTCCATAAGCTGTACTTTGGAAATTTATGCTCATTAAATTAAAAAAAAATGTGTAATTGGTATTATATTTAGTATACAATATGTTTACATTGTTTAAAAGAGTTGGTATATTAGCGTGTTTCATCAAATAAATTGTTGAGTCAATTTAAAAAAAAAAGAGGTGGGGGGAGCCTGTCGCTCCCCCTCTTCATGGAGGAACAACACAGGACCCTGCGTTGTTCATTTGTCTGCTTGGCCCTCCCCAGGTTTGCTGCTGGTTCTTCCCGGGTTGGCTGCCATCCCTTCCACCTCCGTGGAAGGGCGGTTCCCCCTGGCCACTTTCCCCACTTCCGCAGGGGAGCGGCACACCGCCGGCCGGCTCTCTTGGGGGCTGCACAGGTGTTCCTTCAGGTAGATGTTCCCCTTAGATGTTCCTGGTGCATGCCGTCTCTCTCCTCCTTTATAGTCCTCTTCCACCAATCCCAATTCTGCTACCCACACGCCGAGTACGCTGCTCTCCTCCAATCAGGAGCAGGTCCTACAGTTTATTGGTTGAACTGGAGGCAGCTGTGTAAAAGCTGCTTCTCCCTTCTCAGCGCCATATTGTGGGAGAGCAGATGCATAGAATAAGTCTTAATTCCAGTAACTTAGTCTAGTCCGGGTTGCTCCCCACAGAAGCCAAGATGGCAGAATAGTGAGGGCATGCACTGATAGTCCGGGAAAAGATAGTTTAATAAAAGTGGAGTTACGGTAGCCTCAGGAAAAGGATCAGGGAAAAATTGCAGATGAAACTCTTCCGGATCTAGTGGCTGTGACTCGGAGGACCTACGGGGAGAGCAAGGTCGCCCACCGCGTGGAAGCCAAGCCGTGGGAGCCACCAGGGCTGCTGGGGCTGCCAGACCCGCCGGACCCGCCGGAGGTGCAGAGTCTGAGCCCCAGTGCTGGAAGGGGAGGTGAGACAAGGACCTCTCGGTAACCTCAGACATTGGCAGGGAAAGGCAGAGAGATCCTGTGGAGAACGAGACCTGAAACCCCATTGGGGAAAGTACACCAGGCAGGCTGGAAGAGAGAAAAAAATTGAATAAATAAGGGGAACCAGCACAGACATTTAGCCTCTCTCTCCACTCACCTTACAAAGCCGAGCAAGACAAAGGGCAGGCGCCATTTTACGTAAGTAAAGCAGTGCGCGCCATTTTGCATATGTAAAGCGGGTACCCCTCATTAGCCAAGCAGAAAAACCTGACTCTGGTAAGCAAACAAATACCCACAGGGGCCAGATTTCATACATCAACTACTCTCAATTCCATTCAGCTGTGTGGAATTACATGCCAACTGAGTCAAAAAAAAAAAAAAAAGAGAGTGAGAGAGAGAGAGCAAGAGAACAATCAGGGTGAATCACCTTTGGCACACCCAAACCCTGTAGAACCAGAGCTCTCTGGCCACACCCATAACAGCCTCTAAGGATCCATCAAAAGCAGACAGTCCTCTTAATCTAGAGTCACAGTATAACGAGAAAAAAAAACAAAGAATATCTCCAATATGCCAAACAAACACAAAAGCCGAGGTAACAAGAACAAGGAAGACACTATGACGCCCCCAAATGAAATAGACACCCCAATTCAAGATTATGAAGATGAAGAGATAGAAGAAATACCCTCCCAACAAAGAAAAGCCCAGGACCAGATGGATTCACTGCTGAATTCTACCAGACATTTAAAGAAGAACTGACTCCAATTCTTCTCAAACTATTCAGAACAATCGAAGAAGAGGGAATCCTCCCAAATTCTTTCTATGAAGCCAGCATCACCTTAATTCCTAAGCCGGAAAAAGATGCAGCACTGAAAGAGAATTACAGACCAATCTCCCTGATGAACATAGATGCAAAAATCCTCAATAAAATTCTCGCCAATAGAATGCAACAACACATCAGAAAGATCATCCACCCAGACCAAGTGGGATTTATCCCTGGTATGCAGGGATGGTTTAATGTGCACAAGACAATCAATGTGATACACCACATTAACAGACTGCACAAGAAAAACCATATGATTATCTCAATAGATGCCGAGAAAGCATTTGATAAAATACAACACCCGTTCATGATGAAAACTCTAAGCAAACTGGGTTTGGAAGGAACATTCCTCAATACAATCAAAGCAATCGATGAAAAACCCACAGCCAACATCCTATTGAATGGGGAAAAGTTGGAAGCATTTCCACTGAGATCTGGTACCAGACAGGGATGCACACTCTCACCACTGCTATTCAATATAGTTCTGGGGGTTCTAGCCAGAGCTATTAGGCAAGAAAAAGAAATTAAAGGAATACAAATTGGGAAGGAAGAACTCAAACTACCCCTCTTTGCAGATGACATGATTCTTTATTTAGGGGACCCAAAGAACTCTACTAAGAGACTATTGGAACTCATAGAAGAGTTTGGCAAAGTAGCAGGGTATAAAATCAATGCACAAAAATCAACAGCTTTTGTATACACAGACAATGCCATGGCTGAGGAAGAACTTCTAAGATCAATCCCATTCACAATAGCTACAAAAACAATCAAATACCTTGGAATAAACTTAACCAAGGACGTTCAAGATCTCTACGATGAGAATTACAAAACCTTAAAGAAAGAAATAGAAGAGGATACCAAGAAATGGAAAAATCTTCCATGCTCATGGATTGGAAGAATCAGCATCATCAAAATGTCCATTCTCCCAAAAGCAATTTCTACATTCAATGCAATACCAATCAAGATACCGAAGACCTTCTTCTCAGATCTGAAAAAAATGGTGCTGAAATACATATGGAGGCAAAAGAGACCTCGAATAGCTAAAGCAATCTTGTACAACAAAAACAAAGCCAGAGGCATCACAATACCAGATTTCAGGACATACTACAGGGCAGTTGTAATCAAAACAGCATGGTACTGGTACAGCAACAGATGGATAGACCAATGGAACAGAATTGAAACACCAGAAATCAACCCAAACATCTACAGCCAACTTATATTTGATCAAGGATCTAAAACTAATTCCTGGAGCAAGGACAGTCTATTCAATAAATGGTGCTGGGAAAACTGGATTTCCACGTGCAGAAGCATGAAGCAAGACCCCTACCTTACACCTTACATAAAAATCCACTCAACATGGATTAAAGAACTAAATCTACGACCTGACACCATCAAGTTATTAGAGAACATTGGAGAAACCCTGAAAGATATTGGCACAGGCAAAGAGTTTCTTGAAAAGACCCGGGAGGCACAGGCAGTCAAAGACAAAATCAACTATTGGGATTGCATCAAATTGAGAAGTTTCTGTACTGCAAAAGAAACAGTCAGGAGAGTGAAGAGACAACCGACAGAATGGGAAAAAATATTTGCAAACTATGCAACAGATAAAGGGTTAATAACCAGAATCTACAAAGAGATCAAGAAACTCCACAAAAACAAAACAAACAACCCACTTAAGAGATGGGCCAAGGACCTCAATAGACATTTTTTAAAAGAGGAAATCCAAATGGCCAACAGGCACATGAAAAAATGTTCAAGGTCACTAGCAATCAGGGAAATGCAAATCAAAACCACAATGAGGTTTCACCTCACCCCGGTTAGAATGGCTCACATGCAGAAATCTACCAACAACAGATGCTTGCGAGGATCTGGGGAAAAAGGGACACTAACCCACTGTTGGTGGGAATGCAAACTGGTCAAGCCACTATGGAAGTCAGTCTGGAGATTCCTCAGAAACCTGAAGATAACCCTACCGTTCGACCCAGCCATCCCACTCCTTGGAATTTACCCAAAGGAATTTAAATTGGCAAATAAAAAAGAGGTCTGCACCCTAATGTTTATTGCAGCTCAATGCACAATACCTAAGACCTAGAACCAACCTAAATGCCCATCAACGGTAGACTGGATAAAGAAATTATGGGATATGTACTTTTTAGAATACTATACCGCAGTAAGAAACAACGAAATCCAGTCATTTGCAACAAAATGGAGGAATCTGGAACACATCATGCTGAGTGAAATAAGCCAGTCCCAAAGGGACAAATACCATATGTTCTCCCTGATCGGTGACAACTGACTGAACACCAAAAAGGAAACCTGTTGAAGTGAAATGGACACTATGGGAAACGGTGACTTGATCAGCATAGTCCTGACTGTTAATGAACAACTTAATACATTATCCCTCTTAGTAGTTTTTTTGTCTGTTCTACTTAATATGACTGGTTTAATTCTGTAATTATCACACAGTTATTCTTAAGTGTTGAAAATTAACTGAAATGTGATCCCTGTTAAACATAAGAGTGGGAATAAGAGAGGGAAGAGATGTATAATTTGGGACATGCTCAAGCTGACTTGCCCCAAATGGTAGAGTTAGAAACATACCAGGGGATTCCAATTTAATCCCATCAAGGTGGCATGTACCAATGCCATCTCACTAGTCCAAGTGATCAATTTCAATTCACAATTGATCATAATGAAAGGACTAAGGGTCAAAGGGAGCACATAAACAAGTCTAGTACCTGCTAACACTAACCATAGAATAAATAAACGGGAGAGTGATCAACATGGGAAGCGAGATACACAGCAGACTCATAAAATGGCAGATGTCCTAAATAGCACTCTGGCCTCAGAATCAGCCCTAAAGGCATTCGGATCTGGCTGAAAAGCCCATGAGAGTATTTCAGGCATGGAAAGCCAAGACACTCTGGCAAAAGATCTCTGCGAGTGAGATCCCAGTGGAAAGAACAGGTCATCAAAGAAGGAGGTACCTTTCTCTGAAGGGAGGAGAGAACCTCCACTTTGACTATGACCTTGTCTAAACAAGATAAGAGTCGGAGAACTCAAGGAGCTTCCATACCCTTGGAAAATCATGACTGGAGCATAGGGAGATTACTGATGCCATAGACAGGAGTGTCAATTGGTAAAGTCAACAACAGGAGTCACTGTGCACTTACTCCTCATGTAGGATCTCTGTCCTTAATGTGCTGTACATTGAGGCTTAATGTTATAACGAGTACTCAAACAGTATATTTCACTGTGTGTTTCTATGGGGGTGCAAATGGTGGAACTCTTTACTGAATATATACTAAACTGATCTTCTGTAAAAAAAAAAAAAAAAGAAATTATCAATTCCCAACTTGACTGTCACTGGATTAAACATGACAATAGGTCTGATCTGATTTCATCATCATGTAAAAAAAATCATCTATTATTTTTCACTTTATGTTTCTGTGTGGGAGCAAACTGTTGAAATCATTACTTAATGTATACTAAGCTGATCTTCTGTATATTAAGAGAATTGAAAATGAATCTTGATGTGAATGGAAGGGGACAGGGAGTGGGAAAGGGGAGCGTTGTGGTTGGGAGGAATGGTATGGGCGGGAAGCCATTGTAATCCATAAGTCGTACTTTGGAAATTTATATTCATTAAATAAAAGTTAAAAAATAAAAAATAAAAAAAATAAAAAACTAAACAAAACAAAAAAAAGAAGAAATGCAAAAAGCAGATCTCAAAAAATTCGTAAGAACATTAAGAAGTTCTCAAAAACAAATTCTCAAACCACAGAAATCCTTAATGGACAAGATAGAAAATGAAATATTAAGGAGGAATCAAAATGAAATGAAACAACTAGTAGAAAATGAAACTGTGATAGTCACGAGAAATCATAATGAAATGAAGAATTCAATAGATCAAATGGAAAACACATTAGAGAGCCTTAAAAACAGAATGGGTGAAGCAGAAGAGAGAATATCAGACTTAGAAGACAGAGAACAGGAAAATATACAATCAAACCAAAGAAAAGAAGAGGAAATTAGAAATCTAAAAAATATTGTCTGGAATCTACAGGATACTATTAAGAAACCAACATTCGGTTTCTAGGAGTTCCTGAAGACATGGAGAGGGAGAAAGGATTAGAAGTGAGATACTACAAGAGAACTTTCTGGGTTTGGAGAAGGACAGAGACATCCTAGTACAGGAAGCTAACAGAACCCCTAGTAAACATGACCAAAAGAGATCCTCACCACGACACGTTGTAATTAAACTCTCCACAGTGAAACATAAAGAAAAGATCCTAAAATGTGCAAGAGAGAAACGTCAGATTACTCTCAGAGGATCTCCAATCCGACTCACAGCAGACTTCTCATCAGAAACACTACAAGCTAGGAGGGAATGGCGAGACATAGCACAGGTGCTAAGAGAGAAAAATTGCCAGCCCAGAATATTATATCCTGCTAAGCTCTCATTTGTGAATGAAGGTGAAATAAAGACCTTTCATAGCAAACAGAAATTGAAAGACTTTGCCGCCACTCGTCAAGCCCTGCAAAAAATACTTAAAGATGTGCTACACTCAGAAACACAGAAACACGGCCATCAAAATGAAAAAAGGTAAAGGAAGAAAACCTACCAGTAAAAGAGCATAGGAAGCTCAAAGCATATACTATAAAATATCTCCGGGAAAATGGCAGGGCAAAGTCACTATGTATCAATAGTCACATTAAACGTTAATGGACTTAACTCTTCAGTTAAAAGACACCGATTGGCTGATTGGCTTAAGGAACACAACCCAACTATTTTCTGCCTACAAGAAACACATCTCTCTAACAAAGATGCATGCAGTCTGAAAGTGAAAGGTTGGAAAAAGATATTCCATGCCAACAGAAACCAAAAAAAATCAGGTATAGCCATATTAATATCAGACAAAATAAACTTTAACACAAAAACTGTTAAGAGAGACAAAGAGGGACACTATATAATGATTAAGGGTTCAATTCAACAGGAAGATGTAACTATTATAAATGTATATGCACCTAATTACAGGGCACCGGTCTATTTAAAAGATATGTTAAGGGACTTAAAGGGAGACTTAGATTCCAATACAATAGTACTGGGGGACTTCAATACCCCACTCTCAGAAATAGACAAATCAACAGGACAGAAGATCAACAAGGAGACAATAGATTTAAACGACACTATAGCCCAAATGGATCTAACAGATATCTACAGAACTTTCAATCCTACAGCTAAAGACTTCACATTCTTCTCAGCAGTGCATAGAACCTTCTCTAGGATTGATCACATACTAGGCCATAAAGCAAGTCTCAGCAAATTTAAAGAATTAGAATCATTCCGTGCAGCTTCTCAGACCACAGTGTAATGAAGCTGGAAATTAGCAACTCAGGAAACCCCAGAAAGTATGCAAACACATAGAGACTGAACAAGATGCTCCTGAATGAACAATGGGTCATTCAAGAAATCAAAAGAGAAATCAGAAACTTTCTGGAAGTAATTGAGGATTACAACACAACATATCAAAACTTATGGGATACGGCAAAAGCAGTATTGAGAGGCAAGTTTATAGCAATAGGTGCCTATATCAAGAAATTGGAAAGGTACCAAATAAATGAGCTTTCAGCACATCTCAAGGATCTAGAAAAACTGCAGCATACCAGACCCAAATCTAGTAGGAGAAGAGAAATAATTAAAATCAGAGAAGAAATTAACAGGATTGAATCAAAAAAAATTACAAAAAATCAGCCAAGCAAAGAGCTGGTTTTTTGAAAAAATAAACAAAATTGAGACCCCATTGGCCCAACTAACTAAAAAAAGACAAGACCCAAATCAATAAAATCAGAGATAAAAAAGGATTCATAACAACAGACACCACAGAAATAAAAAGAATCATCAGAAATTACTACAAGGACTTGTATGCCAGCAAACAGGAAAATCTATCAGAAATGGATAGATTCCTGGACACATGCAACCTACCTAAATAGAACCATGAAGACATAGAAAACCTAAATAGACCCATAACTGAAACAGAAATTAAAACAGTAATAAAGGCCCTCTCAACAAAGAAATGCCCAGGACCAGATGGATTCACTGCTGAATTCTACCAGACATTTAAAGAAGAACTAATTCCATTTCTTCTCAAATATTCAGAACAATCGAAAAAGATGGAATCCTTCCAAATTCTTTCTATGAAGCCAGCATCACCTTAATCCCTGAGCCAGAGAAAGATACAGCCTGAAAGAAAATTATAGACCAATATCCCTGATGAACATAGATGAAAAAATCCTCAATAAAATTCTCGCCAATAGAATACAACAACACATCAGAAAAATCATCCACCCAGACCAAGTGGGATTTATCCCTGGTATGCAGGGATGGTTTAATGTGCACAAAACAATCAATGTGATACACCACATTATCAGACTGCAAAAGAAAAACCATATAATTATCTCAATTGATGCAGAGAAAGCATTCGATAAGATTCAACACCCTTTCATGATGAAAACTCTAAGCATTGGGTATAGAAGGAACATTCCTCAATATAATCAAAGCAATTTATGAAAAACCCACAGCCAGCATCCTATTGAATGGGGAAAAGTTGGAAGCATTTCCACTGAGATCTGGCACCAGGCAGGGATGCCCACTCTCACCACTGCTATTTAACATAGTTGTGGAAGTTTTAGCCAGAGCCATCAGACAAGAAAAAGAAATCAAAGGAATACAAATTGAGAAGGAAGAAGTCAAACTATCCCTCTTTGCAGACGATATGATTCTTTACTTAGAGGATCCAAAGAACTCTACTAAGAGACTATTGGAACTCATAGAGAAGTTTGGCAAAGTGGCAGGATATAAAATCAATGCACAAAAATCAACAGCCTTTGTATACACAAGCAATGCCACAGCAGAGAAAGAACTGCTAAGATCAATCCCATTCACAATAGCTACAAAAACAAGCAAATACCTTGGAATAAACTTAACCAAGGACGTTAAAGATCTCTACGATGAGAATTACAAAACCTTAAAGAAAGAAATAGAAGAGGATACCAAGAAATGGAAAAATCTTCCATGCTCATGGATTGGAAGAATCAACATCATCAAAATGTCCATTCTCCCAAAAGCAATTTCTACATTCAATGCAATCCCAATCAAGTTACCAAAGACATTCTTCACAGATCTAGAAAAAATGATGCTGAAATGCATATGGAAGCACAAGAGACCTTGAATAGCTAAAGCAATCTTGTACAACAAAAACAAAGCCAGAGGCATCACAATACCAGATTTCAGGACATACTACAGGGCAGTTGTAATCAAAACAGCATGGTACTGGTACAGCAACAGATGGATAGACCAATGGAACAGAATTGAAACACCAGAAATCAACCCAAACATCTACAGCCAACTTATATTTGATCAAGGATCTAAAACTAATTCCTGGAGCAAGGACAGTCTATTCAATAAATGGTGCTGGGAAAACTGGATTTCCACGTGCAGAAGCATGAAGCAAGACCCCTACCTTACACCTTACACAAAAATCCACTCAACATGGATTAAAGAACTAAATCTACGACCTGACACCATCAAGTTATTAGAGAACATTGGAAAAACCCTGAAAGATATTGGCACAGGCAAAGAGTTTCTGGAAAAGACCCGGGAGGCACAGGCAGTCAAAGACAAAATCAACTATTGGGATTGCATCAAATTGAGAAGTTTCTGTACTGCAAAAGAAACAGTCAGGAGAGTGAAGAGACAACCGACAGAATGGGAAAAAATATTTGCAAACTATGCAACAGATAAAGGGTTAATAACCAGAATCTACAAAGAGATCAAGAAACTCCACAAAAACAAAACAAACAACCCACTTAAGAGATGGGCCAAGGACCTCAATAGACATTTTTCAAAAGAGGAAATCCAAATGGCCAACAGGCACATGAAAAAATGATCAAGGTCACTAGCAATCAGGGAAATGCAGATCAAAACCACAATGAGGTTTCACCTCACCCCGGTTAGAATGGCTCACATGCAGAAATCTACCAACAAAAGATGCTGGCGAGGATGTGGGGGAAAAGGGACACTAACCCACTGTTGGTGGGAATGCAAACTGGTCAAGCCACTATGGAAGTCAGTCTGGAGATTCCTCAGAAACCTGAAGATAACCCTACCGTTCGACCCAGCCATCCCACTCCTTGGAATTTACCCAAAGGAACTTAAATTTGCAAACAGAAAGCGGTCTGCACCCTAATGTTTATTACAGCTCAATTCACAAAAGCTAAGACCTGGAAACAACCTAAATGCCAATCAACGGTAGACTGGATAAAGAAATTATGGGATATGTACTTTTTAGAATACTATACCGCAGTAAGAAACAACGAAATCCAGTCATTTGCAACAAAATGGAGGAATCTGGAACACATCATGCTGAGTGAATTAAGCCAGTCCCAAAGGGACAAATATCACATGTTCTCCCTGATCGCTGACGACTAACTGTGCACCAAAAAGGAAACCTGTTGAAGTGAAACAAACACTATGAGAAACCGTGACTTGATCAGCATAACCCTGACTGTTAATGAACAACTTAATACATTATCCCTCTTAGTATTTTTTTGTCTGTGCTTCTTAATACTACTGGTTTAATTCTGTAATTAATACACAGTTATTCTTAAGTGTTGAAAATTAACTGAAATGTGATCCCTGTTAAACATAAGAGTGGGAATAAGAGAGGGAAGAGATGTACAATTTGGGACATGCTCAAGCTGACTTGCCCCAAATGGTAGAGTTAGAAACATACCAGGGGATTCCAATTCAATCCCATCAAGGTGGCATGCACCAATACCATCTCACTAGTCCAAATGATCAATTTCTGTTCACAATTGATCATAATGATAGGACTAAGAGTCAAAGGGAGCACATAAACAAGTCTAGTGCCTGCTAATACTAACCATAGAATAAATAAAGGGGAGAGCGATCAACATGGGAAGCGAGATACACAGCAGACTCATAAAATGGCAGATGTCCTAAACAGCACTCTGGCCTCAGAATCAGCCCTAAAGGCATTCCAATCTGGCTGAAAAGCCCATGAAAGTATTTCAGGCATGGAAAGCCAAGACACTCCGGCAAAAAAAAAGACATAAATGGTAGATCCCTGTGAGTGAGATCCCAGTGGAAAAAAACGGGTCTTCAAAGAAGGAGGTACCTTTCTCTGAAGGGAGGAGAGAACTTCCACTTTGACTATGACCTTGTCTAAATAAGATAAGAGTCGGTGAACTCAAAAGGCTTCCATAGCCTTGGCAACTCATGACTAGAGCCTAGAGAGATTACTGATGCCATAAAAAGCAGTTCAATTTGTAAAGTAAACAACAGGAGGCACTGTGCACCTACTCCTCATGTAGGATCTCTGTCCTTAATGTGCTGTACATTGTGATTTAATGCTATAACGAGTACTCAAACAATATATTTCACTTTGTGTTTTTATGGGGGTGCAAACTGTTGAAATCTTTACTTAATGTATACCAAACTGATCTTCTGTATATATATAGAAAATTGAAAATGAATCTTGATATGAATGGAAGGGGAGAGAGAGCGGGAAAGGGGAGGGTTGCGGGTGGGAGGGAAGTCATTGCAGGGGGGAGCCAATGTAATCCATAAGCTGTACGTTTGAAATCTATATTCATTAATTAAAAGTTAAATAAAACATATTCAAAAAAGAAAAAAACAGTAGACTGGATAAAGAAATTATGGGACATGTACTCTATAGAGTACTATACAGGAGTCAAAAACATTGAAACCCGGTCATTTGCAACAAGATGGAGGAATTTGGAAAACATCATGCTGAGTGAATTAAGCCAGTCCCAAAGGGACAAATATCATATGTTCTCCCTGATTGGCGACAACTAACTGAGCACCAAAGGGGAAACTTGTTGAAGTGAAATGGACACTGTGAGAAACAGCGACTTGATCAGCTCTTGTCCTGACTGTTGATGTACAATGTAATACTTTATCCATTTTAGTATTTTTTTGTTCTAGTACTATTGGTTGAACTCTGCAATTAACACACAATTATTCTTAGCTGTTTAAATTTTAACTGAAAAGTGATCCCTGTTAGGAATTTGGAAAACATTGTGCTGAGTGAAATAAGCCAGTCCCAACGGGACAAATACCATCTGTTCTCCCTGATCGTTGACAACTAACTGAGCACCAAAAAGGAAACCTGTTAAAGTGAAATGAACACTATTAGAGAAACGGTGACTTGATCAGCCCTTGCCCTGACTGTTGATGAACAACTTAATACTTTATCCCTCTTAGTATTCTTTTTTGTTTGTTCTACATAATACTTTTGGTTGAATACTGTAATCAATACACAGTTATTCTCAAGTGTTGAAACTTCACTGAAAAGTGATCATTGTTAAATGTAAGAGTGGGAATAAGAGAGGGAAGAGATGTGCAATTCGGGACATGCACAAGCTGACTTACCTCAAATGGTAGAGTTAGAAACATACCAGGGGATTCAAATTCAATCCCATCAAGGTGGCATGTACCAATGCCATCTCACTAGTCCCAGTGATCAATTTCTGTTCACAATTGATCATAATGATAGGACTAAGAGTCAAAGGGATCACATAAACAAGCATAGTGTCTGCAAATACTAGCTGATAGAATAAAAAAGGGAGAGAACGATCCAACATGGGAAGTGAGATACACAGCAGACCCATAGAATGGCAGATGTCCTAAACAGCACTCTGGCCTCAGAATCAGCCCTTAAGGCATGCGGATCTGGCTGAAAAGCCCATGAGAGTATTACAGGCATGGAAAGCCAAGACAAGACACTCTGGCAAAAAAAAAACTAAATGAAAGATCTCCGTGAGTGAGATCCCAGCGGAAAGAACAGGTCATCAAAGAAGGAGGTACCTTTCTCTGAAGGGAGGAGAGAACTTCCACTTTGACTACAACCTTGTCTAAATATGATCAGAATTGGTGAACTCAAAAGGCTTCCATAGCCTTGGCAACTCATGACAAGAGCCTAGGGTGATTACTGATGCCATAAACAAGAGTGTCAATTTGTTAAGTCAATAACAGGAGTCACTGTGCACTTACTCCTCATGTAGGATCTTTGTCCTTAATGTGCTGTACATTGTGATTTAATGCTATAACTAGTACTCAAACAGTATTGTTCACTTTGTGTTTCTATGTGGGTGCAAACTGTTGAAATCTTTATTTAATGTATACTAAACTGATCTTCTTTATATAAAGAGAATTGAAAATGAATCTTGATGTCAATAGAAGGGGGGAGGGAGAGGGAAAGGGGAGGGTTGCGGGTGGGAGGGAAGTTATGGGGGGGAAGCCATTGCAATCCATAAGCTGTACTTCGGAAATTTATATTCATTAAATAAAACTTTAAAAAAAATTAAAAAAGAAAAGAAAAGAGAGAGAGAGAGATTTTCCATCCACTGGTTCACTCCCCAACTGGCTGAAACAGTGCTGATATGAAGCTAGGAGCTTCTTTCCGGGTCTCCCACACGGGTGCAGGAGCCCAAGGACTTGGGCCATCTTCTACTGCTTTCCTAGGCCATAGCAGAGAGCTGGATTGGAAGAGGTGCAGCCGGGTCTCGAACTGGCACTTTATGGGATGCCAGCTCTTCAGGCCAGGGCATTAACCCGCTGTGCCACAGCACCAGCCCCAAGATACATTCTTAATTTACTCCGTCAAGCTTGTTGCTGTGAAGGCCCATCTTGTTGCCCTACCAAAGCTCAGTAGCCTGATGGATCTAGGGAGCTAAGAGGTTGGCAGGACAGGGCAGAATGGTGGGAGTCTCTTGGGATCTGGTCACCCTCATCTTCAGCCTCATTGTAATGCCGATTCTTTAGACCCAGTCTCCCCTTTGGTGCTCTTTCCCTTTAGCTACATTATACTGTCACTTTAAGAACAAAGTAATAGGAATGGTCAGAGAGTCATAATTTATATTAAAAATTGTTGGACTTCTGAATACATTTTTAAATAAAAAATGGAAGCAAAAAAGTGCTCAAACACATACATGAGGATACTGAAATTCTCTAACAAAAATATTGAGAATATGAAACCCCAAATAAGAAAGGGGAACACTTACAACTGCTGGTAAGAATGTAAGTTAGGCCGGCGCCATGGCTCACTTGATTAATCCTCCACCTGCAGTGCTGGCATCCCACATGGGCGCTGAGTTCTACTCCCGGTTGCTCCTCTTCCCATCCGCTTCTCTGCTGTGGCCCAGGAAGGCAGTGGAGGATGGCCCAAGTGCTTGGGCCCCTGCACCTGCATGGAGACAAGGAGGAAGCACCTGGCTCCTGTCTTCGGATCGGCACAGCACAATGGCCATAGCGGCCATTTGGGGAGTGAACCAGCAGAAGGAAGACCTTTCTGTCTGTCTGTCTCTCTCTCTCTCTCTCTCTCACTATATCTCTACCTGTCAAATAAAAAAAAAGAATGTAAATTAGTGCAGCCACTGTGAAAAACAGTAGGGAGATTTCTTTTTTTAAGATTTATTTTATTTATTTGAAAGAGTTACAGAGAGAGGTAGAGATAGGGAGAGAGAAGTCTTCCATCCTCTGGTTCACTCCCCCAAGTTGCCATAATGGCCAAAGGTGAGCCAATCTGAAGCCAGGAGCCAGGAGCTTCTTCCAGGTCTCCCACGTGGTTGCAGAGGCCCAAGGACTTGGGTCATCTTCTACTGCTTTCCCAGGTGCATTAGCAGGGAGCTGGATTGAAAGAGGAGCAGCCAGGACTTGTACAAGTGCCCATGTGGGATGCGGGTGCTGCAAGCAGTGGGAATTGGGGAGGAAAGAGGAAGAAGGGCAGGAGTGTGGGTGGGTGGAAGGGAGGGTAGCGTGGGAAGTACCACTATGTTTCTGAATTTCTTTCTTTTTTTTTTTTTTTTTTTTTTTTGACAAGCAGAGTGGACAGTGAGAGAGAGAGAGAGACAGAGAGAAAGGTCTTCCTTTTGCCGTTGGTTCACCCTCCAATGGCCGCCGTGGCCGACGCCCTGCAGCCAGCGCACCATGCTGATCCGAAGCCAGGAGCCAGGTGCTTCTCCTGGTCTCCCATGCAGGTGCAGGGCCAAGGACTTGGGCCATCCTCCACTGCACTCCCGGGCCATAGCAGAGAGCTGGCCTGGAAGAGGGGCAACCGGGACAGAATCCGGCGCCCCGACCGGGACTAGAACCCCGTGTGCCGGCGCTGCAGGGCGGAGGATTAGCCTATTGAGCCACTGTGCCGGCCTGTTTCTGAATTTTTATTTAGGAAATACATGAAGGGGCCAGCACTGTGGTGTAGTGGGTTAAGCTGCTGCCTGCAGTGCCAACATCCCATATGGGTGCTGGTTCGAGACCTGGCTACTCCACTTCCCATCCAGCTCTCTGCTATGGCCTGAGAAAACAGTAGAAGATGGCCCAAGTCCTTGGGCCCCTGCACCTGCATGGGAGACCCAGAAGAAACTCCCAGTTCCTGGCTTCAGAAAGGCACAGCTCCAGCCACTGCAGCCAATTGGGGAGTGAACTAGCTGATGGAAGACCTCTCTCTCCCTCTGTGCCTCTCCTCTCTCTGTGTGTAACTCTGACTTCCAAATAAACAAAAATCTTTTAAAAAAATAAAATAAAAAATACATTATATGTATATCTTAAGTTTTTTAAAAGTTGATCTAAATTGCATGTGTGAAATGCATGAAGTCTGTACACCTTAAATAAAAGGTTTCTAGGTTAAAAAACAAAAAAGTTGAATGTACAATTAAGAACATGTCATTCCTTCTAAGATCTCTTGTCTCTTTTCATCATTTGGCACTTCTTACTCAAGCAATGTTGAATGAGTGTTTGATTGACTCTTGCATCTCTTGAATTAAATTATTGTGGTAATTAATAAACAGACTTTAAAAAGTAATGTTTATGAACAAAATTGACATTTTAAGAGTTGATTATTGTTTATAGCCCTTGTCTATTCTCTGGAAGAACAGTGGGGTTTTTTTGTTTGTTTGTTTGTTTGTTTTACTTACTACTGTTTGAATTCTTTATTTAGTGGAGAGCTGAGCTTGTGACTATAAAATAAAATTAAAGTATATCATGGTAAAATTTTTAAAAAATGTAAGAGGGGCCCAGTGCTGTGGTATAGTGGGTAAAGCCACTGTCTGCAGTGCCAGCCTCCCATATGAGCACCAGTTGGAATCCCTGCTGCTCCACTTCTGATCCAGCTCCCTGCTATGGCCTGGGAAAGCAGTGGAAGATGGCCCAAGTTCTTGGCCCCTGCACCAATGTGAGACACCAGGAGAAAGTTCCTGGCTCCTGGCTTCAGATCAGCCTAGCTTTGGCCATAATGGCCATTTGGAGAATGAACCAAGAGATGGAAGACCGACCTCTCTCTCTCTCTCTCTCTGCCTCTCTGTAACTCTGCCTTTCAAATAAATTTTTTTAAATTTTTTTTAAAAAAGGTAATAAATGGAGGAGGGAGGTGGGATGGAAAGGATTGTTACAATCTTGAATCTGTATATATGAAATACATGAAATATGTTCATTTATACAGACATTTTTTAAAAAGAAGAATAAGTCCTCTGTGTTTGCTATTTATATGTTAACTCCACTGAAATTATGACTCCTCTCTGCCTCAAATAATAAATGAAAATTTTTGACATGGATGCTTTTAACAGTATGAACTATTAAAAGTAATTTATGGATGCCTTCATTATTTATCTCTTTAACAAATCCTTAAAATTCATCATATGTTCAATACAGAAACTCTACAACCTCAGGGCTCTATAATTTTCCTGCAGCGGAACTATCTCCTCTATTAAATCATAATGGACAATATTGTTATAAAAATAAGGAAAATGCAAATGTACATAAGAAAATGACCAGGAGTTCAGTAATCTATCACAGTCTCACTCCTTTGACAATTCCTAAAAGACATTTTCAGTCCCAAATTGCCATGATGAAAATGAAAATTTTTCAGATTAATTTTTCTTTAAATCCTTCTCATGTTATTTGGTATATATAATTGGCTCACTGAATTATAGATGTCTGACACATGACAATATACCCTTTTTTCCCCAATTGATAATCATTGTCATGAACCTGACATTCTGTGATGTCAATATTCCTGTTTTTGAGAAAAAAGTGAATATGTATATAATATCTATATATGAAGTGATTATTTCAATGTTAAAAATTGTTAGAGCTTAAGATATTAAAAATAGGCTGGCGCCGCGGCTCACTAGGCTAATCCTCCACCTGCGGCACTGGCACTCCAGGTTCTAGTCCCAGTTGGGGCGCCGGTTCTGTCTCAGTTGATCCTCTTCCAGTCCAGCTCTCTGCTATGGCCCAAGTGCTTGAGCCCTGTACCCACATGGGAGTCCAGGAGGAAGCACTTGGCTCCTGGCTTCAGATCGGCGCAGCGGGCCAGCCTTGGCGGCCATTTGGGGGCTGAACCAGCGGAAGGAAGACCTTTCTCTCTGTCTCTCTCTCTCACTGTCTAACTCTGCTTGTCAAAAAAATAAATAAATAAGTAAAATGTTAAAAAAATATATTTAAAATAAACACAATTGAAAAAATAAAATAAATTCCCTTATTCTCCCATTTTTCAGCCCCCTGAAACCCAACAGAGTTCTCATCTATGATTTAAATTATTGCCTTCACTTAGAAATGTTGTTACTGCTTTAGACAGAGTCCCTTGTGCCTCAAAGTAAGTTTAGCTTCCCAGTTAACTGGAAGTTTTGCAGTTGGCAAGTCCAAGGCTTGGCTTCAGGCTGAGACTGTAGGGAATACAGGATGTTGGCCCAGCTTCCCTTGGGGACCCAATCCAGCCCATGACTACTGGAGCACAGATAACCTGCTGGTTAGCTGTGTAGGAGAGCTCCTTTTTAAGATGACTTTAGAAAAGTGTTCCAAATCACAGAATAAGAAATAGAGAGCACATTACTGCATCTGAGATCTAATTAGAAGGTTTTAAAGAAATTACACGTAGTATTCAGAATACAAACTTTGTTAGAGAATATGACCCTAACTTTTTTTTTTATAGTGTCCTCCATTGCAGTGCAACATCAGTACAGGTTAAGGTGTTCAGAAGAATAGCCCTGAGTCTGTGACATATCTGCTGCTTACAGAGCTCAAATTATTCTGTGTTCTTTTCTCACTGACAAGAAAGAAAAACTGTCTACTCCAATAATCAAACTTCTGGAACAGGGGTTTAAGAAGACTCTACCCATAATAAGCTTGGGAAAGACAGAATGTGTACAGCTGCATCCTCCAAGAAAAGCCAGGAGAATGGTAAGAACCTCTAAGGTGGCCGGCGCAGCGGCTCACTTGGCTAATTCTCTGCCTGCGGTGCCGGCACCCCGGGTTCTAGTCCTGGTTGGGGCGCCAGTTCTGTCCCAGTTGATCCTCTTCCAGTCCAGCTCTCTGCTGTGGCCCAGGAAGGCAGTGGAGGATGGCCCAAGTGCTTGGGCCCTGCACCCGCATGGGAGACCAGGAGAAGCACCTGGCTCCTGGCTTCGGATAGGCTCAGCATGCCAGCTGTAGCGGCCATTTGGGGGGTGAACCAGCGGAAGGAAGACCTTTCTTTCTGTCTCTCCCTCTCACTGTCTAACTCTGCCTGGCAAAAAAAAAAAAAAAAACTCTAAGGGGATAACGGTGGCTACTGGAGGCCGGCAGTGTAGGGGAGGGAGGGAATGGGAGAGGTTTATCTGACACTGTGTTAGAGTTAGATATGCCTGAAAAGTTCTTGTGTTTGTTCCACAGTATACTGTATAGTTCTCTTTTTAAAAAAATTAAAAAGGATCTTTTAAGTTTTCACCTTAAGTAAATTTTAAATATTTGGGGAAATGAATACATATACCCTGATTGGACATTATGCGATATATACATTGTACCCCATAAATATCAACAAGTGTGACACATCAGTTAAAATTTTTTAGAAAGAAAAGGATCCATTACTTGGAAAGAACACATTTTATTCATCCATTGATCTGTTGATGGTCGTTTGGGTTGTTTCCATCTTTTGATTTTAAATAATGCTACTGTGAAATATTTGCATATGAGTTTTTGTGTGCACATTTCGATGTTTGTAATTTCAATGAAAACGAAATAAACTTCTAGTGAAAGATGCTAGCATTAACTTCAAATACCTGGGAATGTAAAATAGGCCAATGCTTGTCTCATGCATGCATATATTGCATAAGATAATATATAATGCATATATTGTCTCTGATAAGTAGGAGAAAATGTATATATATATATATATATATAATATATATGTAACTCTGGATGCCATATTATGTGGTATATCCATGTTGTCTTCATTGAATTATACCCCTAACATACTAATATTTCCTCATTTTTTATATCCACACTGTTCTTTGTGTTTGTACTTCCCTGATCCTCAAACTTCCCAAATCTTGTTATTTGGATGTTTCTCTTACATATTGCGTATAGTTGGTGTGAATAATGTGAGAGAGCACGGGCAAGCACAGCTCTGAGAACAATTTTAAGTAAATGAAGTTGGGTTTTAGCCCTAATTTCTCCCATGTCAGATTGTTCCTCACGCACCAAGGGTCTGAACATTCACCCTCAACCCCCTGCATCCTTCAGCCACTGTGTGCTGGCTGGCGTTCCACACACATCCTTCCCTTACTCCTTCTCTGCAGCAAGAGCTTTCAGCCCCTGTGTGGGAAGGCTCTGTGCCAGGCCCTGCTGCGTCCCTAGTTTTATAGAAACCAGCCATCAGGTAGCTTTCCCTTTAAGCGACATTGGGCAATGAAGATTCGTTTCCCTCAGAGCTGTTTTCAGCTCTGGGCTTGATCCTTCAGGCAGTGAAACAACTACATGATTTTCTGCCTTAACATTTAAATTAGGGAAGATTATTATTTTAGTGGACTTTCTGAGAGTCACAAAATCATACCCATACCCAATATTCTACCTCATCTCTGTAAGGGTAATTAATAAAAATGACCAAGTGTACAACAGAAAAGAAGTGTCTGTGTTGGCAGAATGGTGAACTGGGAGTTTATCTAAGACAACCTAAAATTCTCTTTGGCGTCTTCAGCCCTGCCATGATCAACTTAATTGTCTTTCCCTTTCTTCACTTCCTGCTGTTATCCCATATTCTAAATCTGACACCTTTTATACCTCAGGATTACATTAAGCCAATCATTGTTATAGTCCATGCCTGTATTCCCACTGAACTAGGGTCTTTTGACTTTTAACTCATTGAACTGTTTATTTAGTGCAACATTAAGACACTGACCACCTTCCCTTCTGAGGAGCAACTGCAAGGTTGAATTTTTTATGCCTACTTGCCCTAGGATTTAAATTAAAACATTTTTCACTAAAGAAATCACCAACATTTGTTTGAGGTGATGGTCAGTGATGGAGGGATAGGGAGATGTCTTTATGAGAACTTGAAAACCAAGTGAGATAAGTCGCTGCCGACTTTGTTCATATGAAATGCAGATGAAGGGCAGAGGGAAAATGGGTTTCCAGCAATGCCACCATGTACTTGGAGTGAGCACTTGAAGCCCCTGTGGATGCGGTGGTCAGCTTCTCCTCGTAAGTGAAATTGCAAGAATGAAAGGAATTTTCTGCACAGCTCCAACCACAAATACTTTGAAATACTCAAAAATTTAGATAGAACATTCACCATTTGACTCTTCTGGTCCAGATTCCAAATGAAAGTGTTTGCTTTCCATTATGTTTACAATGTTTTCCGTGCAGGGTCCTCAAAAGTAATTTCTCAGGCTGACTGCACTTCACCATCGCAGGGTCTAAGCTAACACCCTGCAGGCGAGCCCAGGCGGAACTGCCCTGTCTTTCCAGCCACACAGGTAAACTAAACGTGGTTCTAAGATGGATTTGTGCTTGGACTGCTGGTTTGTTAAAGGGATCAGAATCTAAGCTTCTCTTGATGAGTTAACACCTGGCCACAGATTACTGGCGAAACCAGAGGGTCAGAAATAAGACTTTCTCAATGAACAAGACCAAATATTTGCATAGAAACAGAAGACTGTCATGGAAAAAGTGTAGGGGGCAAAAAAATAAAACTAGTAAATTAGCATGAAGTAAGTCTTTACCTAGGACAATGACTTACTGTATAACCCCATAAATTCAGGTTCAAAATGGGTTTATATATAGAATCATCATTAATATAAACTGTTCACGGTTCTGCCCCCTCTGACACTCAGCTGATACCTAGGGCAAGAGGATGCAGGACAATTTTAAAACAGAACTGTAAGTAATAGATCGTAGTTAAAAAATAAGAATGGGAATAGGAGAGGAAGGAGGAAGAGTGGTGGGAAGAATCACCATGTGCTTAAAATTGTAATTATGAAATGTATGAAGTTTGTATTCCTTAAATAAAAGGTTTCTGGGGGAAAAAATTTTAAAAATAGAACTGTAAGAGAGTTTTCACCACGTAACATAAAGTAACTGAGAGCAGGAAGCCAATGACTCGAACAGAGAGCTGTGCTCAGCGAAGGGAGCAGTCAAAACAGGCTATAAGAAAAAGCAGGTTTACAGGCGAAATTAGAAAGCCCATGAAAATTTGGGTTGGTGGAATTAAGGGGAAGATATTTTTGAAAGAAGTGAAGCAAAATCATAGGGAAAAAAATGGGTTTTTTGTTATCAAAAGTGACCAAAATTGGGGCAGGTGTTTGGCACAGTGGTTAAGGTCCTCCTGAGACACCCACTTCCTATATCGGTGTGTCTGGTTTCAAGTCCAAGCACCACTGATTCCAGCTTCATGTTAACTCACACCCTGCAAGACAACAGATGATGGCTCAAGGGCTTGGGTCCCTACAACCCATGTGGGAGAGATGGATTGAGTTTTGGACTCCTGATTTTGGTCTGGCACAGTGCCAGCTGCTGAAGGAATTTGGAAGTAAATCAGCAAGTAAAAGCACTCTGTCTCTGTCTCTCTTTATGCCTTTAAAATAAATGAATTTTTTTCCAAAAAAAAAGTCACCAAAATAACTGAAAGATTAAGGGTATATGAGGAAGAACTCTAAATGTCAAAGTTAGAAAAGTGTTGCTTTCCACTACGGACCAAGCCTGGACATTAGACTGATAAATAGGAAAAATGTAATGTATTTCTTGGTTCTTCAACTCGTCAACATGACATTGCAAAATATCCCTGAATATCTGGCTTCTCATGAGAAAGACAGGGATAAAATTCCCTATCACAGGTATAAGAATTTTGTGATAATTCTCAGAATTACTTGGAAACCAGTTGAGTTAGTGACTGAGAAAATGCTCTGTGTATAATAAAGTTCTGTTAAGTTAAATGTGCTGTTTATGAAGTAGGGAGCAGGGCCACATTGTGACTTCTATGAGCATTATATAGTTTTATCTTTGTGAGCCCCTTTTCTCACAAAAATTAAAATTCACATTTTACTTTTGCATTGTTACATATATAATTCAGCCTACATTATAGTCAATTTTTCTTCTGAGCTTAAAAGAAATAAAAACATTTCAATTGGCCATCAAAGACTTGTGGCCACAGGATTTGTGCTCTACTATGCCCAATGGGAGTCAGCCCTACTAAGGAGCCACTGGACGATTTTGACAAAAATAAAAATGATGACTGATAAATTAGAAAGAGAATGTTTACAGCTCCACTGTATGTAAGCACTAGAATTCTTAAGACTTCTGAACTATAGGAAGAATACAATAGAAGTTAAATACCATGAGTGTTAGGAGAGTCAGAGATACCTATTTTTCCATTAAATCCCAGTGAAGGGGAATAGAATTCTCAAAAGTATGTGAACATTGTGACCCAAAATCACAGAACAGGACAGAAACTCTTCCTGAGACATAGGAGCACAGAGTCTAGACAAACCAGGGGGACAAATGAGAAGAAGGGGACAGAACAATTAGATTTCAGACTTATTTCTGGTTTATTCCAAAGGAATATTCTCCACAGATGGCCCCGAGGAACCACAGCACTGTCGAGGAGTTCATTCTGACTGGGCTGTCCGAGGACCCGCACGTCGAGGCTCTACTCTTTGTACTCTTTCTGGGGATTTATCTCCTGACCATGACAGGGAACTTGATGATGCTTCTGGTGATTGGAACCGACTCCCACCTCCACACCCCCATGTACTTCTTCTTGAGTAACCTGTCATTCCTGGACCTCTGCTTCTCCACTGTCACTGTGCCCAAGCTGCTGAAGGACCTCTTGTCTGAGAAGAAAACCATCTCTGTAGAGGGCTGCCTGACTCAGGTCTTCTTTGTGTTTATCACTGCAGGGACTGAAGCCTTTCTGCTCTCAATGATGGCCTATGACCGCTACGCCGCCATCTGCCACCCGCTGCTCTATGGCCAGATGATGAGCATAGAGCTCTGTGTGAAGTTGGTGCTGGTCTCCTGGGGCCTGGCCTCTCTTAACTCAGTGGTCATTGTGCTCTTGGCGGTCAATCTGGACTTCTGTGAGGCACAAACCATCCACCACTACACGTGCGAGCTGCCCTCTCTCTTCCCTCTGTCTTGCTCTGACATCTCCATCAATATAGACATCTTGATCTGCTCCACCTTACTTCATGGGCTTGGAACCTTCCTCCCAATCTTCTTCTCCTATGCCCGCATTGTCTCCACCATCCTGAGTATGCGCTCCACCACAGGCAGGAGCAAGGCCTTTAACACCTGCTCCTCACACCTCCTTGCAGTGGTCCTGTTTTTTGGGTCAGGTTTGGTTCGCTATCTTATGCCCACTTCAGGCTCCTCCCTAGATTTACTGTCTTCCTTGCAATACAGTGCCGTCACACCCATGCTGAATCCCCTCATCTACAGCCTAAAAAATCAGGAAGTACAGGCAGCAATGCAAAGGACATTTGGGAAGTACCTACATTATTTTAGGTAATGGACAAGGACACAGAATAGGAAATGAGCTTGTGTTGCCAATTGCTTGGATGTAACGTAGAATTTGGTGTCACATATCTCTCTCTCTCTCTCTCTCTCTCCCTGGCTATATTGACAACGAAAAATAAATATACAAAATTATGTCCAGTTTATATATGTAGGCCTATAGTCTATTTTTCCTTTATTCTTCTCTCTCACACCACCACCACTGCTTTCTTTCAAGGAAGCATAGTTAGATGCTGTATCTCCTAAATTGATCATATATGTATCGTGTCTGTTAGTACTTAGTCTTTTTGTCTTAATGGTCTACTCTAATACATGTGCTACCCAATTTATTGTCTCCTGTAGTATTTAGACATCTGTGTTTCTGCTTTATTATTTTAAATAATAATCATAAACCTGTATTTATGAAATTCAAGTTTACCAAAAGATGTGTGGATACCTCCCATGAAATGTTATACATTTTCTTTACTCTGATACTTCAATTCTCCCTCCTGCAAACTTTTTCTACATTTTTGTACTTTTTGTTTCTGGAGTGCATCAAAAAGTTATTTTCTCTACATTCTATAACTGTTGAATCAATTAAATTCTAGATTCTAACTATAATTTGTATAGCTATTTAAGCTTCACTCTGTGTTTACATTTATTTAACATTCCTTCTGGCCAGCACCACGGCTCACTAGGCTAATCCTCCGCCTGCGGTGCTGGCACTCGAGTTCTAGTCCCAGTTGGAGCACCAGTTCTGTCCCAGTTGCCTCTCTCCCAGTCCAGCTCTCTGCTGTGGCCTGGGAAGGCAGTGGAGGATGGCCCAAGTGCTTGGGCCCCTGCACCTGCATGGGAGACCAGGAGGAAGCACCTGGCTCCTGGCTTTGGATCGGCGCAGTGCACTGGCCGTGGCGACCATTTATGGGGTGAACCAACAGAAGGAAGACCTTTCTCTCTGTCTCTCTCTCACTAACTCTGCCTGTCAAAAAAATAATAACAAATAAATAAATAAAAAGCATTCCTTGATGCTCCATTCACTGTATATTTCCCCATATTTACTTCCCGTTTGCCATAGTACAGTATGATGGTTAGAGCTGTAGTTCTAAGACACCAGTTTCCTTGGTTCATAACTGAGTTTGTCCATATATTTTTTAGGATTTTGGTAAATTAATTAACTGTTCTGTGCCTCAGTTTCCTAGAGAATTAGGATTAAAAATAACACCTTTGGAGGTACATATGGGGAACATGAATACTAACAGTCACCATTTGAGTGTTACCGATCATTATTCATGAGTTCTGTACTTATTCTGGTTTTACTTGGTTGGAATATCTGCTTTCTTAGATTTTTGGAGGGAAACAAGCATTACATCATATTCCAACACATTGCATATCTGAAAATTGTTTTATTCTAAGTCAATATATGGATAAAAAATTTGCCCTAGACATAAAATTTTAGGATCCCATAATTTTTATCTGTATGTATTGTATATTATCATCTGATATCTAAGGTTCTTCAGAAGTCACAGTATGACATTTTTAGGGGGAAACCTATCATTTTATTTTTTATTGTACGTATCTCATAAATACAATATTAAGAACATAGTAATTCTTCCCACTGTACCCACCCTCCCATTTACTCCCTCCCCCTTCCTCCTCCCTCTCCTGTTTAGTCTGAGAAAGGAAAAAAAGAGGGGCAACCGGGACAGAATCCGGTGCCCCGACCAGGACTAGAACCTGGTGTGCCGGCGCCGCAAGGCGGAGGATTAGCCTAGTGAGCCGCGGCGCCAGCCAGAAAGGAAAAAAAAAAAAAAAAAAAAAAAACAGAAAGAATGATAAAATAAAGAAATAATGGAATAAAAAAACTAAGAGAACTGTTCCTCAACAGTCTAGATAAGGCCTGTTCTATGTTATTGCTTCTCAAATGTGATTTCGCTTATTTTTTCCTTTCTTTCCTCTCCCTTCTTTCCTTTTAGAAAATTAATTGTCTAGATAGAATTAAAAAGGAGAGAATGATCCAACATGGGAAGCAGGCCACATAGCAGACTCATTGAACGACAAATGTGCTAAACAGCACTCTGGCCTCAGAATCAGCCCTTAAGGCATTCAGATCTGGCTGAAAATCCCATGAGAGCATTTCTGGCATGGAAAGACAAGACACTGTGGCAAAAAATTATCTACACAAATGATCTCTGTGAGTAAGATCCCAGTGGAAAGAGGGGCCATCAAAGAAGTTCTCTCCTCTCTGAAGGGAGGAGAGAACTTCCACTCTGCTTAAGGCCTTGTCTAAATATGGATTTGTGTATTCAAAGACTTCCATAGCCTTGAAAACTCATGACAAGAACCTTGGTTGATCACTGACATCATAAATAAGAGTGTCAATTGTTAAATCAGCAACAGAAGTCACTGTGCACTTACTCTCCATGTAGGACCTCTGTCCTTAATGTGTTGTACTATGAGAATTAATGGTAAAACTTACCTTCAAACAGTACTTTATATTTTATGTGTCTGTATGTGTTTGTATTCAAACTGTTGAAATCTTTACATAGTATATAGTTAATCTTTTGTATATAAAGATAATTTAAAATGAACCTTAATGAAGAACAGGATGGGAGAGAGAGTAGGAGGTGGGACGGTGTGGGGGTGGGAGGGTGGGTATGGGAGGAAGAACTGCTATATTCCAAAAGCTGTACCTATGAAATTTGTATTTATTAAATAAAATATTTCTTTAAAAAAAAGAAAATTGCCTTTAAAGAAGAACCCAAGGACGGTACATCTCTTGTGAGCTCTTAAGCACAACTTTAACTTATGAGACATAGCATTATCCTCCTTTTAATACACTAAAAGGAAGTGATTCTTGAGAACAAATTTTACTATGAAGTCTCACAATACAGCTCTTTGGGGACAGAGGTCCTGCATGAGAAGTTAGTGCACAGTGACTCTTGCTGTTTATTTAACAAATAACACTCTTATGTATGACATCAGTGATCACCCAAGGCTCTTGACATGAGCTGCCTCAGCTATGGAAGTCTTTTGGATACACTGACTTGACAAAGCCATAACCAAAGTGGAAGTTTTCACCTCCCTTAGAGAAAATGACCTTCAGAGAAATGACCTTCTTTTGTGGTCATTTCTTTCCACTGGGGTCTCACTCACAGGGGTCCTTTATGTAGGACTTTTTTTTCCAGAATATCTTGGCTTTCATTGCCTGCAATGCTCCTCCTGGGCTTTCCAATAAGATTGGAATGCCTTTAGGGCTGATTCTGAGGTTAGAGTGCTACTTAAAGCTATTGTCATTCTATGAGTCTGCATATGGACTGCTTCCCATGTTGGAACCTTCACTTCTTTTTAATTCTATTATAGTTTCCAAACACTTAGTCCTATTTATGTGATATCTATATGGTCACCTTACCACTTATTCCTACCTATTTGATCTTTTTTTTTTTTTTTTGACAGGCAGAGTTAGACAGTGAGAGAGAGAGACAGAGAGAAAGGTCTTCCTTTGCCGTTGGTTCACCCTCCAATGGCCGCCGCGGCCGGCGCGCTGCGGCCGGCGCACCATGCTGATCCGATGGCAGGAGCCAGGAGCCAGGTGCTTCTCCTGGTCTCCCATGGGGTGCAGGGCCCAAGCACCTGGGCCATCCTCCACTGCACTCCCTGGCCACAGCAGAGGGCTGGCCTGGAAGAGGGGCAACCGGGACAGAATCCGGCGCCCCAACCGGGACTAGAACCCAGTGTGCCAGCGCCACTAGGCGGAGGATTAGCCTAGTGAGCCGCGGCGCCGGCCCCTACCTATTTGATCTTTATAACATTTAGGCTGCTATTTTTATCAGCCAGCTTATGGGACTTTGAGGTCTTATGACTAGTTGTTAAGCTGTACCCTTAGAAGTAAGTCCATAGGAATTTATAGGACTATATTGCTTTGCAGTTGCAAGCTTAATATTTTACCATTACAGCTTTAGGATCTTGGTAATTCTTCCCACTGTATCTGCCTTCCCACCACCCTTCCTCTTCCCTTTCTTATTCTAACACTTACTCTTTACTAACATCTGTTTACATTTAACTTTTTTGAATATTTATTTATTTATTTGAAAGAGTTACACAGAGCAAGAAGGAGAGGCAAAGAGAGAGTGAGAACAAGAGCAAGAGCGAGAATGAGAGCGAGAGAGAGAGGGCTTCCATCCACTGGTTCACTTCCCAATTGGCCGCAATGGCCAGAGCCAAGCCAATCCGAAGCCAGGAGCCAGGAGCTTCTTCTGGGTCTACCATGAGGGTGAAGGGGCCCAAAATCTTGGGCTGTCTTCCACCACTTTCCCAGAACATAGCAGAGAAGTTAAGCAGCCATGACCCGAACTGGCACCCACATGGGATGCTGGTACTGGAGGCAGCAGCTTTACCCACTGTGCAACAGCGCCAGCCCCATACATTTAACTTTATACATATGTGATTAGCATTTTGTTAAGTATAGCATTCAATAAATTGTATGAAACACAATTTTTATCACCCCCCCCAAAATAGGAGAGGCCAGTGCTGTGGCTTACCAGGTAAAGCCTCCGCCTGCAGTGCCAGCAACCCATATGGGCGCCGGTTAGAATTCCGGCTGCTCCACTTCCAATTCAGCTCTCTGCCATGACATGGGAAACCAGTAGAAGATGACCCAAGTCTTTGGGCCCCTGCACCCATGTGGGAGACCCAGAAGAAGCTCCTGGCTCCTGGCTTTGGATCGGCGCAGCTCTGGCTGTTGTGGCCACTTAGAGAGTGAACAAGTGGATGGAAGACCTCTCTCTCTCTCTCTCTCTCTCTCTCTCTCTGCCTCTCCTTCTCTCTCTGTGTAACTCTGACTTTCAAATAAATAAATTTATTTTTCAAAAAAGGAAAAAGCACCAAGTAAAAACAGTAAAAGGAAATAACTTCACAGGAAAATACAAAAGTATGTATAATATCATACATATATTATGTGTACATATACAATTATATACATAATGCATGTAAAGATAATGAGAATATAAACATCAATTGAAAGAAAAAAGTTTGAAGATTAAGTCAGACAAAATCTATAAGCCATACACAAAGATTTCAAACAGAGTGTCTCTTGAAGATTGAGAGTGTTTAAAAACTGTGCTAAGATCTAAACTATAAAATGTATATGAACAGAAAGAAGTTGGTAAGATATAGCACTGCAAAACTGAATTCAAAACAAAATATAGGTAGGCCGGCGCCACGGCTCACATGCTAATCCTCTGCCTGTGGCACCAGTACCCCAGTTCTAGTCCCAGTTGAGGTGCCAGTTCTGTCCCAGTTGCCTCTCTCCCAGCCCAGCTCTCTGCTGTGGCCCAGGAAGGCAGTGGAGGATGGCCCAGGTCCTTGGGCCCTACACAGGAGGAAGCACCTGGCTCCTGGCATTGGATCAGCGCAGAGCGCCGGTCGTAGTGGCCATTTGTGGGGTGAACCAATGGAAGGAAGACCTTTCTCTCTGTCTCTCTTTCACTGTCTAACTCTGCCTGTCAAAAAAAATAGGCAAAGAATCTAAAAAAATGACCAAGCATGTAGTAGGCTCAAATATTTGCTGATGAGATTCCAAAATGGCAGCATAGGGAACAACATACTAAAAAAAAAGTGTAGGAAGTGCTCTCTCAGGGGAGAAGTAGAAAGAAAACCACACTGGAAATTCTATGAAAGGAAGAGGAACACCGTGGACCTGTATATAAGATGTGGATGCACAGCACGAACACGGGCACAGCACACAAGCACAGCACACGAGAGCAAATGCTGGCAACAGCTTTGAGACAGAGGTGAGACCAGACTGCAGCAACCCGTGGCAATATAGTCAGAGGGAGAGCATAGCATGAGTCTGGACTGGAGCCCTAGGGACTAGTGATTACTAGCAGTTACCCTCAAATCCAGTGGAGGCAAAAAGGGGCATGTTTATCTCACACCAGCCTCCCCACAATAGCACCTGCTGCCTGGCTAAGAAAGGGCAGGCGCCATGTTGGGCTTCGATGGCTGCTGTGGAAGCCTTTGTGCATGCACATAGCAACTGGCTGAGACAGGACGTCATCTCCTCAGCAGTACTGGCGGCAGTGGCGGGAAGAGGGCAACATCTGGCCACTGGCTCTTGTATAGGCATGTGATCCGAAGAATCCAGCAGGGGAAAAAATCTAAAGTCCCCACTGACTTTTAGCCTGGCTGGGAGGATTGACAGGTATCTGGGCACCCCCATAGGATGGTGAGGTGCCCCCAGACTCCCAGCATGCCACAGCTCCAGGGCTCAAGCATCTAGGCAGAGCTCATTCAAGAACATCTGCCTCTCTGTCCACTGGACAGGCTGGCAGGGCAATCAGTTGGTGCAGCTCCACACTCTAAGAGCTCCTTGGTTGCCTGGGGCAGGTCATGGCAGCAGGAGCTGCTCAGAGCAAGGACTGTACAGATGATTTGTACAGTTCATACGGTGGCACAGATGAATGCTAAACCCACAGAGGGCTAACCCTGGGCATTGCTCAGCTTGGAGGAGAGGAGGTGAAGGGGTGATCACACCAACAGAGGTGACCATTCCTCTCTTCTGTTAACAAAAGGAGATCTACCACAGACAACTTAGGTGCAACTCTGCAAAATCACCCCACCCTGGAGCACTGAACAGAGCTCTCTGGCCACACCCAACACACATATTTGATATCTCCTGAAAGTGCAGACATTCAATTAAAGCACAAAGGGGCCAGCGCCATGGCTCAATAGCTAATCCTCCACCTGCGGCACCAGCACACCAGGTTCTAGTCCCGCTCGGGGCACTGGATTCTGTCCTGGTTGCCCTTCTTCCAGGCCAGCTCTGTGCTATGGCCCGGGAGTGCAGTGGAGGATGGCCCAAGTGCTTGGGCCCTGCACCCCATGGGAGATCAGGAGAAGCACCTGGCTCCTGCCTTCGGATCAGCACGGTGCACCAGCCACAGCACACTGGCTGCGGCAGCCATTAGAGGGTGAACCAGTGGCAAAGGAAGACCTTTCTGTCTGTCTCTCTCTTACACTGTCCACTCTGCTTGTCAAAAAAAAGCACAAAGGCATAGCTCAAAGATAAAAGCAATCAGAGGAAAAAAACAAGTAACTCCACAAATGCCTAAAAATAAAAGCAGAAACTCAAGAAACAAGAATAAGGAAGACAACATGACCCACCCAAAAGGAACACAGCAACACTATAATATTAGAATCTGAAGATGAAGAGATTGACAAAATGCCAGAAATGGAATTCAAAATTAATCATAGGATTACTCAAAAGCAGTCAGAAGCAAATCCATGAATTAAAGAAAACCATACATGACATGAATGAAAATTTTCCCATGAAATTGAAATTTAAAAGAGAAATCAAAATGAAATATTAGAAATACGTAATTTAATAGATCAAATAAAAATGCAGTGGGAAGCCTTAACAACAGACTTCATGAAGCAGAAGAAAAGATATCAAAACTAGAATACAAATCTTTGGAAATCTTTCAGTCAAACAAAAAACAAAAAGAAATTAGAAAATTTGAAAAACAGTGTTAGAGATTTATGGAATACTATATAATGACTCAATATATGGGTTTAGGAGTTCCTGAAGGCATGGAAAGACAAAATGAATTAGAAGGCCTATTTAGTGAAATAATTACAGAAAGCTGGAGGAGGCAAGATGACGGAATAGGAAGGGAGCACACTGATAGTCCGGGGAGAGACAGTTTGATAAAAGTGGAGACACTGCAGGTTCAAGGAAGAGTAGGGGAGGAAACAGCAGAAGAAACTCTTCCGGAACACGTGATTCACAGTGGACATGCGTGGAGAGTGTGGGAGCCCACAGTTCGGGACACCAGCGGCAGACTCAACACACCAGCGCTGGAACGCGAGGTGAGCCTAACCTCAATAGCCTGAGACACCGGCAGGCAAGCAGAAAGAGGAGACTAGAGGGAATGAACCTGTGGGGGAAAGTTCACCAGGCTAACTGGAAGAGAGAGAGAGAGAGAAAAAAAGGTGACTGGTACGGACACGGGTTTCTCTCTCTCCGCTCACCTCTCAAGGGCGAGCAAGACAAAGAGCAGGCGCCATCTTGGACATACGTCATAAGCAGAGCGACCTCAGGTCTGCACCGGCCCTGAGCCTAGCAGAAAAACCTGACTCTGGGCAAGGCAAATTAACAGGAGATTAGGACCTAGTAAATTTGTGGTGCTACTGAACTGAGACTGTGAAAAAAGAGACGGTGGGGGAGAGAACTCACGGAATTCACGTGAGTACTCTCCAGAGACGCTACACTTCCGTAACTTTGGCAACCCAGTGGGAGACTGAAGGAGAATTTGAGCCCACTCTGAGGGCAGAACAGATTCCCTGTGGGGTCCTTGGGAAAGAGCTTCCGATCTCTGGCTCCTGAGGGTATATCATTTGCCTGCTAACTACCTCCTACTTCGTTCAGCTGTGCGGAATTACTTCCCTTTTGAATCAAAAAAAGAAAGAAAGAGAGAGAGATCTACCACGCCTAACCTGGGAGTGTCACATTTGGCACACCAAACAGAGCTCTCAGGCCACACCCATCTCAAGCCTCTAAGGCTCCATCAAAAACAGACAGTCCACTTAATCTAGAATCATAGTATAACAAGAAAAAGCACCACAGTGAAGAAACTAAATATCTCCAATATGCCAAATAACAAACGCAAAAACCGAGGTAACAGAAACAAGGTAGTCACCATGATGCCCCCAAATGAAAAGGACACCTCAATTCAAGATTATGAAGATGATGACATAGAAGAAATGCAAGAAGCAGATCTCAAAAAATTGATAAGAACATTAAGAAGTTCTCAAAAACAAATTCTTGAACTTCAGAAATCCTTAATGGACAAGATAGAAAATCTCTCTCGTGAAAATGAAATATTAAGGAGGAATCAAAATGAAACGAAACAACTAGTACAACAGGAAACTGGGATAGTGACGAGAAATCATAATGAAGTGAAGAATTCAATAGATCAAATGAAAAACACAATAGAGAGCCTTAAAAACAGAATGGGTGAAGCAGAAGAGAGAATATCGGACTTAGAAGACAGAGAACAGGAAAGGATACAGTCAAACCAAAGAAAAGAAGAGGAAATTAGAAATCTAAAAAATATTGTCGGGAATCTTCAGGATACTGTTAAAAAAAAACAACATCCGGGTTCTAGGAGTTCCTGAAGGCATGGAGAAGGAGAAAGGATTAGAAGGCCTTTTTAGTGAGATATTAGCAGAGAACTTCCCAGGTTTGGAGAAGGACAGAGACATCCCAGTACAGGAAGCTCACAGAACCCCTAATAAACACGACCAAAAGAGATCCTCACCATGACACGTTGTAATTAAACTCTCCACAGTGAAACATAAAGAAAAGATCCTAAAATGTGCAAGAGAGAAACTTCAGATTACTCTCAGAGGATCACCAATCAGACTCACAGCTGACTTCTCATCAGAAACCCTACAAGCTAGGAGGGAATGGCGAGATTTAGCCCAGGTACTAAGAGATAACAACTGCCAGCCCAGAATATTATATCCTGCAAAGCTCTCATTTGTGAATGAAGGTGAAATAAAGACTTTTCATAGCAAACAGAAATTGAAAGAATTTGTTGCCACTCGTCCAGCCCTGCAACAGATGCTTAAAGATGTGTTACACACAGAAACACAGAAACACAGTCATCAATATGAAAGAAAGTAAAGGAAGGAAACCTCACAGCAAAAGATCACAGGGAATTCAAAGCATATATTAGAACTTATATTTGGCAAATGGCAAGGCAAATTTACCACTTATCATTAGTCACATTGAACGTAAATGGCCTGAACTGTCCAGTTAAAAGACACCGATTGGCTGATTGGGTTAAGGAACAAAACCCATCTATTTGCTGCTTACAAGAAACACATCTTTCCAACAAAGATCCATACAGACTGAAAGTGAAAGGCTGGAAAAAGATATACCATGCCAACAGAAATGAAAAAAGAGCGGGCGTAGCCATCTTAATATCGGACAACATAAACTTTACCACAAAAACTGTTAACAGAGACAAAGAGGGACACTATATAATGATTAAGGGATCAATTCAACAGGAAGATATAACAATTATCAATGTATATGCACCTAACTACAGGGCACCGGTTTATCTAAAAGATTTGTTAAGGGACTTAAAGGGAGACTTAGACCCCAATACAATAGTACTGGGGGACTTCAATACCCCACTCGCAGAAATAGACAGATCAACAGGACAGAAGATCAACAAGGATACAGTAGATTTAAACGACACTATAGCCCAAATGGATCTAACAGATATATACAGAACTTTCAATCCTACAGCTAAAGATTTTACATTCTTCTCAGCAGTACATGGAACCTTCTCTAGGATTGACCACATATTAGGCCATAAAGCAAGTCTCAGCAAATTCAAAAGAATTAGAATCATACCATGCAGCTTTCAGACCATAAAGGAATGAAGTTGGAAATTAGCAACTCAGGAATCCCTAGAGCATACGCAAACACATGGAGATTGAACAACATGCTCCTGAATGAACAATGGGTCATAGAAGAAATCAAAAGAGAAATCAAAAATTTTCTGGAAGTAAATGAGGATAACAGCACAACATACCAAAACTTATGGGATGCAGCAAAAGCAGTGTTAAGAGGAAAGTTTATATCAATAGGTGCCTACATCAAGAAATTGGAAAGGCACCAAATAGATGAGCTTTCAATTCACCTCAAGGATCTAGAAAACCTACAGCAAACCAGACCCAAATCTAGTAGGAGAAGAGAAATAATTAAAATCAGAGAAGAAATCAACAGGATTGAATCCAAAAACACATTACAAAAAATCAGCCAAACGAGGAGCTGGTTTTTTGAAAAAATAAACAAAATTGACACCCCATTGGCCCAACTAACTAAAAAAAGAAGAGAACAGACCCAAATCAATAAAATCAGAGATGAAAAAGGAAACGTAACAACAGACACCACAGAAATAAAAAGAATCATCAGGAATTACTACAAGGACTTGTATGCCAGCAAACAGGGAAACCTATCAGAAATGGATAGATTCCTGGACACATGCAACCTACCTAAATTGAACCAGGAAGACATCAAAAACCTAAACAGACCCATAACTGAGACAGAAATTGAAACAGTAATAAAGGCCCTCCCAACAAAGAAAAGCCCAGGACCAGATGGATTCACTGCTGAATTCTACCAGACATTTAAAGAAGAACTGACTCCAATTCTTCTCAAACTATTCAGAACAATCGAAGAAGAGGGAATCCTCCCAAATTCTTTCTATGAAGCCAGAATCACCTTAATTCCTAAGCCGGAAAAAGATGCAGCACTGAAAGAGAATTACAGACCAATCTCCCTGATGAACATAGATGCAAAAATCCTCAATAAAATTCTCGCCAATAGAATGCAACAACACATCAGAAAGATCATCCACCCAGACCAAGTGGGATTTATCCCTGGTATGCAGGGATGGTTTAATGTGCGCAAGACAATCAATGTGATACACCACATTAACAGACTGCACAAGAAAAACCATATGATTATCTCAATAGATGCCGAGAAAGCATTTAATAAAATACAACACCCGTTCATGATGAAAACTCTAAGCAAACTGGGTTTGGAAGGAACATTCCTCAATACAATCAAAGCAATCGATGAAAAATCCACAGCCAACATCCTATTGAATGGGGAAAAGTTGGAAGCATTTCCACTGAGATCTGGTACCAGACAGGGATGCCCACTCTCACCACTGCTATTCAATATAGTTCTGGAAGTTCTAGCCAGAGCTATTAGGCAAGAAAAAGAAATTAAAGGAATACAAATTGGGAAGGAAGAACTCAAACTACCCCTCTTTGCAGATGACATGATTCTTTATGTAGGGGACCCAAAGAACTCTACTAAGAGACTATTGGAACTCATAGAAGAGTTTGGCAAAGTAGCAGGGTATAAAATCAATGCACAAAAATCAACAGCTTTTGTATACACAGACAATGCCATGGCTGAGGAAGAACTTCTAAGATCAATCCCATTCACAATAGCTACAAAAACAAGCAAATACCTTGGAATAAACTTAACCAAGGACGTTAAAGATCTCTACGATGAAAATTACAAAACCTTAAAGAAATAAATAGAAGAGGATACCAAAAAATGGAAAAATCTTCCATGCTCATGGATTGGAAGAATCAACATCATCAAAATGTCCATTCTCCCAAAAGCAATTTATAGATTCAATGCAATCCCAATCAAGATACCGAAGACCTTCTTCTCAGATCTGGAAAAAATGATGCTGAAATTTATATGGAGACACAGGAGACCTCGAATATCTAAAGCGATCTTGTACAACAAAAACAAAGCCGGAGGCATCACAATACCAGAGTTCAGGACATACTACAGGGCAGTTGTAATCAAAACAGCATGGTACTGGTACAGAAACAGATGGATAGACCAATGAAACAGAATTGAAACACCAGAAATCAATCCAAACATCTACAGCCAACTCATAATTGATCAAGGATCCAAAACCAATCCCTGGAGTAAGGACAGTCTATTCAATAAATGGTGCTGGGAAAATTGGATTTCCACATGCAGAATCATGAAGCAAGACCCCTACCTTTCACCTTACACAAAAATCCACTCAACATGGGTTAAAGAACTAAATCTATGACCTGACACCATCAAATTATTAGAGAGCATTGGAAAAACCCTGCAAGATATAGGTACCGGCATGACTTCTTGGAAAACACCCCAGAAGCACAGGCAGTCAAAGCCAAAATTAACATTTGGGATTGCATCAAATTGAGAAGTTTCTGTACTGCAAAAGAAACAGTCAGGAGAGTGAAGAGACAACCGACAGAATGGGAAAACATATTTGCAAACTATGCAACTGATAAAGGGTTGATAACTAGAATCTACAAAGAAATCAAGAAACTTAAAAAGATCAAAACAAACAACCCTCTTAAGAGTGGGCCAAGGACCTCAATAGACATTTTTCAAAAGAGGAAATCCAAATGGCCAACAGGCACATGAAAAAATGTTGAAGATCACTAGCAATCAGGGAAATGCAAATCAAAACCACAATGAGGTTCCACCTCACACCAGTTAGAATGGCTCACATTCAGAAATCTACCAACAATAGATGCTGGCGAGGATGTGGGGAAAAAGGGACACTAACCCACTGTTGGTGGGAATGCAAACTGGTGAAGCCACCTTGGAAGTCAGTCTGGAGATTCCTCACAAACATGAATATAACCCTACCATTCAACCCAGCCATCCCACTCCTTGGAATTTACCCAAAGGAAATTAGATTGCCAAAGAAAAGAGCTATCTGCACCTCAATGTTTATTGCAGCTCAATTCACAATAGTTAAGACCTGGAACCAACCCAAATGCCCATCAACAGTAGACTGGATAAAGAAATTATGGGACATGTACTCTATAGAATACTATACAGCAGTCAAAAACAACGAAACCCAGTCATTCGCAACAAGATGGAGGAATTTGGAAAACATCATGCTGAGTGAATTAAGCCAGTCCCAAAGGGACAAATATCATATGTTCTCCCTGATTGGCGACAACTAACTGAGCACCAAAGGGGAAACTTGAAGTGAAATGGACACTGTGAGAAACAGTGACTTGATCAGCTCTTGTCCTGACTGTTGATGTACAATGTAATACTTTATCCATTTTAGTATTTTTTTTGTTCTAGTACCATTGGTTGAACTCTGTAATTAACACACAATTATTCTTAGGTGTTTAAATTTTAACTGAAAAGTGATCCCTGTTAGGAATTTGGAAAACATTATGTTGAGTGAAATAAGCCAATCCCAAAGGGACAAATACCACTTGTTCTCCTTGATAGGTGACAACTAACTGAGCACCAAAAAGGAAACCTGTTAAAGTGAAATGAACACTATGAGAAACGGTGGCTTGATCAGCCCTCACCCTGACTGTTGATGAGCAGCTTAATATGTTATCCCTCTTAGTATTTTTTTGTTTGTTCTACATAATACTTTTGGTTGAATACTGTAATCAATACACAATTCTTCTTAAGTGCTGAAACTTAACTGAAAAGTGACCGCTGTTAAATATAAAAGTGGGAATAAGAGAGGGAAGAGATGTGCAATTCAGGACATGCTCAAGCTGACTTACCTCAAACGGTAGAGTTAGAAACATACCAGGGGATTCAAATTCAATCCCATCAAGGTGGCATGTACCAATGCCATCTCACTAGTCCCAGTGATCAATTTCTGTTCACAATTGATCGTAATGATAGGACTAAGAACCAAAGGGATCACATAAACAAGCATAGTGTCTGCAAATACTAGCTGACAGAATCAAAAAGAGAGAGAATGATCCAACATGGGAAGTGAGATACACAGCAGACCCATAGAATGGCAAATGTCCTAACAGCACTCTGGCCTCAGAATCAGCCCTTAAGGCATACGGATCCAGCTGAAATGCCCATGAGAGTATTTCAGGCATGGAAAGCCAAGACACTCTGGGGGGAAAAAAATCTAAATGAAAGATCTCCATGAGTGAGATCCCAGTGGAAAGAATGGGTCATCAAAGAAGGAGGTACCTTTCTCTGAAGGGAGGAGAGAACTTCCACTTTGACCATAGCCTTGTCTAAATATGATCAGAGTCAGTGAACTCAGGGGGCTTCCATAGCCTTGGCAGCTCATGACAAGAGCCTAGGGTGATTACTGATGCCATAAACAAGAGTGTCAATTTGTTAAGTCAACAACAGGAGTCACTGTGCACTTACTCCTCATGTAGGATCTTTGTCCTTAGTGTGCTGTGTCGCTCCCCCTCTTCGTGGAGGAACGACACTGGACTCTGCGCTGTTCTTTTGTCTGCTTGGCCCTTCCCGGGTTTGCTGCTGGTCCTTCCTGGGTTGGCTGCCGACCCCCCCACCTCCGTGGAGGGGCGGCTCCCCCTGCCACTTTCCCCCACTTCCACGGGGGAGCGGCACACCGCCAGCCGGCTCTCTCGGGGGCTGCTCAGGTGTTATCCGGATGTTCCTGGTGCATGTTGTCTCTCTCCTCCTTTATAGTCCTCGTCCACCAATCCCAACTCTGCTACCCACACGCCGAGCATGCTGCTCTCTTCCAATCAAGAGCAGGATCAGCTCCTGCAGCTTATCAGTCAAGTTGGTGAGAGGCAGCTGCGTTGAAGTTGTTTACTCCCTTTCAGCGCCATATTGTGGGAGAGCAGATCCATAGAATAAGTCTTAATTCCAGTAACTTAGTCTAGTCCAAGTTGCTCCCCACAGTTCCCCCTTTCTTTTTATTTTTGGCGTTGATACGCGCCTGTCTTCGGTGCCCCACGGCACACACTCTGTTCTGCTTGCTAGAGTTGCCCACAGGTGCTTACAAGCCCTACCAATCAGGCAAACCGAATCCGGGTCCTCTCTTAGCCATGTTGTAAGGAGGTTTTTAGGCGCTGATGCGTGCCTGTGTTCGGTGCCCTGCAGTGCATGCTCTGCTCGAGCTGCCTGCAAGTGCTTATCACCTTACTAATCAGGCAGGCCGAATCCGAGCTCTCTCATTGCCGTATTGTGGGGAGACTTATTGATGTTGATTCGTGCCTATCTTCAGTGACCTGCGGCTCATACTCTGCTCGAGCTGCCTGCTGGTGCTTATCGCCTAATCAGGCAGACCGAATCCAAGCCCTCTCATTGCCGTGTTGTGGGGAGGCCTTATTTTTCTCTATTTCTCTATGTCCAGGCATTCCTATTTCTCTTATTTTACTTCTATCTGCCAGCATTCCTATTTCTCTCATTTTACTTCTATACTTCTGTTTCTCTTATACCTGCGGCTTCCCGGCGCCCGCCCCGAGGTGGCTTCCCAGCTCTGCGCGGCTTCAGCCCACGCTTCTCTCATCTGCGCAGCTTCCTGGCTTCGCGCAGGCTCCGCGGTCTCCGCGCCCTTCGCGCCCGCACCACGGCCTCCGCGCCAGCCCTGCGCTCTCCTATCTACTCACGCCCCATGCGCTCTCTCCGCTTGTGCCCCGCGCGCTTTCTCTGCGCTCGGCGGCTTCCGCGAATCACGGCCTAGCTCACGTTTCCGCTACCGGTCTTCAGTCTAAGTTCCCCGGGCTAACCTGACGAATTCCAACCTAGCTTATGTCTCCGCTTTTCGGTTTGGCTTCCCGTCTTTTTGCTCCCCAGGCTAATCTGACGGATCCTAATCTAGCTTACATCTCCGCTTCCAGTATAGTTTTTTCGCCTTTTGCTCCCCGGGCTAACTTGACGAATTCCAACCTAGCTTACATCTCCACTTCGGCCTGCCCCGCAGCTTCACTTTCCCTAGCTTATATTTTTCTCTACCCGGTATATTTCCTTTCTTCCAACAATATTTCTCTCTTTTCTCCTAGCTTCTCCCCACAGTCCATATCCGAGTCTGTTTCTTCTAGCTTTCACTTTCACTTTCAACCATAGATTTCTCCTAGCTTCCCCCCGTAGTCCGTATCCAAGTCTAAGTTTCTTCTGGCTTTCACTTTCAATCTTAAATTTCTTCCGGCACTTTTTCCATCCGGCTTTTCCCTAGGCTCTCTCTAATCTCTCTCCAGTATTTTCCCACTTTTTCCTGCTTCTTCCCTCCTAGGTTTCCTATCCGAGTCACGGCACCATTATGTCGCTCCCCCATTTGCGGAGGAATGACAGTGCTGTACATTGTGATTTAATGCTATAACTAGTACTCAAACAGTATTTTTCACTTTATGTTTCTGTGTGGGAGAAAACTGTTGAAATCTTTACTTAATGTATGCTAAAATGATCTTCTGTATATAAAGAGAATCGAAAATGAATCTTGATGTGAATGGAAGGGGAGAGGGAGTGGATAAGGGGAGGGTTGTGGGTTGGAGGGACGTTATGGGGGGGAAGCCATTGTAATCCATATTCTGTACTTTGGAAATTTATATTCATTAAATAAAAGTTAAAAAAATTAATTACAGAAAGCTTCCCCAATTTGGAGAAAGATAGGGATATCCACATACAGGAAGCACAGAGAACTCTTAATAGACATGACCAGAAAAGATCTCACCACCACACATTGTAGTCAAACTTTCAACAGTAAAACATTAAGAAAAGATTCTAGGAGCAAGAAGATGGTGGAATAGGGAGGGAGCTTACTGCTCCAGTCTAAGGGAAGATGGTTTTTAAAAAGTGGAAAGAGTACAGTCTCAGCAAAGAGGGATAAAACAACAAAGAAAAATTCATGCAAACTAGAGGGACACTGTGGACCTATGTAGAGGGTGTGGATGCACACAATTCAGGACCCCAGCAGCCAAGAGCCTCAGCACCAGCTTTGGAGAGTCTGCAACAGCCAAGCCACTGGCAATAAAGCTGCAGGAAGAGCCTGGCCATGGGCCTGGCTTGGAGCCCCAAAGGGGACAGTGTACCTGCCAAATTAGAGGAGAAAAAAAGGAGAGGCTTGTTTCTATCTCCCCAACTACCCTGCAACCAACATGCTGTAACAAGCCAATAGAGGATGGGTGCCATTTTGACATACATAACAACTGCACTGGGATATGTACAGCATGGAATATTACACACCAGTAAAAGAAAAATGAAATCTGGTCATTTGCAACAAAATGGATTAAACTGGAAAACATCATTCCTAGTGAAATAAGCCAGTCCCAAGGGCACAAATACCATATGTTCTCCCTGACCTGTGAAAACTAATATAGCACCTAAAAGGCAATCTGTAGAAGTGAAATTGACACTTTGAGAAGCCTACTTTGAACAGCCCTTATCTCAACTGTTGAGGAACAGTTTTTTTATACTGTTTATTGAACTCTTTACTTAACATAGAGTTAATCATATGTATATAAAGTTAATTGAAAATAGATCTTAGTAAAGAATAACAGAGGGAGGAGGAAGGGGGTGGAAGTGTAGGCGTGAAGGCAGGCATGGTGGGAAGTACAATCATGTTCCTAAAGTTGTAATTATGAAGTGTATGAAGTTTGTAGCTGTAAAGCTGTATAGTTCTGGATACACTCCTATGGACTTACTTCTAAGGGTACAGTTTTAAAACTTGCCATGGGACCCCAAAACCCCTTAAGCTGGGTGGCAATAATAGCATAGGATTAAGTGTTTGATAATAATAACAGATACAATTAAAAAGGAGTGAATGCTCCAACATGAGGAGAAGTCCATACAGCAGGCTCATAGAATGGCAATCACCTTAAGTAGTACTCTGACCCCAGAGCCAGCCCTTAAGGAATTCTGGTCTGGCTGAAAAGCCCAAGAGAGCAGTTCAGTCATGGAAAACCAAGACACTGTGGCGAAAAGTGTCCTACATGAAGGACCTCAGTGGGTGAGATCCCAGTGGAAAGAAGTTGTCATCAAAGAATGATGAACTTTTCTCTGAAGGAAGGAGAGAACTTCCATTTTGCCTATGGCCTTGTCTAAACACTTACCGAGTTTATGGAATCAAAAGTCTTCCATAAAAAAATTTAAAAACACTCATACTGAATAAAATCCTTAAAAACTTAAAAAAAATAAAATGGAGGAGGGGCTTCCATAGCCTAGGCAGCTCAAGTCAAGAGCCTCAGGTGATCACTGAGGTCATACGTAAGAGTGTTAATTGTTAAATTAATGACAGTAACTTCCTATGCAGGACCTCTGTCCTCAAAGAGTTGTATTATGAGAGTTAATAGTAAAACGTGTTCTCAAAGATTTCCTTCATTTTAGTGTATTAAGCGGAGGATATTCTTATGTCTCATAGTTGTGTCTAAGTGCTCTCAAAAGATGTATAATTCTTGGATTCTTTAAGTTTATTGTTTCTCAAAAGAAGAATGTTTTAAAAAAAGAAGTGAAATTAACTTCAAGATACAACATTGAACAGCCCTTATCTCAACTGTTGAGGACCAGGGTTTTTTTCATACAATCTGTTTAACTCCTTACTTAGTATAATCTTCATGTATAAAGTTAATTCAAGATATATCTTGGTTAAAAAGTGAGACTTTGAATAGGAGAGGTAGGAAGAATAGGGGTGGGAGTGTGGGTGGGAGGGCAGGTACGGTGGGAAGAATCACTGTGTTCCTAAAGTTGTATTTATGAAATGCACAAAGTTTGTATTCCTGAATTAAAAGTTTTCTTTGGGGAAAAAATAAAATAAAATAAAGAAATCTATCTTTTAAAAAATGCATATGTGAAGTATGTTCCCTTTATAGAGGTTTTAAAATTATTTTTTTAAAAAGGTGATCTTTTAAAATATGTTTTATAAATAAGAAGAAAAAGAAATCAGATGGGTCTGGTGCTGTGGTACAGTGGGTTAACACCCTGGCCTGAAGCACTGGCATCCCATATGGGCACTGGTTCAAGACCCGACTACTCCACTTCTGATCCAGCTCTCTGCTATGGCCTGGAAAGCAGTGGAAGATGGCCCAAATCCTTGGGCCCCTGCACCCACATGGGAGACCTGGAAGAAGCTCCTGGCTCCTGGCTTCGGATCAACACAGCTCCAGCAATTGCAGCCAATTGAGGAGTGAACCAGCGGATGGAAGACCTCTCTCTGTCTCTACCTCTCTGTGTAACTCTGTCTTTCAAATAAATAAAATAAGTCTAAAAAAAAGAAATCAGAAGGATCCAAATTTTCACTGGTACATGCTTAAAGATTTCACATCAAAAAACTGCAAAATGACCCTTACTTGATGAGAAGAATGGGAGCATTGTCATGGTAGAGAAGGAATCTGGTGAAACTTTTCTAAGCACATTTCTGCTAAAGTTTTGGCCAATTTTCTCAGTCTCCTAATAGCAGGGGTTAACATTCTTAGAGCTTCCAGAAACTCTATTGCCATGACCTTTGCTCTTGACTGGTCTGGTCTTGTTTTGGCTGACCACTTCCACCTCTTTGTAGCCATTGCTTTGGTTGTGTTCTGTCTTTGAGAACACCCTGGTAAAACTATGTTTCATCTTCTGTTCCAGTTCTTTGTAAAAAAATGCTTCAGCATTCTGATTCCATTTCTTAGAAATTTCCATTGAAAGCTCTGATCTCTGCAGCAGTTTCAAACACAACTGTTCTGGTATCCACTGAGCAGAAAGTTTGCTCAACTTTAACTTTTCAGATTTATGTAAGCTGGACCAACTAAGATGTTTGTGGCATTGGTTATTGTTTCTCCTGTAAATCATTGATCCTCTTCAATGAGGGAATGAATTGGACTAATTTTTTCCTTGAAAACGGATGTGGATGGTCTGCCACTGTGAGATTCCTGTCTTTTTATTACAAAAAACAGGCTTTTCCTTCAACATCACCCTTGTCACTCCTCAAAACGAGTTATTCATTTGCAAACCGCTTTTCTGAGACATTATCTCCATAAACTTATAAAGTATTAATTACTTCACCATTGTCTCCAACCTTCACCATAAATTTGATGTTTGCTCTTGTTCCAATTTTGCTAGAATTTATGTTATTCTAATAAAGAGTCTTTTCAAACTGATGTCCTTTTTCCCTGTTATTAGATTTCACATTTAACTTTTCATCATATTTTTGCCTCAAATCTCTTTTTAAAAAATTGAACGATTACCACCATAAGTAATATAAATAATACTTCGTCCTTTTTACAACTATCAAGCTTTTCCTTATTCTGACATTATGAAAGAATCATATTTGTTGTTCTTTTACCTCATCCTTCTTAGTGCCTCAAACTGCATCTTTTCAGCCATGTTACAACAAGTTAGTACAAGTTTATTTGGGTACAAAGGAAATATTTAAATCTACACAGAGTTTTTCATAATACATGATTTCCATAAATTTTTGGAAACCATATATATATATATATATATATATATATATATATATATATATATGGTGGAGCAGAAGATATTTGTAATGACTAAAACTGACAAAAGATGAGCCCTAAAACTCAAATGCAAAAGAATGCCAAAACAACAAAGGGGAAAACAGACAAAGGATAAACAGTGGTATATATGCAAGAGAAAACTCACATAACTGAAGAATATATGGAGCCAGCACTGTGACATAGCAGTTAAAGCTGCTGCCTGCAATGCCAATATCTCATATGGGCGCCGGTTCAAGTCCCAGCTGCTCCACTTCTAATCCAGCTCTCTGCTATGGCCTGGGAAGGCAGTAGAAGATGCACCGAGTCCTTGGGCCCCTGCACCTGTGTGGGAGACCCAGGGGAAGCTCTTGGCTCCTGGCTTTGGATCAGCACAGCTCCGGCTTTTGTGGCCATGTGGGGAGTGAACAAGCAAATGGAAGACCTCTCTCTCTCTCTCTCTCTCTGCTGCTTGTTCTCTCTCTGTGTAACTCTGAGTTTCAACTAAATAAATAAATCTTTTAAAAAAGAATATATGGAAAGATACTCAAACTCATTAGTGATTAAACAAATGTAAGGTTTTTTCTTTTTTCAATATTTTATTTCTTTAAAGTGAACAAATTTCATGTATTTCATGTATACAGATACCTGGTAAAATATACAGACGCTTCCCACCCTACTTTCCTCCCACCCACACTCCCACCCTTCTTCCTCGTCCCCTTCATATTCCCTCTCTTAATTTTTACAATGATCTACTTTCTGTTTACTTTATACTCATAAGATGCACCCTATACTAAGTAAACAGCTCAATTTTATCTTCTGAGCACTTAACGTATCACAGCTATGCCTAAGTAGATTCTAAAATTTAACCAAACCATAATCCAGTTGAACAGTTTAAGCTGTCTCATTATTCATCTCTTTCCAGAGGCCTTGTTTTCTCTTCCTCCATTACCACACACTCAGTCAAGGAAAAGGAAGACAGTCCCACAGAGAAGGTGGCACCCATTCACAGGGTCCCAGGTCTGCAAAAAAAAAAATATATATCCTCAGGCCCTCACTAGCCATTTCTATACTTACTGCTTTTTCCTTTCATTATTATACTTTCTATTATCCTCTTCCCACTCTTCCTCTCCTATTACTTTCATCTATGCACAAAGTGTAACTCAACCTAGCAAAGGACCAGCAAACCTACCAAACCATTTTGGCCAAAGATATAGTTACAGAGAGAGGTAAAGCCACAGAGAGAGAAAGAGGTCTTCCATCCACTGGTTCACTCCCCAGATGGCCGCAACAGCCAGAGCTGAGCTGATCTGAAGCCTGGAGCTTCTTCCAGGTCTCTCATGCAGGTGCAGAGGCCCAGGGACTTAGGCCATCTTCTACTGCTTTCCCAGGTGATAACAGAGAGCTCGATCAGAAGTGGAACAGCCAGGAGTCAAACCGGAGCCCATATGGGATGCAGGAGCCACAGGCCGGGGCTTTAACCTGCTGCACCAGAGCACAGCTCCAACTGCACAGATTCTTAAAAAATTATTGAGCTGAGTATAAGGTCCCTGTTCTATCCCTGGTTTCCAGAAAGAGTTCCTTCCACAGTTTGTCATGAGGATAAGGAAACACCTCAACTCTCTCAAGCCACCAGTTCAGGATTTGGGGTGCCCCTGCCCCTCCTGTTCCTTTCCCATCCCACACCTGTCAAAATCTCACCCACACTTCAAAACCAGCTCAAATTTTACCTCGTTCATGAATCCCTTATTCATCCCTTTTTCCACTTCTCCAATGAACATGAAGTATGTTTCCTCTTAGGAAGGATCATGGCACATTTTACCACTCCCATGATGCTTATGATACTATTCTTTATAACCATCAACAGCTTTCTTATCTCCCCCATTAGTCCTTGAGGAAGCAAGAATTTGACATTTTAGCAAATTTGGATCCCTCTATTGTTCCTCGAACACACTGGGTAATCAATAAAAGTTCGTTGAAGTGGTGCAGAAAGCAAACTGCTCCTCTCCCTGGTAAGGTCTTCAAGAGAGATGAACGGTGACCTTGTCCTGTGTCCTTGGTGACCACCCATTTACCCCGTTTCCTCCCTTCCCTCAAAGAAGAAAATACAACGGACCACTCCATATGAGGCCCTTTATTCAGTACAGAGGTGGGATCTGCTGCTGTAGTAAGAATGCCATCAAGGGCACTTAGCTGTAGTCTGAAGTCCAGTGCACCAATCACACATCATTGGAGAAGAGTTCGAAAGAGTCCAGTGGTACACTACAATGCTCAGGGATCAGGGACAAATCAGCTTTGGGGGGAGGGCAGGGGAGAAAAGAGGCCAACTGAGGTAGCATTAGGGAAGTGGAGTTCCAGGAGCATAGGTGGCAGGAGCGGCAAAGACAGCAGGAGCTCACTTCTTACAGACCCACTGTTCCAGGTTCTCAGAGCAGAGTGGTTTATGTGCCAACCTGATAATGGAGAAAGGGACAAGGTAAGTTGGTTATCTGCATCTTAGGGGGAAATTTCCATCTAGCCTCATTCTCAGAAGGGCTGAGTTGAAAGAGTGTGGGTGATAATGGATAAAAGATTTGCCTAGCCAAGTGGTGCTCTGAGCCATCTAGTGGAGTAGTCTCTGTTAAAAACCCAAGAAAAGTGTACAACTAGAAAAGGTGTGCAAAGCAGAGAGTAGCTAACCCTGACAAGGTTGTAGACAAAGGAGAACCTGTATACACCTATTGGTGGGACTGTAAATTAGTGTGTGCAGACACTGCGGACAACAATGTGGGCATTTCTCTAAAAACTAGAAATAGACTTGCCATGTGATCCAGCAGTCCCTCAACTGGGCATATACCCAAAAGACCTGAACACAATGTATCTAAGAGATACCTACACCACCATGTCTATAGCAGCACTGTTCACAATAGCCAAAATTTGGAATCAACCAAAGTACCCATCATCAGATGAATGGATAAAAGAAAATGTGGTACACATACACAATGAATATTATTCATCTATTTAAAAAAAGAACGAAATTCTATCATTTGCAGCAAAATGCACACAACAGGAGGATATCATGTTCAGTGAAATAAGCCAGACCCAGAGAGACAAATGTTGCATGCTTTTCTCTTATATGTGGGAGCTAAAATTTAAAAAGCAAACAAAAAAGTAGAAGGAAAGAAATGTCTATATGTATCAGTATTAGTAAAAATATGGTTTTGTAAAATTTTGTTTTATACTTCTGTCAAACCAATGGTTAAGAATGTTAAACTGGGGCCGGCACCATGGCTCACTTGGTTAATCCTCTGCCTGCAGTGCCGGCATCCCATATGGGCGCCAGGTTCTAATCCTGGTTGCTCCTCTTCCAGTCCAGCTCTCTGCTGTGGCCTGGGATAGCACTGGAGGATGGCCCAGGTACTTGGGCCCCTGCACCCGCCTAGGAGACCAGGAAGAAGCACCTGGCTCCTGGCTTCGGATCAGCGTAGTTCCAGCCGTAGCAGCCATTTTGGGGGTGATCCAATGGAAGGAAGACCCTTCTCTCTGTCTCTCTCTCTCTCACTGTCTAACTCTATCTGTCAAATTAAAAAAATTAAAATACTTACTAAAAAAAGAATGTTAAACTACCGTGGTTTAAGCCAGCGCCGTGGCTCAATAGGCTAATCCTCCACTTTGCGGCGCCGGCACACCGGGTTCTAGTCCCAATCAGGGCACCAGATTCTGTCCCGGTTGCCCCTCTTCCAGGCCAGCTCTCTTCTGTGGCAAGGGAGTGCAGTGGAGGATGGCCCAAGTTCTTGGGCCCTGCACCCACATCGGAGACCAGGAGAAGTTCCTGGCTCCTGGCTTCGGATTAGCACGGTGTGCCAGCCACAGCGGCCATTGGAGGGTGAACCATCGGTAAAGGAGGACCTTTCTCTCTGTCTCTCTCTCTCACTGTCCACTCTGCCTGTCAAAAAAAAAAACTACCATGGTTTAACGATTTGTGATTACTTTAAAATTTACTGTCTCTGTGAAATGGTCATTTTTTCCATTCAATTATTGTTTGTAGCCATTGTGCATATTCCCTGCTAACCTAGGGTCTTTTTGCTTTTCAGTTGTTAAACATCTAGTTCTATGAAGTATTAAGCCTTTTTATTGTAATGTAACTTTAAAATATGTTATCTGAAAAATCTAAAAAACAAAAAGAAAAGGAGAAGGAATGAGGATGGGAAGAAGGGGGGAAAAAGGAGGGAGTGAAGAGGGAATATCATTATGTTCTTAGAACTGTACCTACAAATCACAGTGAATCTGTTAGAAACTAATTAAAATTAAAACAAAAAAAAGTGCAATGATACAAAGGGCTTGAAGTAGGAGATGAGACTAGATGCCAGAATTGTATGTCCAAAGCCAGGTAAAGGGAGGTCTGGGTCTCAGCCCACCATTAGAGACCTGGAAGCTATGAGATCAAACAGGAAACTTAAAAATGAAAAGCTGAGTCTGCGAGAGGCATTTTGTTTTGGATATTATGTTCTGTATTAAATGATAAGGAGAGAAGAAAGTGGCACTGGGCCAAAGGGGTAAGAGGAAGGAGAGAGAAGGACAAAGTAAAAAAAAAAAATGAGAATTTACCAGTGGTCAATCCCTTCTTTATCCAGGATCTTCATGGCACACTTTACATCATCAGTAAGGTTATCATCCAAGAAATCTGGCAGGAGTTTCAGGGAAAGAAACCAAAGAGCTTAAAGGTGTTACCCAGAAAGGTTGTGGGTGCCCCTACTCCCTAGACCCAGTGGGTATGGGTCGTCTTTAAATTGAAGGCTTATGCTTATCATCTTTCTACATGAGAAGACCGATACGTGAATGCCTCTTGTGGGGATAAGACATTTGGTGTAGCAGTGATGAAGCCCACATTCTATATAGATGTGCTTGTATTTGAGTCTCCAACCCATTTCTGACCCGGCTTCCTGCTACTGTGCACTCTGAAAGGTAACAGGTGCTGGCTCAAGTGTTCAGGTCCTTACCTATAGTGAGTTTCAGGCTCTTGGCTTTGGCCTAGCCCAGTCCCAGCTGTTGCAGGAACTTGGAGAGTGAACTGGGAGATGAGATATCTCTTTGTCTCTCCCCTCTCCCTCTCCTTCTCCCACTTCCTCTCCCTCTCTCCTTCTCATCTCTCATCTTGAATTTTTTAAAAATACAATAGTTCCTTCCCCCGAGGAAGGGGCTTCCTTAGCTTCCCTAGGACATCTCTGGAAGAATCATCAACTTCCATGAAAATACAGATTATCAAACTTCAAGACTCTCAGTTCAGAATGCTTGCCTTTGAACTTCAGTGGGGACTATCTGGGGATTTGATCATGAAAACTCCAAACAGGTTCTTACTTAGCACTATAAATTCAAGTCCCAAGATTTTTGTAGAGTCCAACCAAATAATGAAACCAGAGGTGTGTTTGACACCAATAAAAGGAGATCATCGCCGGGAAAGGTCCCAAGGGAATAGGGCAGAGGCTGCTCACTTTCACAGGGGGTGTCACAGATGTTCTTCGACTGAGGGTTCTGTTTGCTCACACACCACAGCTTATCGCTGATCTGGAAGATTCCATATTCTGTGCTGCCATTGTTATTGACTGTAATCTTTGTGTCAAGGCCGCTGGTATGAAATAAGGTACATATCCCTGTGGAGAAAATGAGAAATATATATGACAGAGATGCCCAGAATCAGCAAAGATGAGGAAGTGTTGTTCCTAGAGAGAATGAGCCTTTCCAGCAAACCTCCAAAGATGGCAATACATCTAGGGTATTTTTATAATGCAGAGTTCCAAAAAGGATTAAGCAACTGAAGAAGAGAACAAATGGAATAAAAGAGGGGGCCAGCACTGTGGCATAGTGGGTAAAGTCACCTCCTGCAGTGCCGGCATCCCATATGGACATCAGTTCAAGTCCCAGCTGCTCCACTTCCGATCCAGCTCTCTGCTGTGGCCTGGGAAAGTAGTGGAGGATGGCCCCAGTCCTTGGGCCCCTGCACCTGTGTGTAAGACCCAGAAGTCCTGGCTCCTGGCTTCAGATCGGCACAGATCCGGCCATTGCGGCCAACTGGGGAGTGAACCAGAGAATGGAAGACCTCCCTCTCTCTCTCTGGCTCTCCTTCAATCTGTGTAACTCTCTCCAAATAAATAAGTAAATATTTAGAAACACACATACACAGATAAGCAGGGAATACAATATCCTTAGACAATTAACTGGAGAAGGGAAACAGATAAGGAATGCAATGAAACAAAGGAGCAAGGAACTCACACTCAGACATAGAGATATCTCTGTATCCATCCAGCTCCTTCAGCTTCTCAGTCAGCTCACACCTCGTCAGTTGTGTAGCCTGGATGCCGGGGAAGACGATGCTCACCAGGAGCAGAGGGACAAGAGGCATCATTCTGGCTGTCTCCAAGAACCTGAAATACGAGCTCCATTCAGTTGTCCCTCCTTTTATTCATGAAGAAAGCCTCAGGGGCCCTGGCATCAAGCCCTACGTCCAGGAAGAAGTTGAAGAGAAACTAGTCGTGCCAAGACAGAGACATAGAGCCTGCCAGTTTCCTTCCATCATTTCACCCTACTTTTCCTTCACCGCCTCCAACATCTAGACCATATCAGGTATTCTTCTCTGCCCAGAGACTTCCAAGCACTTGACCTTGTTTATATCTTTGTTTATTGTATGGTCAGTTCTCAGAAGCAGGATGTGCACAGCCCACTCTAGGAACAAAAGCCTCAGGGGCAGTGCAGGGGAGGTAACCAGAAAACACACTGAGAGTCCACAGCCAGCTCCATTTTCCCCAGGAAACACACACAGTGTGGAAAAGGAGTGTATGGCATCACATCTCAGGATGAGAATTGGCACTTGTCCAAAGAACCTATGGAACAAGGTCCAGAAAAGTCCCTTAATATAATGGTTTATGAAGATTCAGAAACAGGAATAAAATATGGGAACATAGACTATAAAAATCAGATGCAACTTGGAAATTTCTAGCATCCTATGAGCTGTTACCAAGTTTCCCACTTCAATTACCACTAGCATAAATATCCAGATACTATTTTGGCATTAAGATGTTATGTAAATACAAAACAACTAACTTGTAACAGACTTGTTTCTGGGTAGAATAGCTTTTATACAATCTCAGAACTGACCACAGAAAGTTGGAAAGAAGGTATATATCTGGATTTATCTGGAATCTTCTGATTGAGTCATAAAGTCAGTGGCCCTCAGCAAGTAGAGTTGAAGGTACTAGTCCAAATAATTGCTCTAATTTGCTGGCATCAGTTCTGATGTTACTGTGCCTATAGATGCTAGCCTCCTTCATGACAAGGCTCACCCTCTATTTTCCAACCTCTAAACCTTATGTCTTACATTTCGGGGATTATCTGTCCCAGCCAAAGTATTCATGACTTAAAAACTGAAGGTATGGCCGGCGTCACGGCTCACTAGGTTAATCCTCTGCCTTGCGGCGCCGGCACACCAGATTCTAGTCCCGGTCAGGGCGCCAGATTCTGTCCCTGTTGTCCCTCTTCCAAGCCAGCTCTCTGCTGTGGCCAGGGAGTGCAGTGGAGGATGGCCCATGTGCTTGGGCCCTGCACCCCATGGGAGACGAGGAGAAGTACCTGGCTCTTGCCATTGGATCAGCGCGGTGCACCAGCTGCAGCGCGCCAGCTGCAGCGGCCATTGGAGGGTGAACCAACGGCAAAGGAAGACCTTTCTCTCTGTCTCTCTCTCTCACTGTCCACTCTGCCTGTCAATAAATAAATAAATAAATAAATAAAAACTTAAGGTATTCCAAGTTAATATCCCCTCCAAGTTTTCAGTGTCAGGAAAGAATCCTGCCACTTTAATCCTGTCTTCTACCATCGACAAGCAGTGCAGGAGCTGGCATGGGTGAAATAGTGTGAAAGGACTTCATGTACCAAGGGAGGAGCAGAGCTATGTGTTCTGAAACAGCCAAAGCTCTGCCCCTGCATTTCTCTTCCTCTGAGTCCACTCAGAAGCATTGGGAGGGAACATAACAGGAAGGAGAATTCTAACAAACATGGGACGTGAAGATGACTTTGAACCATGTGGGAGAGGACAGTTAAGGAGGGCTAGTCCCGAAGACTTGTCTCTTCAGTAATGAAAACTTGGGTTAAAACGCCCCCCTTGACCAGTGCTAAGGAGCCAGTTCCTATGACACAGTAAAATGGTGGGTCAGAGTACCAGGAATCTCAGGGGCTTTCTACCTTCAGCCCAGTCAAGGCTTCTAGGGTAGCAGCCTGCTTGCCTGTAACTCTGCATCTCCCTGTAAGCAATAAAAAGCAACCTTCAATCAACTCTTCCCTGATTGATGGCTATTGCTACACGCAAGTAAAGTCTGGGCTTTTATTGCACAGTAAAGTGAAAGTAGATAGGGGCCAGTACTGTGGCATAGCGGATAAAGCCACCGCCTGCAGTGCCGGCACCCCATATGAGCGCCGGTTCAAGTCCTGGCTCCTCCACTTCTGATTCTGCTCTCTGCTATGGCCTGGGAAAGCAGTGGAAGAGGGCCCAAGTCTTGGGCACCTGTACCTGTGTGGGAGATCTGGAAGAAGCTCCTGGCTCCTGGCTTCAGATTGGCACAGCTCCGGCCATTGCAGCCATCTGGGGAGTGAACCAGCGGGTGGAAGACTCTCTCTCTCTCTCTCTCTCTCTGTGTGTGTGTGTGTAAGTGACTTTCAAGTAAATAAATAAATCTTAAAAAAAAAATAAAGCAGATAATGTTAATTTACCGCAAATTTCACTCATAAAAATAAACTACAAGATGGAATTTTTGGATGTTTTCACCATAACGAAATGTTAAATTCTTAAAAGGATAAATATATTTACACATATTTAATCTGATTAGACATTACACACTGTGTACATTTAATTAGACATCACATAATACCTCCATAAATCTGTATAATTTTAAATAACTGTTAACTTTTTTTTCAAAAAAATTTCAATAAAGGAACATTCAATTAGGACTCACAGCTGAGCACAGAAAAATAATAAATGAGCCTCATGTAACAGGAACCATCATTTCCCTGGAAATGTTTATAAACTAGGGTACCTGGGGAACATCTGAAAAGGGGGATGGAACATGTCTAATGGGAACAATTGCAAAATTCAGAGAAAGATACAGATTCTTAGAGATGGCCCAACAGTGAACAACAAACAATGATCACAGCCTTGAAAGAGGAAGTATATGGAAAAATGCAGTCACAGCTCATGGAGGAAAAGTAAGCAAGTGGTGGTGCAGAGAGAAGAACCTAGGGTCACCATTTGTAGACAACACCCTAGCACCAAGAATATCAGTCATGACTTCTGACAGTTAATATTCTTAGTTCTACTTCCTCTCATAATTCAGAAAAATTATCACCAGGTAGACAATGAGGCTAGATCTTGAACTTGAAACCAAATTTCACACAAGCACGTAATTGAATTAGAGACTTAGTTAAAGCAATTCTTTGAAGAGGCAATGGTTTCTACTGACATTTTCTTTTTTTTTTTTTTTTTTTTTTCTTTTTTTTTTTTTTTTTTTACAGGCAGAGTGGACAATGAGAGAGAGAGAGACAGAGAGAAAGGTCTTCCTTTGCCGTTGGTTCACCCTCCAATGGCCGCTGCGGCCGGCGCACCGCGCTGATCCGATGGCAGGAGCCAGGTACTTATCCTGGTCTCCCATGGGGTGCAGGGCCCAAGCACTTGGGCCATCTTCCACTGTACTCCCTGGCCACAGCAGAGAGCTGGCCTGGAAGAGCTGCAACAGGGACAGAATCCGGCACCTCGACCGGGACTAGAACCCGGTGTGCTGGTGCTGCAAGGCAGAGGATTAGCCTAGTGAGCCGCGGCGCTGGCCTCTACTGTCATTTTCTTTTCTGGTTGTTCATACAAAGGTCTTCGCAAAGTCACTTAGTGCTCTGGATTAACATTCTGCATCCACACTGATGGCCAGCTCTCAATTTATATAGGGTTATTTTGAATTGTTCAGGCAATCTCTCAATACGAATGTCCAATTTTTGATTTTTTTTTTTTGCTTTATGTTAGTTCAAAGACACATACTCAGTAGAAACTGTTACTTCAGTTTTTGAATTTTGATCTTTCCTAGGCTAGTGATATCCCAGTATGATATTGCTGGGCTACAGCAACAACTCTCAGTTCTCAGGCATCCACGTGACCATGAGAGTAAACAACCAATAATCCATAGTGCACTGTATTGCTAAGCTATGCTGTTCAGTAGGCTAGCTGTATTAATGCATTCTGGATTTATGATATTATCAACTTATAGCAGGTTTATTAGACATAACACCATTGTAAGCCAAGAAGAACCTGTATTTGCATTACCACTTTTTTTTTTTTGACAGTTAGACAGTGAGAAAGAGAGACAAAGAGAAAGGTCTTCCTTTTGTTGGTTCACCCCCCAAACGGCCGCTATGGCTGGAGCTACACCAATCCGAAGCCAGGCGCCAGGTGCTTCCTCCTGGTCTCCCATGTGGGTACAGGCGCCCAAGCACTTGGGCCATCCTCCACTGCCCTCCCGGGCCATAGCAGAGAGCTGGACTGGAAGAAGAGCAGCTGAGACTAGAACCGGTGCCCATATAGGATGCCAGTGCTGTAGGTGGAGGATTAGCCAAGCGAGCCATGGTGCCGGTCCCTGCATTACCACTTTTAAAATTGCATTTTTACTTAAATTGAGAGCAGGCCATCAGTGTGGATACAGAATGACTGATATTCTTGGTGCTAGGGTGTTGTCTACAAATGGTGACTCTAGGTTCTCTCTCTGCACCACCACTCACATACCAGTTAGAGGGTTTTGTTTTGTTTTGTTTTGTTTTGTTTTGTTTTGTTTTGTTTTGTTTTGTTTTTGACAGGCAGAGTGGACAGTGAGAGAGAGACAGAGAAAAAGGTCTTCCTTTGCCGTTGGTTCACCCTCCAATGGCCACCGCAGCCGGCGCGCTGCGGTCGGCACACCTCGCTGACCCGATGGCAGGAGCCAGGTACTTATCCTGGTCTCCCATGGAGTGCAGGGCCCAAGCACATGGGCCATCCTCCACTGCACTCCCTGGCCACAGCAGAGAGCTAGCCTGGAAGAGGGACAACAGGGACAGAATCTGGCGCCCCGACCGGGACTAGAACCCGGTGTGTCGGCGCCACAAGGCGGAGGATTAGCCTAGTGAGCCGCGACACCAGCCACCAGCTAGAGTTTAATGTGAGAAATGTGTTCTGAAGCAGACACTGCTGATTCTCTGACTCCTGGAAGTCCTCCAAAAATTGATTAACTTTTATGAACTAGGAATAGTATCAATCAAAAATGCAAATGTTAATAAGATAAAAATAATGTTTAAATATACTAAAATGAATTTTAAATTTTAATTGAATATTAACTAAAACAAACTGTAAACAAAGCCACCACCTGCGATGCTGCGTCCCATATGGGCACCAATTCGAGTCTTGCTGCTCCACTTCCGATCCAGCTGTCTGCTAACACACCTGGGAAAGCCGGAGAAGATGGCCCAAATCCTTGGGCTGCAACATCCATGTGGGAGACCTATATGGGAGTTCCTGGTTCCTGGCTTTGGCCTGGCCCAGCTCCGGCTATTGCAGCCATTTTGGGAGTGAACCAGTGAATAGAAGATATCTCTCTGTCTCTCTCTGTCTCTGTCTCTCTCTCTCTCTAACTCTGTTTTTCAAATAAACAATAAATCTTTTTTAAAAAACAAACTGAACACAAGTAATTATCAAGAAAAAATAAATGTGCAAATGTGTGTACAAGTTTATCAATATATTTTTCATTTTTAATTGATAATTTTTTATTTTTAAATGAACACATCTTTCTATAATTTCACACCTACATTTATTTGATAGAATCTCACATCCTTTTTGTTAATGTTACTTTTTTTCTTTCCTTACTAGATCAATTTCCCCCTTCTTAATTTCTTCCCTGACTGCCATCATCCAATTAATTAACATTAACAGTAAACCATGTATATGTCTATGTTTCTATCAATTACTGTATTTGTCTACATTCATATCATTTCTCCACATCCATTTTAAAATTTTGAATCCACTTAGATTCATTTTTCATCTCAGCTGATCATATTTGCTTATTTGAACACAAATATCTCATTGACTTCACTGCAGTGGGGCTTTTTGCTATATTCTGCTATCCAGTTTGATAAATATTCTTTGTTTTCTCTTCTTTTAGAAGATTCAACTTTGGGGCTTGGTGCTGTGCTATAGCAGGTAAAAGCCACTGCCTGTGACACCAGCATCCAAATGGGCGCCAGTTCAAGTCCTGACTGCTCCACTTCAAATGCAGCTCCCTGCTAATGTGGCTGAGAAAGCAGTAGAACATGGCCCAAGTGCTTGGGCCTCTGCACCTAAGTGAGAGATTTGGAAGAAGTTCCTGGCTCCTGGCTTTTGCCAGGCCCAGCTCCAACCATTGTAGCCATTTGGGGAGTGAACCAGCAGGTGGAAGATAACTCTCTTTCTGTCTCTTCCTCTCTGTGTGTAACTGAGTTTCAAATAAATGTTTTTAAACAAAAGATTAAACTTTGTATTGTCAAAAAGAATTCAAGGGGCAGGCATTTGGTGCTGCAGTAAAGGTGCCATGGATGCTTGCATCTCTGGGTTGGAGTCCTGGCTGCACTCTGTTTTGTTTTGTTTTTTTTGTTTTGTTTTGTTTTTTGGTTTTTTTATTGTTTTTTAATTTTATTTAATGAACATAAATTTCCAAAGTACAGCTTATGGATTACAATAGCTTTCCCCCCCCATAACTTCCCTCCAACCCACAACCCTCCCCTTATCCACTCCCTCTCCCCTTCCATTCACATCAAGAATCATTTTCAATTATCTTTATATACAGAAGATCAATTTAGCATATATTAAGTAAAGATTTCAACAGTTTGCACCCACACAGAAACACAAAGTGTAAAATACTATTTGAGTACTAGTTATAGCATTAATTAAACACCTAAGAGTAATTGTGTATTAATTACAGAGTTCAACCAATAGTTTTAAGTAGAACATTTAAAAAATACTAAAAGGGTAAAGTATTAAGTTCTTTTTTTTTCTTTTTTTTTTTTTGTTTGTTATATAGTTTATTTAATAAATGTGAATTTACAAAGTGCAACTTTTGTATTGTTGTGGCTTCCCCCCCCCCAACCTTCCTCCCTCCCGTGGCCCTCCTCTCTCCCACTCCCTCTCCCATCCTGCCCTTCATCGAGTTTCATTTTCAATTACCTTCATATACTGAAGATCAACTTAGTACATACTAAGCAAGGATTTCAACGGGCTGCACTCACACAACCACACAAGGTATAGGGTATTGTTCGACTAGTAGTATTGTCTTTTAAGTTTCATAGTAGAACACATTAAGGACAGAGATCCTACGTGGGGAGCATGTACCCAGTGACTCCCGTTGTTAACAATTGGCACTCTTATTTATGACGTCAGCAATCACCCAAGACTCTTGCTATGAGCTGTCTAGGCTATGGAAGCCCCTTGAGTTCACCAACTCTGAACTTGTTTAGTCAAGGCCGTATCACAGTGGAGGTTCCTTCCTCCCTTCAGAGAAAGGCGCCTCCCTCCTTGATGGCCTGCTCCTTCTGCTGGGGTCTTGTTCACCAGAATCTTTCATTTAGATTTTTTTTGCCACCGTGTCATGGCTTTCCATGCCTGTGAGACTCTCATGGACCTTTTACATCTTTTGCCTTTTTTTATAATAGTCATTCTAACTGGAGGGAGATGGTACTTCACTGTGCTTTGGATTTGCATATCCCTGATGGTTAGTGATAATGAACGTTTTTCATGTATTCATTGGCCATTTGTATTTCTTCTTCTGAGAAATGTTTATTCAGTCAGCCCTTAAGGCATGCGGATCCGGCTGAAAAGCCCATGAGAGTATTTCAGGCATGGAAAGCCAAGACACTCTGGCAAAAAAAAAAAAAAAAAAAAAAAAAAAAAACTAAATGAAAGATCTCCGTGAGTGAGATCCCAGTGGAAAGAACAGGTCATCAAAGAAGGAGGTACCTTTCTCTGAGGGAGGACTTCCACTCTATGACCTTGTCTAAGTATGATCAGAGTCGGTGAACTCAAAAGGCTTCCATAGCCTTAGCAACTCACGACAAGAGCCTAGGATGATTACTGATGCCATAAATAAGAATGTCAATTTGTTAAGTCAACAACAGGAGTCACTGTGCACTTACTCCTCATGTAGGATCTCTGTCCTTAACGTGCTGTACATTGAGATTTAATGCTATAACTAGTACTCAATCAGTATTGTTCACTTTGTGTTTCTATGTGGGTGCAAACCATTGAAATCTTTACTTAATATGTGATAAATTGATCTTCTTTATATAAAGAGAATTGAAAACGATTCTTGATGTGAATGGAAGGGGAGAGGGAGCAGGAAAGGGGAGTGTTGTGGGTGGGAGGGAAGTTATGGGAGGGGGGGAGCCATTGTAATCCATAAGCTGTACTTCGGAAATTTATATTCATTAAATAAAAGTTAAAAAAAAAAAGAAATGTTTATTCAGATCCTTTGACCATTTCTTAACTGGATTGGTTGTTATTTTTTTGTTGAGTTAGTTTTCTGAATTCCTTCTGAGTGTTAATCCTTTGTCAATTTGAAAAAATTTTCCATTGTGTTACATGTCTCTTCACTCCATTGATAGCTTACTTTGCTGTACAGAAGTTCCTTTGGTTGATATAATCCCATTTATCTATTTTCTTTTTTTATTATCTGTGCTTTTTGAGTCTTCTCCAAAAAGTTGTTGCCTATAACATTGTCTTAAAATGTTTCTCCTAATAGTTTCATAATTTTAGGTCTGAAAATTTTCAATCTTTTATCCATTTTGAGAGATTTGGAATAGAATGAGAGGCATAAGGTGAGAGGTGGGGAGACATTCTTGTTTCAAGTTTTGCATATAGATACCCAGGTTTCCAGGACCATTTGTTAAAGAGACTGCCTCTTCTCCAGTATATGCTTTTAGTTCTTTGTCAAATAAAAGTGATGTAGATGCGTGGATTGGTTTCTGGTTTCTGTTCGGTTACACTAGTCTATGTGTTTGTTTTTATGCCAGTGTCATGCTGTTGTGCTTAGAACAGCTTGAAATCTGGGATTGTCGTGCCTCCGGCTTTATTTACTTACTTACTTATTTATTTATTTATTTATTTATTTTGTTCATGATCACTTTGGCTATTCACAGCCTTTTGTAATTTCATATGAATTTTAGAACTGTTTTTTCTAGTTCTGTGGAGAATGTCACGGGTATTTTGTTGGAGTCGTATTGAACTTTGTATTGCTTCAGGTAATCTCTTCTTGGCCTTTTGGCTAAGATCAAGTGTAGTAAACAGCTTTGGGAAATATGAAAATTTCAATAATATTATTAATGATTAATAATATTATTTCAACATGTGAACACAGGTGTTTCTAATTTTTTTAATTCTGTTCAATTTCTTTTAGAAATGTTTCATAATTTTCATTGTAAAAGGTCTTTCACATCCTTGGTTAAATTTACTACAAGGTACTTTTATGGAGTGGTGAATAATATTGCTCTTATAATTTCTTTCTCAGCAAGTTGATTACTAGTGTATAAAAATGCTAATAGTTTTTGAATATTTATTTTGTACCCTACAACTTTACTGAATTTGTTTATCAGCTCTAATAGCTTCTTGGTATAGTCTTTTGGTTTCTCTCTATGTAGAATAATGTTATCTACAAACACAAATCATTTGACTTCTTTCTTTGCTATTTGTATGCTTTCTCTTGCCTAGTGGTTCTAGGTAAAAATTCCAGTATTATATTGCATAAGAGAAGTGACAATGGACATCCTTGTCTGGTTCCAGGCCTCAGAGGAAAGCCTTTCAGCTTTTCCCCATATAATATGATGTTAGCTGTGTGCTTCTCCTGGTCTCCCAAGGGGTGCAGGGCCCAAGGACCTGGGCCATCCTCCACTGCACTCCCTGGCCACAGCAGAGAGCTGGACTGGAAGAGGGGCAACCAGGACAGAATCCAGTGCCCAGACCGGGACTAGAACATGGGGTGCCGGTGCCGCAGGCAGAGGATTAGCTTATTGAGCCACAGCGCCAGCCCTATTTGTATTTCTGCGCATTGTTTTACTGGATTCCAGACATTACAGATGTTCTGTGTGGTGTGTCTTCATTTTGTTATCTTTCTTTGAAGAGTTTTGGCTTTGCACCGTACACAGCCATTTGAGGTTCAATTTAACCTTTTCAAAACTTGTTTTAAAGCTTTGTTGCTGGCACCGCGGCTCAACAGGCTAATCCTCCGCCTTGCGGCGCCGGCACACTGGGTTCTAGTCCCGGTCGGGGCACCGGATTCTGTCCCGGTTGTCCCTCTTCCAGGCCAGCTCTCTGCTGTGGCCAGGGAGTGCAGTTGAGGATGGCCCATGTGCTTGGGCCCTGCACCCCATGGGAAACCAGGATAAGTATCTGGCGCGGCGGCCATTGGAGGGTGAACCAATGGCAAAGGAAGACCTTTCTCTCTGTCTCTCTCTCTCACTGTCCACTCTGTCTGTCAAAAAAAAAAAAAAAGCTTTGTTAAAATGCATCTAGATTGAGTCTGGCTTTGTGGCACAGTGGGTTAAGCCACTGCTTGTCATGCCAGCATCCCACACTGAATTGCCACTTGAAGTCCCACAAGTCAGAGATGGTGGAAATATTTGGGCCCTTGCAGTTCCAGACTCCTGGCATCAACCTGACCCAACCCAAGCTGGACCATTTGTGGAGTGAACAAGTGATGGAAAATCTCAATCTCTTTCTCTCTCTCTCTCTCTCTCTCTCTCTCTCTGCAACTCTGCCTTTCAAATAAATGAATGAATCTTTAAAAGAAAGTCAGAGTTACACAGAGAGGAGAGGCAGAGACAGAGAGAGAGAGAGGTCTTCTGTCAGATGGTTCTCCAGATGGCTGAGACAGGGAGAAAGAGAGAGAGAGAGAGAGAGAGAGAGGTCTTCCATCTGCTGGTTAACTCCCCATACGGCCACAATGGCCAGAGCTGTGCTGATCCAAAGCCAGGAGCCAGAAGCCTCCTCCAGGTCTCCCATGCAGGTGCAGGGGCCCAAGCACTTGGGCCGTCCTCTACTGCTTTCCCAGGCCACAGCAGAGAGCTGTGGATCAGAAGTGGAGCAGCCCGGTCTCGAACCGCTGTCCCTATGGGATGCCGGCACCTCAGGCCAGGGCGTCAACTTGCTGCACCACAGCACTGGCCCCATTAAATGAATCTTTTAAAAAAAAACCTAAATATTGGGCTGGCGCTGTGGCATAGCAGGTAAAGCCGCCGCCTACAGTGCCGGCATCCCACATGGGTGCTGGTTTGAGTCCTGGATGCTCCACTTCTGATCCAACTCTCTGTTATGGCCTGGGAAAGCAGCAGAAAATGGCCCAAGTCCTTGGGCTCCTGCACCTGCATGGGGGACTCAGAGGAAGCTCCTGGCTCCTGGCTTTGGATTGTCCCAGCTCTGGCTGTTGCAGCCATTTGAGGAATGAACCAGTGGATGGAAGACCGACCTCTCTCTCTTTCTTCCTCTGCCTCTCTGTAACTCTGCCTTTCAAATAAATAAATGAACCTCATAAAAAACTAAATTAAATATTTTTTGTTTTTAATAGCAGAGTTGTTGCATTTTACATGAAGTATAGTTATATTTTTTAACCATGATCCAAGACTAGTTTTGGAAGAAAATTGACCAGGCTATCTAATCTTCTTCATGAAAGATAGTTATTTCATGGCCGGCACCATGGCTCACTTGGCTAATCCTCTGCCTGCAGCACCGGCACCCCGGGTTCTAGTCCCAGTTGGGGCACTGGGTAATAGTCCTGGTTGCTCCTCTTCCACTCCAGCTCTCTGCTGTGGCCCGGGAAGGCAGTGGAGGAGGGCCCAAGTGCTTGGGTCCCTGCACCCACATGGGAGACCAGGAGGAAGCACCTGGCTCCTGGCTTCGGATTGGCACAGCTCCGGCCATTGCAGCCATTTGGGGAGTGAACCAGCAGATGGAAGACCTCTCTCTCTGTCTCTACCATTCTCTGTAACTCTGTTTTTCAAATAAATAAAATAAATCTTTTAAAAAAACAAATATGTACTCTGCTAACCAATTTGTGTTGCTCACTGCTCTATCTCTAGAGTATAAAACAGGTAAAAACATTCAATGAGTGCATTCAATTAACTAATGCTATGATATTTGTTTATACAAAAACATAATTTAATGCCTAAAAACAGTATATGGATCCTTCATGTATACTTTAAACTCATACATAACTCCTCAGAAAAAGAGCTGATAGGGCCAGTGTTGTGGTGTAGCAGGTAAACCCGCCGCCTGCAATGCCAGCATCCCATATGGACACCAGTTCAAGTCCCAGTTTTTCAACTTCCAAACCAGCTCCCCATTAATGTGCCTGAGAAAGCAGATAGCTCAAGTGCTTGGGCCCTTGCACCCTTGTGGGAGACCTGGAAGAAGCTCCAGGCTCCTGGCTCTTGGCTTTGGTATAACCCAGCCCTGGCCATTGCAGCCACTGGGAGAATGACCCAGAGGATGGAAGATGTCTCTTCTCTCTCTATCTCTCTCTCTCTGTCCCTTCCTTTCTCTGTAACTCTGCTTTCAAATAAATAAAATAATTTCTTAAGAAGAAAGAGTTTAAATTAAAATAAACCTTTAAGCACAAGTTGGATATTTTTATTACACTTATTATATGTTCTAAGTCAATAAATATTGACCTACCTAGAAAAGATAGAAAAGACTGATTCGTTCTCTCTCTCTCTCTCTCTCTCTCTCTCTCTCTCTCTCTCTCTCCTGGTAGCTCTCTCAGGCTCTTTACACAATGTAAGATCTAGGTTGGGGCCAGCATAATGCATAGCAGGTAACCACCACCTCCAGTGCCCACATCCCATATGGGCTCCAGTTCGAGACCCAGCTGCTCCACTTCCAATCCAGCTCCCTGCTACTGTATCTACTGTACCTGGAGAAGTAGCAGAAGATACCCCCATGTGGGAGGCCTGGAAGAAGTTCCTGGCTCCTGGCTTCAGCCTGGCCCAGCCCTGGTCATTGCAGCCATTTAGGGAGTGAACCAGCAGATGGAAGAGTTCTCTGTCTCTTCCTGTCTCTAATTTTGTCTTTAAAAAGACTTAGGCCTACACACTTTACTTTTAGCTAACGCCTTTTCTAACACATGCTAATTATCCCTTGCTGGTCACTTTTCCTCATCCAAGCCTCTCCACTCCTCTTCTGCTGAGGTGAGACCCTTGCCCAGTCCCTTTCAGAAAGGTCCATCCTTGTCTGCTGCTAGGAAAGCCAAGCCCCACCCGGACCCGTTCCTTCCTGCTCAGGTCTCCTTCCCCATGGAAGGGGTGTGGTGCTGTGCTCCAGTGGGAGGGCTCCTTGTTATACTTGTCATCCAGCTTCATTTTACTATCTGGACTTGGTTTATGCTAGTCTGGGCTGTTGGACTATTAAACCCAAAATAACTAACGGCAGCACAGAGCAGTCTCCTACTGTCTCTTCGTTGCTAAGAGCTCAAGAAGGACCCCAAGTCCTACATCACGCCAGAGTAAGAAGACTGCTAATCCAGTCTTGGAGCACAGACTTGGTTATCCACCCCAGTCCTCTAAGAATCAAACAGTTATTAAACAAGCTAACATTTGCATTATAAAGTGTTACATAAATATTGACTTTATTACTCTTGAGTCTTGTCAGCATTTCCCTGTCTCATAAGCGGCAAGTCACTAGATTTGAGTGAAACACCTGGATGTGGTCCCTGTGGACTAGAACATTCCCCTGGAATATAACATAGATGCAGCTGCTCCATTTGACTCTAAGTCACATTTCTTCTCCAAGGAGGCTCTTTTCCAGGCCCCAGAAGGAAGGGAGGCTATCTTGCTTTAGGAAAATCTTTAGCATCAATAACACCACAAACAGAATGGGGACCAGAGCCTTTTATGAGCACCATGCGGGTGGGGGGACCAATGACAGAGAGACACCACAGGGCTATCGGATGGCAGAAGAATAGAGTCCCAAGGTAAAGACATTCTAGAGAACAGTTCAATCTGAGCCCAGAGCAGGTCAGGGCCCCACACCACTGAGTATATGGTTCATCTGGGTCAATACTGCCCTCTGCTGTCTACAGAGAAAACCATCTCCAACCCAATCTAAATATATACAGAAGAGAATTTAACATTCTTTCAACACCCGTGTTTGTCCCATGAGGGTACAATGGAAGAGGTCCTTATTTGCCAACAAATCTCTGGAGGCCTGAAGAATAAACTCCATTTCCCACACTCTGACCCTATTCCCCGAACCTCATCCTAATTTCATACCCAAAAATAATGCTGTATGGAGCAATAGCTAACCCCTCAAGAAGGACCTCCAGGAAAACCAGAGATGGGTAGCCATGGATTCTCTGCCACAACCCACTTGATCCCGATTCTGCCCTCTGAAATACTGAATATGTGATCTCTATTTCTCATAAGAGTTCCTCAAATTTATGGAAATAAGTTTGGGATCCT